>NC_139638.1:28674275-28849275 GCF_964638095.1 Poromitra crassiceps | reverse complement strand
TTAACCACTCAGCCACAAGGGCTTTCTGAATTTCATGGTGAAGTTTGAGAGGATAACTGTATGTCAGTCAGATGTAGTTGTCACTTCATAGCTTTGTTATTATAAACAGAGACTTGGGGAAAATATTGATTGTTATAATATTGAAAATATTGCTTTTTAGTTGTAGATATGATTTTGTCCAGAATTCCCATACAAAAATTTAAATAAAAGTATTGTAGGTATAGAGGTAACAGTGAATCTATAATCAAAATAGCCATTCTTCTACATTCTAATTGTTAGCTTATTGTAAATGAGTCATTTTCCCCATCAATTTCCCAATTTCTCAATTAGTTGGGGATCCAGTCGAAGCCCCTGTGGTCACCAGACCCCTGGATCATCTCTCCCCAAAGTCTACCCCCTCCCCCCAAGTCTATAAATCCCCCCGATGTGAAACATAAGGGGGAACTCCCCCCAATTTGCAAAATAAATTGTATGCACTGTGCTCTAGAAACATTTATTTATATATATATTTTTTATTTTATTTAAAATACATTCTAATAATTTTCTGAATTGAGGTGGAAATAGTCACATGAGCCATTTACAGCTCGTGTGTGTGTATGTGTGTGTGTGGGGGGGGGGGGTCTGGCACAGTCACACTGCAGAAATGCCGTGCACTGCGCAACGCAGATATCTGTAGCACCGAGACCACAACCACCGCTACTGCAGTCAATAACAGGAAACGGACATGAGGGCACTGCCATCTTTTGTTTCCCTTCAGACTTTGAAAGTTATGGTTATAGTTTGTGTGTGTGTGTGTGTGTGTGTGTGTGTGTGTGTGTGTGTGTGTGTGTGTGTGTGTGTGTGTGTGTGTGTGTGTGTGTGTGTGTGTGTGTGTGTGTGTGTGTGTGTGTGTGTGTGTGTGTGTGTGAACTCAGTCTCTCGTCTGACACTTTTCGTAAGACACCTGTCTGGCACAGTCACACTGCAGAAATGCATTCATATTAATCAATATTGCCTGTCTTTCAAGCTACAACTAACAAAGTATAAAAAAAATCCCAAGCCTCTGTTTATAATAACAAAGTTATGAAGTGGCAACTACATCTGACTGACATACAGTTATCCTCCCAAACTCCACTAAGAAAGTTGGAAAGCCCACGTGGCCGCTTGCTTTGCAATCTGAAGTTCAGTGGTTCGAATCCACCACTGGGTTTTAGCAATCTCTGTCCCAGCCCGGAGCTTCTTTACAGGTCCGGTATCATGTAACTACTATGAACTACAGTTAAATAGACTCACTCCACTTTACAGATCCGGTACCATGTAACTACATATGAACTACAGTTGAATAGACTCACTCCACTTTACAGGTCCAGTACCATGTAACTACATATGAACTACAGTTGAATAGACTCACTCCACTTTACAGGTCCGGTACCATGTAACTACATATGAACTACAGTTGAACAGACTCACTCCACTTTACAGGTCTGTTACAATGTAACTACATATGAACTACAGTTGAATAGACTCACTCCACTTTACAGGTCCATTACCATGTAACTACATATGAACTACAGTTGAACAGACTCACTCTATTTTACAAGGTCTGTTAATGTAAGTACATATGAACTACAGTTGAATAGACTCACTCCATTTTACAGGTATGTTACAATGTAACTACATATGAACTTCATTTATAACTATTGGTAATTACTGTGTAATTACATTTGGTGTTCATGTGTAATTACAAATAGTTCATATGTAACTAGGGTACCTGTAAAATAAAGGGTTACCGCATATTTTGACAGCGTTCTCCTCTGATGAACAGAAGTCATGGATTCAACTAAAGTGCTCATATTCAATCTTAACTTCACTGCTGCCAGTCTGCTGCTGCAGCATCTAATGGTACTGTGACGCACTTACAACCACATTGTAATGGTGGTTAGGGCAGCAATCTTTTTCTGTCTCTGTCTGTCTGTCCCTCTCTCGCTCTCTCTCTCTCTCTCTCTCTCTCTCTCTGTCTCTCACACACACCACACACACACACACACACACACACACACACACGCATGACGCATCCAAACTCATGCACTGAACTTCTTCCTGACATATGTGAAGATTATATACAGTCAGTTTGGTTCAAAAAACACAGGATAATAAGATGTAAATATCCCTTGTGCAAGCACTTACTAGAGAGTCTTTTGATGGTATCTGCAACACTGAAGTGGCTAATGATGGAATTTGACACAGAGGGGCGAGGGTTAAAAGAGTCATTGGAGTCATCAGGTGGTAACCCCCCTTCACCGGCGTTTCGACGACAAAACCACTACACCTCTAGAGGGCTCGTCGGCAACACCTGGCGTCCCAGGTGTGCCCTCCTCTGCTTTCAACCCTCCCCTCTGTGTCGTCTCCCACAGTTTATCAGCAGCACCGGGCAACAGCTTCCGTGCCAACTCCAACTCCTCCATGACAGTGGTATTGATGCACTGCAAACTTTGGTTTACATCCCGTTGCTGTGCTTCACTCGACTGATTTGACCTTGCCTTCGCAGATGTATGACAGTCAGAAGGGTATAGTCAACGCGAGGCCTCTGTCCCTCCTCCCTCCAACACGGAAGCCTGTGGGCCACAGCCTCCGTGCTCGAGTCAGACTCCTCCATGACACCATTCTCCCTCAAACACCGAAGCTTGTGGCCCGCCGCTGCGATTCCTGTGGTGCTCTCTTGCACTGTGCTCGTGTTGCTCATAGTCGTTTCCGGTCCATCTATTACCGCGATATCAGCCGATGAGTCCTCTTCCGCCCCCACTCTCGCAGACTCCGGGGGTATTCTCTTATATTTACTTTTCGTAGCTAAAGCGGGTGTTTCCAACGTGCTGAAAAGCCTGGGAAACTACAGCCATGGGAAGCTAACCCATGCCTGTCCCGGTGGGGTCTGTTCCCTCCTGTCAGCTGTCTCTCCATGCCGCCACAAGGCCTTTCCCCTGTCGTCAGCTGACCTTTCTCAGCAGTCACTGGACAAATCCAGAACATCAGGTTCAAAAAACACAGGATAATAAGATGTAAATATCCCTTGTGCAAGCACTTACTAGAGAGTCTTTTGATGGTATCTGCAACACTGAAGTGGCTAATGATGGAATTTGACACAGAGGGGCGAGGGTTAAAAGAGTCATTGGAGTCATCAGGTGGTCATCAGTAATAACAGTCAGAAGGAAGTTGCAGAGCATAGAGAAGCTTTCTGCAGCTGACGGAAAAGACAGGTGAGTGCAGGTGACTGATGATCACTGATCCCAATGCGAATTGGTTTCACTCTGATAATATGATAATGATGATGAATATTTAATTTATTTATTTCTAGCATATCATCTATTGGCTCTATTTACCTTGTAAAGTATAATCTGCAAAACTTGACTGTTAAGTTTTCAAATGTTCAAGTGAGATGATTGGACTCGTAAACACTGACAGTGTTGATTTGAACACTTTCACAGTTTAATTAACTGATCATTTTATTGTCATTGGCTGTGAGCCAGGGCCCCAAATTTGGGGCACCGGTACCATCTTGGGGGATTAACTTTCATAGTGATTTTTGGCAAAGATACACACACGTAGAGTTAGAAAATATGTGATAGCATTGCAGCGGTGCTCTCCAAATGTGTGTTGTCACTGGATTTATAACCCCATGCAAAACATACATTTCAAATCTTTTAGTCGAGGGACTAAAGTATTCGAGACCAAGTATTATAGTTTTGAAGGTATATTCCAGCCAAATACTACTTTCTGTCCAAATACTTATAGGTTTGAAGGTATTCTGTGCTTTAAAACACAAGTAGTTTGACATAAGTAGTATTTGGCTGAAACATACCTAAGTACTTGCACATGAAGTAGTATTTGGATGGAATATACCTTTAAAACTTTAAGAATTTGGAGAGAAGGTAGTATTTGGGTGGAATATATCTTCAAAACTATAAGTACTTGAACAGAAAGTAGTATGTGGATACAACACATAATACTTAGTCTCTAGCTCTACAAATCCATAGTATGGCTCTACCAACTAACAGGCTGGGTAGCTCAGATGGTAGAGAACCAGACTTACAATTTAACAATCTTTGGGCTGAGGGTTCAATTCTCACCTGGTGTGAGACTTTATTTGATAAGCATATCTTTCACTTTATATTAAGGTACACAAAAAGAGTAACAAATGGACAGGTAAATGATTCAGTACTCATAAACTACTCAGTATGATGCACCACTTTACAAAAGGATACAAAAAGAGTAACTTTGTACAGGTAATAAATAAATAATGATTCAGTATTCATAAACTACACCACTTTACAATAGGGTACACAAAAAGAGTAACTAATGGACAGGTAATAATTAAGTAATGAGTAACTAACAATGAACTATATACTCACAAACTGACCATTGACTAACCATTAACTAATGAGTAATTACTCTACAAAGGAACTAACAACTAATCATGAACTAATGATTAACTACTATACTCACAATGTGACCTTAACTAATGATTAACTAATGATTAACTAATAATAACTGACATTTATTAATCATTAATGAACGATTAACTACTCTACTCATGGAACTGACCGACTAATCAGTAACTAATGATTAACTGCTATACTCACAATGTGACCTTAACAAATCATTAACTAATAACTACCTACTCATTAACTATGATTAACTAGTGATTGACAAATGACAAATTATTCATTAGCTATTCATTAACTAACTATTAGTTAATGATTAGTTTACTAGTAACTACTACATTATTTGTGTACGTTATTGTGAAGTGTTACCAATGAAGCTATATTGAAGCTACAGTCCAGACGTTGAAGACCTGAAGGTGTTTAACTACAGCAACTTGAGCTTGCATCACCTCAGATTACCCAGAAACATGAGCGGTCTGGTGGGAGAGAACGTGGCTTCATCCTTCAACCAGTCAGCAGGCGTCAATCAGTCGGATGGCAACGTTTCGCCTACGTGCGGTCGGGTCGACACCTCGGCTAGCCTGTTCTTCATGCTGGTCTCCACTCTGCAGTTCCTGGTGCGTTTCAATGCCTCCAAACCTTCACATCAGACTTGAGTCACTTCAGTCTCTGAGATAGCTTTTTACTCCTCAAACCCAAAGCTCAGCTGTGAGTGTCACTATGAATGTTTGACAACTTATCTAATCAGCGTCAGCTAGCTGATCTGAAGTAACCAAGCAGATACAGATGTTGAAAATCAAACTGGAGCAGGAGCAGAACAAGTTAGTGATGTATCTGCTTGCTGTTGAAGAAGAGTCTGTTCCGAAGAGGATGAAGGTTCATGATGTTCTGCCAGAGCTGCATCAAGTCAACTCTGCTTGAGTCTGAAGTCAGTCTCCAGTCTTGAGGCACAAGTCTCAAGTCAGGTCCACAAGTCTAAATGTAGCATAGGTGTCAGGTAGACTGGGGACGCTGGGGACATGTCCCCACCACTTTTTCAAATGGCCAATTTTGGTCCCCATCACTTTTTAAAAGCACAATTTGTTAAAAATGTTCTGGAAAAATAGCCTGCACCAAGAAACATTAACTATCAATTGAGAACACATTGAGAACTAGCGATTATTTTCATTATCGATTAATCTGTTGATTATTTTCTTGATTATTCAAAAAAAAAAAAATGTTGATCAGTGTTTTGCAAAGTCCAAGATGACGTCCTCAAATGTCTTGTTTTGTCCAAAGCCCAAATATATTCAGTTTACCAGACATTGTCCAAAAAAGTTATGTTATTCCTTCAGTTGTTTCTACTTTGTCATATTTTAGGGCAGTGATATTGTTTCATATTATTATCACTGGACTGACTGATATGCACTGGTGCATTCTACATTAATGTGATATTGGCATCTTTTGATTGACATGGTGTTGCAGCTGTGGATGTGATGCATATGGATGACTTGTTTTGCATTTTATGCTGAGTATTTTCATATTGTGTGCCATTGTGCATTTTTTGTTACTAATATTCTACTATACCGATCCTCCATCACATTGCCTATATATGCATAATTATGGAGGGGTTATAGTCTCTTATATATCTGATATAACATCTGATATAAATTAAGCCTGTCAAATGTCTTGGGCTTCCACTCACTAACCTACCATATAGAGTCAATGCGTGCGCTGCACAGCCAGAGGAAGTGTGAGTTTCATGTCACACTTTGTAAGCGGTAAACTATCAGAAGTGTATCTATTCTCAATGGTGATGTTAGAGCCAAGTGTTGACTCACTCTAGAGTGACAACTCAAACTCCCACAATGCTGTTTGACCTTGATATGGTGAATGCTTTTTGTTTTTGTTTTTATCTGAGCCCTAGTGTGATAATAAATTAAGTAAGTATGTAAGTAATAATAAGGTAATACCATGTAATTACCACAGTAGTTTAATACCAAGCTATCACTGTACCTTGGTAATTACATGGTATTACCTAAGTATTTATTTTTTTATTATCACACTATTACCCCAACACTATTACCAGTCTGCGTCTGGTGGCTCTGTGTACCATCAGCAGGGGAACTCTACTATAAGCTATCATATTACTATATATACTGTAGGCTATACATGTTACTGTAGGCTATACATATACATATATACTGTAGGCTATACATGTTACTGTAGGCTATACATATTACTATATATACTGTAGGCTATACATGTTACTGTAGGCTATACATATTACTATATATACTGTAGGCTATACATGTCACGGATGTAATGACATTCAAACCTCAGCTGGAGTTTGGTTGTCCACAGAAACGCTGTTGACCGCAGCAGCGATTTCATTTTCTTTCCATACTGCATTTTTCCAACTTCCTTTAATGCCACTTTTCAGACTGCTAAATATTACTAATTGGTTGAATATAACTTGAGACGTTAAAGTTTATATTTCGAGGTCAGAGAAGTCTCTCTTTTCTCTTGGTGGGACGATAAAGACTTGAACTTGGTGAATAAAGGCGACTGACTGTAAGTTTTTCCTTGCTGCCTCTCCAGGTGGGTCTGGTCCTAAATGGCTTCACCCTGAAGGTTTACTTCTGCCGGCCTTGGCAGCAAGCATCTAGCAGCATGACCATCTACCTGAAGAACATGGCGGCCGCTGACTTCCTGCTCAGCCTCTGTCTCCCCTTTCGTATCGCCGAATACACCAACAGTTCCTTCCCGGCCTGGCGGGTCAACTGCCACTTCGGCGCCCCGGTCTTCTACCTCAACATGTACGCCAGCATCCTGTTCATGGGATACATCGCCGCTAACAGGTAGGATCAGATGCATCAGACCAGCCTGTAACTGGCCGGTCTCAGGTTTGATCCTGTGTGACACAAAAGACCTGACCTGTTCAGACACTAGAAAGACCACACAGCACACAGACCACACATTTTGACCTTTTTGAAATTTATATGTGCAATAAATAACTTTGTTGAATTAAAAAATGCAATGCTGCTGCTGGTGCCTGACTTTTCCTAAAAGTGTCTGTATTGTCAATTAAAATCGTTTTTATATGAATTACATAAAAGGCAAATAAAATATATTTTTTTACCTAGAAAGACATAGGCGGTCATTTGGACCTCACTGAATTCCCCAGGGTTCTAGAACTATTTCTTCGTCTATATTTTCACATTTTGTTGTTGTTTTGTCTTTTTAAAATAGATCTTAACAATAAATGCATGAATCTCTCAATTGGGTATTTATCATGAGAGATTATAGTTTGGAATCTAGTGGTCAAAATGACCACTTACAACATGCCAACTGACTGACCTCCCTCTATCAATAGGACTTACCTCTATACCGATGTGTGCCTTGGTATGGGAAACTCATGCATATACCTGTGCAAACACCAGAGCGAGCACAGGGATGTGTACCTACGGGGGTGTGTGTATCTTTTAGTGTGTATGCTTTTTTTTTTTTTTTTTTGTGTGTGTGTGTGTGTGTGTGTGTGTGTGTGTGTGTGTGTGTGTATTTTCTTTATTTTTATTTTTTACTCTTACGTCCCTATTGTCTTGACAGGTTGTTCTGCCCTCTGGTCTATTTGGCATTGCTGGTGATACTGAGGATTACACATTCAATAACTGCTATGTTGTCCACAACCCTTACTCTGGTAAACTTTTGAGGCGAAACTTTGGAAGGGTAGTCCCTGGGACATGTCGGGAAAGATAGAAAGAATGCCGTCGTTGCAGAAAGGGAAGTTCAAGGTTTGTATGGGTTGGAGGGGGAGGGTTAGAGGGGGAGGGGGTAGGTGGAAGGGGTGGACGTCTTATGCCCATCCAATAGGGAAGGGGGGTGGGTCGGTGGTTTTTTTTTGTTGTTATTTTATTTTTATTTTTATTTTTTCGTTTGAAAGTTTTACTTTGAAAATGCTGCTTGTTTTGTGTTTCACTGCTCTCAAGTATTTCACTTCTCTTATATGTTTCCTGCATCGTGAGTCTGGCCTGTGTTATCCGAGGTTTCCATGGACCATTCCATGGCAAGCGTGACAGAGGCTCCGGCTGGTGGTGGGCAGGCAGTGAGGATCATTTCACTGAACACTGGTGGGTTAAATGGTGCGGTAAAACGCACAAAAATCTTGACACATATTAAGGACCAGAACGCTGACATAGCACTCATTCAGGAAACGCACTTATGTAACTCGGAACAGCGGAAACTTCATAGGCCCTGGATAGGACAGATTTTCCATTCAAGTTTTAATTTCAAGACAAGGGGCACTGCGATATTAATTAGGAAAAATGTAGATTTTGTTTCTAAAGATGTAGTTACTGATCCGAATGGTCGCTATGTCATCGTTTCTGGTACACTCTACCAGAAACCAGTGGTTTTAGTGTCTGTTTATGCCCCGAACTGGGACGACCAAAACTTTATGAAACTGTTGCTGGCTTCCATTCCATATCTGAATTCCCACTTACTCTTACTAGGAGGCGACATGAACTGTGTGACTGATACTCTCTTGGATAGGTCTAGTACGAAACCAGTGGCAGCTACTAGAATGGCCCAGACTCTCTCTGCTTTTATGGATCAGTACGGCTACATTGACCCGTGGAGATTTCTACACCCATCTACAAGACAATATTCTTTCTTCTCCCATGCACATCGTTCATTTACACGTATAGATTACTTTATTATTGATAAGTCACTAATTTCATCTATTCTATCCACTCACTACTCCCCAATAACTGTCTCTGACCATTCTACTGTGATCTTGGATCTCCACTTTAAACTGAAGCCTAAGGCATTCAGAACCTGGCGCTTAGACCCTCTCTTCCTTACCAATGCAAACAATTGCAAATATGTCTCTGAATCTATTGACTTTTTCTGTGAGACCAACCAAAATGAAGAGACTTCTGCATCTCTATTATGGGAAACCCTTAAGGCTTTCATTAGAGGGAAAATTATCTCACGTACACTACATATTAACAAACTTCGTAGAGCACGTCAAAAGGAGCTAGAAACGGCTATCGCTAACCTTGATATCTTGCTTTCAAACAATCAATCTTCTGGCGTATACAAGGATAGGCTGATACTGAAAACTGAGCTCGACCTCTTGTTAACTAGGGAGGCAGAACGCCTCCTCTTCCAGTCACGGGGTTCTACATACGAATACGGGGACAAGGCGGGCCGTCTCTTGGCTTATCAACTAAAAGCCAAACAAGCTTCAAATCAAATTACTCAAATACTTGATGAATCAGGCTCTGTTGTCTCTGACCCCATTATGATTAATAACACCTTTAAAACCTACTACTCTCAATTATACACGTCTGAACCTCCAAACGATGACACTCTTTTGACTTCTTTTTTTAATAAGTTATCCTTCCCTAAGATCTCGAGTAGCGATCAACAGATTCTCGATGCTCCGGTCAAACTGTGCGAAATTAAAGAAGCGATACAATCCATGCAGAGCGGTAAATCTCCAGGTCCAGACGGTTTCCCGGTTGAATTTTTCAAAAAATTCTCAACTCAATTAGCTCCATTACTTTTAGATATGTTTAACGATTCGTTTCGGCAGGGTTCTCTACCACCTACCCTCTCTCAAGCCTCTATCTCTTTGATCTTTAAGAAAGGTAAAGACCCACTGAGCTGCGCGTCATATCGTCCCATTTCACTGCTACCGGTAGATGTCAAGATACTTGCAAAAATCATCGCTTTGCGATTGGAGTCAGTTATGTCATCAATTATATCAGAAGACCAGACTGGATTTATAAAAGGGAAGCATTCTTTTACAAATATTCGGAGGCTTCTCAGTATCATCCACACTTCGTCATCTCTTACTGAGCCAGAAATGGTTGTGTCTCTGGATGCTGAAAAAGCCTTCGACAGGGTGGAGTGGGCCTATTTATTTTCCTCTTTACGGCATTTTGGTTTTGGAACTAACTTAATTTCTTTGATAAAACTACTTTACTCTTCCCCTCAGGCGGCAGTCTGCACCAATACTGAACGCTCAGATTTTTTCTCGCTTGCCCGGGGGACACGCCAGGGGTGTCCGCTTTCACCGCTACTGTTCGCCATCGCCATTGAACCCCTATCGATTGCTTTGAAGACTGAAGAGGGTTTGAAAGGGATCCAGAGGTGGGGCACGGAACACAGGGTCTCGTTGTATGCTGACGACCTCCTTTTATATGTATGTGATCCCTTAGCCAGTATCCCACGCATCATGTCAGTCTTGAAATCCTTCGGTGCGATTTCGGGATACAAACTAAACATTCAAAAAAGTGAGTGCCTCCCTATTAATAAACCGGCCGACATAATTCCATCTACGTCAATACCTTTTAGATTATGCAACTCCGGTTTTAAATATCTCGGCATTCAAATCACTCGATCCATCCGTACATTACAGGATAAGAACCTGACTAACCTTACAGCCTCAGTTAAAGCAGACCTCCAAAGGTGGGATCGCCTGCCTCTTTCTCTGGCGGGTCGAGTCCAAACAGTTAAAATGAACATACTTCCTAGATATTTATATATTTTTCAATGTTTGCCCATTTTCCTTTCTAAATCGTTTTTCATTACCATCGATAGTATTCTCTCTTCTTTCATTTGGGCGGGCAAGAACGCAAGAGCTGGCAAGTTGTTACTACAGGGGAACAGGTCCCATGGCGGACTGGGCTTACCAAACCTCATGGGCTACTACTGGGCGGCCAACGTGCATAAGATCATGCTCTGGTTCATCTCCCCCCAAAGTAGTTGGTGTCAGATTGAGGCCATGTCATGCCGCTCTACATCACTTCAGGCTCTCGCGTGTAGCACCCTACCCGTATCTTTCTCACAGTTCACTTCTAATCCCATCGTGATAAGCTCTCTTAAGATCTGGGCACAGGTCAGGCGTCATTTTGGTTGGTCTTCTTTACCTCAGGCGACTCCGGTTTGCAACAACCACCTATTTCTGCCTGCTAAGTCAGACCCTACTATTCACTTTTAGAGGGAAGAGGTCTCCGCCGCCTGGGAGACTTGTATATAGACGGTGTGTTTGCCAGCTTCGATCAACTTCATACTGTTTTTAACCTACCTTGTTCAGATTTTCTTCGGTACTTTCAGCTACGAAACTTCGGTAGAACCCACTCCCCTCTATTTCCTCAAATCCCGCCTCCCAGTGGAATAGATCTACTGCTTAAGGCAGACATTCTATCCAGGGGCCATGTCTCCTATTTCTATGATCTCCTCTCTCCAGTGAATGTGGTGGCCATCAATAAAAGCAGAGAGAGCTGGGAAAGTGAACTGCAGACGTCCTTCTCAGACAACTTCTGGGAGGAAGCCTTGCGAGGCGTCAACTCTTCTTCTAGTTCTGCCAAACTTAGCCTGATACAGTTTAAAGTAGTACACAGACTCCACTATAGTAAGGCCAAACTGGCTAAATTCTACCCAGATAAAGTGGTTGATGAATGTGAGAGATGCTCACAAGCACCTTGTAACTTGACTCATATGTTCTGGACTTGTCCCAAACTATCTGGTTTCTGGTACTCCTTTTTTAATATGTGTTCGGACATTCTGAAGGTGAGAATCTGTCCATCCCCTCATATTGCAATCTTTGGTAGACCACCGGATGAGCTAGATATGTCAGTCACCCAATCCAATGTTATCGCTTTTGCCTCGTTAATTGCTCGTAGGAGGATTCTTTTTCTTTGGAAAACCTCTCAGCCACCTTCATTTAAAGCTTGGCTTGAAGACATTTTATTTTTGCTTAAATTGGAAAAAATTAAATTCACCCTGCGGGGCTCCTCTGACAAATTTTATTCACATTGGAGACCGCTGATCGAATACGTAGATGGTCTTCCCCCAGACGACGTGGCTCCATAGAACAAGGGCCTGGGCCCTCCCAGGGATGAACGGATACCTTGCTGCCTGCCCACCACACTCACAGCCGCGCAGTGTTTTTCTGGCCTCATGAGACCGAAATAGGCCAACTTGACCCAGATGCTTGCAAGTATAAACTTTGACAACTTGAGTTATTACTGTTTTCACTGTTATACTACCTCTTACTGTATGTACGTGTGTATACATATGAATATGTGTATGTATGTATATTATTATTCTTATTTTATTTTATTATTTTATTTTATTTATTTCTTCTGTTGGAATGGGATTGGGTTGTGGGGTGGCAAAGGAGGGTAGATGTGTTGGTTGCGATGTTTCAATGTGAAAAAAAAGAAAAGAAAATTACACTGGTTACTGTACTGTAATGCCAATGCTCCCTGCTCAAAAATAAATATTATAAAAAAAAAAAAATTACCACTTACAGTCATAATAGTAGTTATGGAATACTGGTCCTTTTAGTGTAGGAATACTACTTAATCTAAGAATTCATACAGTTGAGTATATTATTCCTTTGCATTTAAGTGGTGTCGGATTTGTTGGATTTGACCACTGAAGTTATCTCCTGACTAATGTAACGTACGCCTGCCTCTTTTCGTCTGACCTCTCCTCTCTCCAGGTATCTGAAGATTGTCCATCCTTTAGCAACTCACATCCTGCAGCAGGTCCGGGCTGCCTACATCATCTCCATGGTAACCTGGGTGTTCCTCCTGGTGTTGTTAGTCCTCTACGTCACCATGTCGCTCCTCAACGAGCAACCTCTGACCTCCATCCCCGACATGGTGACCTGCGACGCCCTGCACAGCGTCGAGCTCAGCCTGCTCTTCAAGATCCTCCACAGCATCTGCGCCACCATCTTCTTTTCTGTGCTCGTCTCCCTGGTCTTCTTCTATGCCAGCACCTCCCGCAGGCTGGCGCTGGTCCAGCGGAAGCAGCCGGGGCGAGCTTCATCCTCAGGCTCCAAGAAGCTCATCAAGTCCCGCAAGAACATGCTGGTGCTGGTCATCGTCTTCTGCATCTGTTTCATCCCGTACCACCTGGTGCGTCTTCCCTACGCCTTCCTGGGGGATCAATGTGCATGGCGCCAGGCCTTCTTCTACCTGATGGAGTTGACCAACGTGGTGTCAGCTCTCAACATCTGCCTGGACCCACTCATCTACTTCATCTTCTGTAAGGAGTTCCGGGCCCAGCTGAACCTGCGGAGGGTGTTCAGCAGGAGGCAGGCCGGCACCCAGGCCGCCAGGCAGGGCACCACTCAGGCACCCAGTGAGGAGATGAGGACCAGCGAGGGCCATCTGAGCGACTAGTGAGACTAGTGTTCTCCATTCTGTAATAATTGTATACTGTTGTCTGTTGACAATCAGACTTTCTCAGTTGTTATTGACATTTTTGGTGGCCTTTCAATTAATTTAATTTAATTAATTTTCCCTCACCACGCCCCTCCCACCACCCACACCCCCTATCCACTCTCCATACCCACCATCGAATCCTGACTCTCTACGACCTTACTATCCATAGTTATGGGCCCTGTTACCTATCCCCCCCCCCTTCCTTGATGGAACAGATGGACATGTGGCCACAGTGACCTTGAACTTTGACCTTTGCCCACTAAAATCTAACCAGTTCATCCTTGAGTCCAAGTGGATGTTGGAGCCAAATTGGAAGAAATTCCCTCAAGGCGTTCCTGAGAGATCTGAAACTGGCGGTCGTGAGGTCACAGTGACCTTGAACTTTGACCTTTGACCACCAAAATCAGAAGCAGTCCATCCTTGAGTCCAAGTGGATGCTTGAGCCAAATTTGAAGAGATTCCCTCAAGGTGTTCCTGAGATATTGCGTTGAAGAGCATGAAAATAGCGGTCATGAAATCACAGTGACCTTTAACCCTAACCCTAACACATCCACTTGACTGGGTTTGAGTTATGTGCTGATGTGCTTCATTTCTTTGTCAGTCAATACATGAGATCAAACTATTTAAATGTGACAGCATGGAGTGGAGGAGGACATCATCACACCACAGCACAAACATTGCTGCCTGGCAACCTGCACACACACAGGAAATGGAAGGGGGAGGGGCAGAAATTGTGTGATGTCAAATATTTGATATCAAAATCAACAAAAATGTTGATTCACTTGAATATTAATTCCAGTGCACAATAAAGATTCCATTCATGTCTGAATGAAACAAGCACATTTCAGTCTAAATATGAATCATCGTAGTTTAACAGAGTGGCTCCCAAACTTTCTGTTGGCCGCAATTTTTTTATGATTTTTATAATATTACATTTTAATATTCAGATTTTTGCATTCAATGTAGAACCAGATTAGAAGATAAAATAGATGGTTAGTTACAGTAGAACATTTTAATCTCCTGTTAGGAGCAGCATGGTCCCTAGCAGGGCTTTTAGCCACACAGTGTCTATAGTCAAGTTTGAAAACATTTTAACCAGGGGGCAGAGACAAGTGAAGTGTCCCTCTTGCAGTTCTGCAAATGTAAACACAACTACTTTATTTCTTGGAAACCGTTTTCAACTGAATTTAAAGACTGAAACATACACACACACACACACACACACACACACACACACACACACACACACACACACACACACACACACACACACACACACACACACACAAACAAACCACCAAGTCCTTAAAAAAGACACTGACCATTAGAACACATTTCTCAAGGTGTGAAGATCAAATATAAAAATAACAAACTCAAACAAAAACAAAAAACACTCAACACTCTGCTGCAGAGAGATGACTACATTTGATCAATGTGATTGCTTTCACTTAATTATCATAATATAACTATAATATAAACTAGATGTGCTTTGCATGCTCATTTCACTTCTAGTTTATTTTGCTCCCTCAATACCCTATGGGCGCACTTTTTTGCACGTCCTGATATCGCCGTGTTGGTATCATTCCCGGACCATCATTTTTCCCTAGCATGAACTGGGATGACCAAAGCCCTGAACTCATTTGATTGGTCGCCCTAACTGGTTCTTCCTGAAAACGTGCGTTAAGTAAAAAAGATCTGGTTAAGATTAAGGTTAGGATTTTCTTATCTAACCACGACCATAACCAAATTGCTGTGCTTGCCTGAACCTAATGTATAACCCTAATGTTTTATAAATAAATAAAAATGTGTGGTTTGACGGGGAACCCCAGTCCTCAGATAAAAAGTACCTTACCCATTAAGCCACAGGACAGAGAACACCCTGGCCTGGACTTTTTTCACACCCTAACCCTAATCTTAACCACATTACTTGCCACACGGTTTCAGGAAGAAGCAGTTGCGGTGACCAATCAAATGATTTCAGGGCGTGGTCATCCTTGCCCACCACACTACAATACCAACACGGTGATATCAGGATGTCTCACTTTCTTGAGGTGTGTGACCAAACTCATGCACTGAAGTTCTTCCTGACATATGTGAAGATTATATACAGTCAGTAATAACAGTCAGAAGGAAGTTGCATTTAGAGAAGCTTTCTGCAGCTGACGGAAAAGACAGGTGAGTGCAGGTGACTGATGATCACTGATCCTACTGCTAACTGCTTTCAGTCTGATAATAATATGATAAGGATGATGATGATGATATTGAATATTTTATTATTTATTTATTTCTAGCATATCATCTATTGGCTCTACATGTATCTACCTTTTAAAGTAGGATTCCTCAAAATTTGACTGTTACGTTTTCAAATGTTCAAGTGAGTTGATTGGACTCATAAACACTGATAGTGTGTTTATTATACTTGTACTTTATATACTTTATTACTTATTTAACAACGTTTCGGTCCTTAGACCATCAGGTTTTTCCCTGATTTTGGTCCTTAGACCTTCATCAGGTTTCAGGTAGCCTAGCTGACATGACAGACAGGCTTCAAAGCATCTAAGCTGGCAACAACATGTTCAACTAGAAAAGTGCACTCAGTAGAGTTCAGATCTCCACCCAGGCAGAATCTCCCCTTGAGAACCTGCCTCCCACCCAAGCTGCACAGATTCAGCATGTCAAAACGGGTGCTGCTGCAGACCAGCTTCTTCTGGAATCAGGCAGCCTCTGTCCAGAAAAAATATTCAGTATGTGGTGCTGGTATTGGGACACCTCGACCAATACTTGTGAATCTTACTGGACCCATTTTACAGATGCCAGTGACTGTGCCATCCTCCTCTGCTTCGGTTGCAAAAAGTCATGTAGTGGTTGCTTCAAATGATGTAAAGCCGGAGTTGCACCTTGATATGTGGACGCGCGGGCTGTACCAACCCAGTGTCGGCAGATGCCGGTAGCAATGACGAGTGGACCCTATTTACAGTCCCTAAAGCGCTCAGACCTGTCTGGATTAACGTAGACAAGAAAGTAGCTGTACATTTTGTGAAAACAATGCATCATACACATTTAGATAAGACCCTTAAAGCCTGGGTGGTTCTGTTGTACCTGCGATCTCTGTAAATTTAAGATAGCTAAATGTCGGCTATGAAGCTGCAGGATAGGAAACTGAACTGCTGCATTGAGGGGGGGAAACAGTCCATAGCTTTAATTTTGTCATCTATTTATTCATCATATATTTAATTAGTCTTAGTCCTGTGTCAAATGTCCTTTTTAGTTTTTATCATATTTAGTCAACCTCACCCTGTTTTTAGTAGTCTGAGCATTTTAGTCTTGTCTTAGTCTTGGAAGAAAGAGGTAGTCGACAAGCATATTTCATCATAGTTTTTGTTAACAAAATTAAAAGTACTTTGGCGTATATGACTCCCTTCTTTGTTCCAACCTAGAGCTGGGTTGTATTGAAGCTATATTGAAGCTACAGTCCAGACGTTGAAGACCTGAAGGTGTTTAACTAACTTGAGCCTCCTTCACCTCTGTCAGATTACCCAGAAACATGAGCGGTCTGGTGGGAGAGAGTGTGGCTTCATCCTTCAACCAGTCATCAGGCGTCAATCAGTCGGATGGCAACGTTTCGCCGACCTGCGGTCGGGTCGACACCTCGGCTAACCTGTTCTTCATGCTGGTCTCCAGCCTGCAGTTCCTGGTGCGTTTCATTGCCTCCAATTCACATCAGCATCAGACTTGAGTCACTTCAGTCTCTGAGATCAGATAGCAGCTTTTTACTCCTCAAACTCAAAGCTCATGAGTGTCACTATGAATGTTTGACAACTTGTCTAATCAGCTTCAGCTAGCTGATCTGAAGTAACCAAGCAGATACAGATGTTGAAAATCAAACTGGAGCAGAACAAGTTAGCGATGCATCTGCTTGCTGTTGAAGAAGAGTATGTTCTGAAGAGGAGGATGAAGGTTCATGATGTTCTGCCAGAGCTGCATCAAGTCAACTCTGCTTGAGTCCGCGGTCAGTCTCCAGTCTTGAGGCACAAGTCTCAAGTCAGGTCCTCAATTCTAAATGTAGCATAGGTGTCAGCCTGTCAGGTAGACTGGGGGCGCTGGGGACATGTCCCCACCACTTTTTCAAATGGCCAATTTTGTCCCCATCACTTTTTAAAAGCACAATTTGTAAAAAATGTTCTGGAAAAATAGCAACATATAACACAAACGTAGGGTAAAGTGAGGTAAGGTCTGGAACTATACTTGTCAGTGGGGCATTTTGTTCAGGGCGGTTATTTCTGAGGGGACAAAACTTTGACCAAAGCGTGATCTTCTCCATTTGAGTGATCTGTATCTGTGGCCTGATGTCAGTAGTGTGAAGTGTCATCATTTACTATTGTGAGTGTGAGGCTCACATACATCTCTGGGCTGACTAACATGCACCTGCAGTCAATGCTTCTGCTGCACAGGCGGAGGTGTGAGTTTCATGTCACACTTTGCACATAAACGGTACAAGCGGAAATCTATCTGAAATGTATCTATTCTCAATGGTGACGTTAGAGCCAAGTGTTGACTCACTTTAGGCTGACAACTCAAACTCCCACAATGTTGTTTGACCTTGATATGTTGAACATGCTTTTTGTTTTTGTTTTTATCTGAGCCCTTCTGTAATAGTGTGATAATACATTAAGTAAGTAAGTAATAATAAGGTAATACCATGTAATTACTAAAGTACTGTAATAACCAGGTAATAGCTTCGTATTAACAATGGCGGGTTGTTATCGGGGCTGGCAGATTGCTAGCTGTGAAGTGTTTCCAGGTAATCCCATCTCTATGTCTCTAGATGTTTGGTTTAATCTAATATTACCATGAAATTAAATTTCCACATTATTACCATTTGTTTCTGGCCCTGTTAGTCTATTACATACATTTCAGTCGAATTACCCAAATATACCCATTGTTAATACCAAGCTATCACTGTACCTTGGTAATTACCTGGTATTACCTAAGTATTTCTTTTTTATTATCACACTATTACCCCAACACTATTACCAGTCTGCCCCTGGTGGCTCTGTCTAGCATCAGCAGGGGAACTCTACTATAAGCTATCATATTACTATATATACTGTAGGCTATACATGTTACTGTAGGCTATACATATTACTATATATAGTGTAGGCTATACATGTTACTGTAGGCTATACATATTACTATATATACTGTAGGCTATACATGTTACTGTAGGCTATACATATTACTATATATACTGTAGGCTATACATGTTACTGTAGGCTATACATATTACTATATATACTGTAGGCTATACATGTTACTGTAGGCTATACATATTACTATATATACTGTAGGCTATACATGTCACGGATGTAATGACATTCAAACCTCAGCTGGAGTTTGGTTGTCCACAGAAACACTGTTGACCGCAGCAGCGATTTCATTTTCTTTTCATACTGCATTATTCTGACTTCCTTTAATGACACTTTTCAGACTGCTAAATATTACTAATTGGTTCAATATAACTTGAGACGTTAAAGTTTCTATTTCGAGGTCAGAGAAGTCTCTCTTTTCTTTTGGTGCGACGATAAAGACTTGAACTTGGTGAATAAAGGTGACTGACTGTAAGTTTTTCCTTGCTGCCTCTCCAGGTGGGTCTGGTCCTAAATGGCTTCACCCTGAAGGTTTACTTCTGCCGGCCCTGGCAGCAGGCATCTAGCAGCATGACCATTTACCTGAAGAACATGGCGGTGGCTGACTTCCTGCTCAGCCTCTGTCTCCCCTTTCGTATCGCCTACTATGCCAGCAGTTCCTTCCAGGCCTGGCGGCTCTACTGCCACTTCGGCGGCCCGGTCTCCTACCTCAACATGTACGCCAGCATCCTGTTCATGGGATACATTGCCGCTAACAGGTAGGATCAGATGCATCAGACCATCCTGTAACTGGCCGGTCTCAGGTTTGATCCTGTGTGAAACAAGAGACCTGACCTGTTCAGACACTAGAAAGACCACACAGCACACAGACCACACATTTTGACCTTTTTGAAATGTATATGTGCAATAAATAACTTTGTTTAATAAAAAAATGCAATGCTGCTGCTGGTGCCTGACTTTTCCTAAGTGTCTGTATTGTCATTTAAAATAGTTTTTATATGAATTACACAAAAGGCAAATAAAATGTCATTTTTACTTCGAAAGACCATAGGCCAGTGATACTCAACTTGCCGCGGGCGCCCCCTGTGTGGCCCGCAATGGAATTGCAAAAAATAAATAAAGTGCACCTGAATGCAACATGTTCATGCCCAAATGTTCATGTCATTCTGACCAATACTACACTTCTGTTATAGCATTTCAGTCTGGAATATGGAATATCTTTCAATAATCTATGATTTAGCTGCTAAATTGTCAAATACCGCCGTCTGCTCGCTACCCAGGCACTTATGCATGTACTTAACCTAACTAACTTAACCTAACTAACTATCCGGTGTGCACAACATTGTCAGACTAAACTCCGGCTGACACCCCAAAAACCTACAATCCGCTACAGAAAAATGTATATTGTTAGTTTATTTACTGGCCCCTGGCCTTCTATCCTTTCACGAAAGTGGCCACCGGGCAAAGAAAGTTGAGTATCCCTGCCATAGGCGGTCATTTTGACCTCACTGAATTTCCCAGGGTTCTAGACCTATTCCTTCGTCTATATTTTCACATTTTGTTGTTGTTTTGTCTTTTTAAAATAGATCTTAACTATAAATGCATTAATCTCTCAATTGGGTATTTATCATGAGAGATTATAGTTTGGAATCTAGTGGTCAAAATGACCACTTACAGTCATAATAGTAGTTATGGAATTCTGGTCCTTCTATTGTAGGTATTAATTAATACACAGGACAAGATGTTACTATCTCTTGTGCCAAAATCCGACGAAAAACACATTTAGAAGCCCAATCCAGAATAACCCAAGCTAACAGGCTAACAAACTAATAAACAAGACACAAATCACCAGTTACCTACCCTAGCCAACAGCAGTATGAAGCATGTCATTGGGGTTTTCAAGTGGGCACCTTCCTTCACCGATGTGGGAATACTACTTAATGTAAGAATTCATACAGTTGAGTATATTATTTCTTTGCATTCAAGTGGTGTCGGATTTGTCAGATTTGACCACTGAAGTTATCTGCTGACTAATGTAACGTACGCCTGCCTCTCCTCGTCTGACCTCTCCTCTCTCCAGGTATCTGAAGATTGTCCATCCTTTAGCAACTCACATGCTGCAGCAGGTGCGGGCTGCCTACATCATCTCCACGGTAACCTGGGTTTCCCTCTTGGCCATGATGGGCATCTACATCACCATGTCGCTCCTCACCGAGCGACCTCTGACCTCCATCCCCGACACGGTGACCTGCAACGCCCTGCGCAGCGACGAGCTCAGCCTGCTCTACAAGATCATCCACAGCTGCTCCATAACAATCTTCTTATCTGTGCTCGTCTCCCTGGTCTTCTTCTACGGCAGCACCTCCCGCAGGCTGGCGCTGGTGCAGCAGAAGCAGCCGGGGCGAGCTTCATCCTCAGCCTCCAAGAAGCTCATCAAGTCCCGCAGGAACATGCTGGTGCTGGTCATCGTCTTCTGCATCTGTTTCGCCCCGTACCACCTGGTGCATCTTACCTACGCCTTCCTGGGGGATCAGTGTGCATGGCGCCAGGTCTTCTTCTACCTAAAGCAGCTGACCTACATCGTGATGGCTCTCAACGTCTGCCTGGACCCACTCATCTACTTCATCTTCTGTAAGGAGTTCCGAGCCCAGCTGAACCTGCGGAGGGTGTTCAGCACCGGGCAGGCCGACACCCAGGCCGCCAGGCAGGGCGCCACCCAGGCACCCAGTGAGGAGATGAGGACCAGCGAGGGCCGTCTGATCGACCAGTGAGACTAGTGTTCTCCAGTCTGTAATAATTGTATACTGTTGTCTGTTGACAATCAGACTTTCTCAGTTGTTATTGCAATTTTTGGTCTTTCAATTAACCATATCTTTAGATAGAATATAATTTCTACTGATTGATTCATTCATGACTATTTGTCACTATGTTGTATAGAAGAGGAGGCGCATCATCAATATCAAATATAAAAATAATAATTATTTTACGTTTAGATAACCCTAAATCATTGTGCTACAATTGATAGATTGGTAATGTGGATGATTTACTGTGGGTCCATGGTATACCCTGATTTACAGTATGTGTGTTACCATGTAGTGTTCTGAATCATGGCTGGATTGCTACATTAATGAGGGATATACAGTGTTGTGATTTTCAACCGTATAAACTTTTTATATTGTGTGAAATCAAATCACTCATGGAATATCTTTTGCTCTTCACTCTCTCTGCATCCCTCGAACCCCGACCCTTCCTATCCCTATTTATGGCCCCTTTTCCCTAGCCCCACTCCTTTCCCTCACCACGCCCCTTCCCACCAGCCACACCCCCTACCCACTCCTACCCACTCCCCCTACACGCCCCTCGAATCCCGACTCTCTAAGACCTTCCTATCCCTATGGCCGATTTTCCCTAGCTCCGCCCCTTTCCCTCAACACGCCACTCCCACCACCCACACCCTCCTACCCACACCCTGACTTTACTTTCTATGTGTTTTTAAAGTATACAGTTTTATACTGTTTGACTTCTGGGCTATAGACCAGCTACAGGACTAGCTGGCCAAGCTTTTTTTGTTCTCTATCTTTTTACTTTGGTATTTTACTACTGCATTTTACGCTGTTTTCTATGTAATGTGTAATGTGTCTGGACCCCAGGAAGACTAGTGGTCGTCTTGGCGGCAGCTAATGGGGATACTTTCAAATAAACAAATAAACTCTCCCTACCCACCCTTCGAATCCTGACTGTCTACGACCTTATTATCCATAGCCCCTCTTACCTAGCCCGCCCCTTCCTTGATGGAACGGATGGACATAATGCCACAGTGACCTTGAACTTTGACCTTTGACCACCAAAATCTAATCAGTTCATCCTTGACTCCAGGTGGATGTTTGAGCCAAATTTGAAGAGATTCCCTCAAGGTGTTCCTGAGATATTGCGTTAAAGAGCATGAAAATAGCGGTCATGAAATCACAGTGACCTTGAACTTTGACCTTTAACCCTAACCCTAACAGATAAACTTGACTGGGTTTGAGTTTTGGGCTGATGTGCTTCATTTCTTTGTCAGTCAATACATGAGATCAAACTATTTAAATGTGACAGCATGGAGTGGAGGAGGACATCATCACACCACAGCACCAACATTGCTGCCTGGCAACCTGCACACACACAGGAAATGGAACGGGGAGGGGGAGAGATTGTGTGATGTCAAATATTTGATATCAAAATCAACAAAAATGTTGATTCACTTCAATGTTAATTTCAATGCACAATAAACATTCCATTCATGTCTGAATGAAACAAGCACATACTCTAAATATGAATCATCGTAGTTTAACAGAGTGGTTCCCAAACTTTCTGTGGGCCGCAATTCGCAAATTTTTATAATATTACATTTTAATATTCAGATGTTTGATTCAATGTAGAACCAGATTAGAAGATAAAATAGATGGTTAGTTAGAACATTTTAATCTCCTGTTAGGAGCAGCATGGTCCCTAGCAGGGCTTTTAGACTCTTAGCCTTGTTGTTCATAGTTTTAAGCAGAATGATCAATGCCAAGAAACATTTCAAGCTGTTCTAATGTTAGATACCACACAGCCACACAGTGATATAGTCAAGTTTGAAAACCTTTTAACCAGGGGGCAGAGACAAGTGAAGTGTCTCTTCTGCGCCCTATGGCAGTTCTGCAAATGTAAACACAATTACTTTATTTCTTGGAAACAGTTTTCAACTGAATTTAAAGACGGAAACACACACACACACACACTCACACACACACACACACACTCACACACACACACACACACACACACACACACACACACACACACATACTGTACACACACACACACACACACACACATACATACACACACACACACACACACAGACATGTTCCAATATGTTGCAATAATCCACAATAATCATATACAATTCTCAGAAATGTATTCCATGCTTCAGACTGCCCCACAGCACAGCCCCTGCACTGCACAGGCTTCTACTCCTTTCTCTCCCCTCTATCACCCCCTAGCTTCCCTTTTTGATATTGCAATGTAACACAGATGGTACATATCCCCTCTTCTAAAGCACTTGGTTCTCAACCGGGGGATCTGGACCTCCCTGGGGGTTGTGCGATGATTTATGGCATAGGAATGAAGCACACGGTGCTACTAATGGAAGATAACCTGTTAATTTAGGTTTGGGAGCAGGGCCACCTCAACCACTCCTCTAACCACCTGACAAGCTTCCTTATAGGCCTACCCAGAGCAATTTAGAGAGAGAGGACCAAAATGCGTGACTCATTAGCCAATGAACAGCCAGGAACTGGCTACTTTTGAATGCTAAAATAAAGCTGATAATGTACAATTTGATTCTAAAATAAAATAAAATAAACTTTCAAAGTACAACACAAGTCAATTTTGCTACAACTCAACAGTGCTGCTTAATCCAGGACCTTACTTCCTGGAACTCTTGAGAGTAAAAAACTGGTCCATTGGAGTGAATGGAGATGTCACGACTCTGGGCCTACCTGGTCAAACCCAGAGCCGTTTATATAGAAGAGTCGCGACATCTCCATCTCCATTTATAATTACATTTTAATATTCAGATATTGGATTCAATGTAGAACCAGATTAGAAGATAAAATAGATGGTTAGTTAGAACATTTTAATCTGTTAGGAGCAGCACGGTCCCTAGCAGGGCTTCTCTAACACACACTATACACCGAAGCCATGCTGAAGCAACGAAGCGCGTTTCATTTCAAGCTGATCCAATGTTAGATACCATATAGTATAGTAAGGTTTTAAAACTTTTGAACCTGGGGCAGACACAATGAAGTGTCACTTCAGCGCCCTGTTGCAGTTCTGCAAATGTAAACACATTTCTCTCTCCAAACTGCACAGTGTGCACATTTTAAGGGACCACTAAGAAGAAGAAAAAAGTGTGAACAAACTATTTTACTTCTGAGAAACCGTTTTCAGCTGAATTTATAATAAGGACTGAAACACCCACACACACACACCCACACACAGACACACACACACATGCACGCACACACACACACACACACACACACACACACACACACACACACACACACACACACACACACACCCACACACACACACACACACCCCCCCCCCCACACACACACACACACACACACACACACACGCACACACACACACACACACACACACACACACACACACACCTCTGAAGTTCTTCCTTACATACAGTATGTGAAGATTATAACAGAAGGAAGTTGCAGAGCTTAGAGAAGCTTTCTGCAGCTGACGGAAAAGAGAGGTGAGTGCAGGTGACTGATGATCACTGATCCTACTGCTAACTGCTTTCAGTCTGATATGATGATGATGATGATGATAATGAATATTTAATTTATTTATTTCTAGCATATCATCTATTGGCTCTATCTACGTTTTAAAGTATATTCTGCAAAACTTGACTCTTAAGTTTTCAAATGTGTTCAAAAAGTGAGTTGATTGGACTCATAAACGCTGACAGTGTTGATTTGAACACTTTCACAGTTCAATTAACTGATAATTTTATAATTTATCAATTTATCAATATTTTATTGTCATTGGCTGTGAGACAGGGCCCCAAATTTGGGGCACCGGTACCATCTTGGGGGATTCACTTTCATAGTGATTTTTGGCAAAGATATATACACGTAGAGTTGTCATGTCATGTGCAGCAAAAGCTGTGGCTCCAGCCAAGTAGATGAAGCCAGACAACAGCTTTTCTCAAATGGTAGCAAGTCCCTTAAGAACCTGCCTCCCACCAGAGCTGCACAGATTCAGCATGTCAAAAGGGTGCTGCTGCAGACCAGCTTCTACTGGAATCAGCCTCATCAACCTCTGTCCAGAAAAAAAGTATTCAGTACAGTATCCAGTAGCTGGTACTGGGACACCTCGACCAATACTTGGGAATCTTACTGGACCCATGTTACAGATGCCAGTGACTGTGCCATCCTCCTCTGCTGCGGTTGCAAAAAGTCATGTAGTGGTTGCTTCAAATGATGTAAAGCCGGAGTTGCACCTTGATATGTGGATGCGCGGGCTGTACCAACCCAGTGTCAGCATACTATGCCGGGAGCAAGTGGACCCTATTTACAGTCCCTGCTCAGCCCGAAGCTGAGGGGAGAAGGGAGGCTGGCTGCGCTGTGTAGAAAGCGCTCAGACCTCTTTGGATTAACGTAGACAAGAAAGTAGCTGTACATTTTGTGAAAACAATGCATCATACATATTTAGATAAGACCCTTAAAGACTGGGTGGGTTCTGTTGTACCTCTGATTTCTGTACATTTAAGATAGCTAAATGTCAGCCATGAAGCTGCAGCATAGGAAACTGAACTGCTGCATTGAGGGGGGAAAACAGTCTATAATTATCGTTAATTTTGTCATCTATTTTTTTTATTTAGTCTTAGTCCTGTGTCAAATGTCCTTGTTAGTTTTTATCATATTTAGTCAACCTCATCCTGTTTTTAGTAGTCTGAGCATTTTAGTCTTGTCTTAGTCGATGAGCATATTTCGTCATAGTTTTTGTTAACAAAATTAAAAGTACTTTAATTACTCCCTTCTTTGTTCCAACCTAGAGCTGGGTTGTAATGAAGCTATATTGAAGCTACAGTCCAGACGTTGAAGACCTGAAGGTGTTTAACTAACTTGAGCTTGCATCACCTCAGATTACCCAGAAACATGAGCGGTCTGGTGGGAGAGAACGTGGCTTCATCCTTCAACCAGTCATCAGGCGTCAATCGGTTGGATGGCAACGTTTCGTCTACGTGCGGTCGCGTCGACACCTCGGCTAACCTGTTCTTCATGCTGGTCTCCAGCCTTCAGTTCATGGTGCGTTTCAATGCCTCCAATTCACATCAGCATCAGACTTGCGTCACTTCAGTCTCTGAGATCAGATAGCAGATAGCAAGTCTCAAGTCAATTCTCCAAGTCTAAATGTAACATAGGTGTCAGGTAGACTGGGGACGCTGGGGACATGTCCCCACCACTTTTTCAAATGGCCAATTTTGTCCCCATCATTTTTTTAAAGCATAATTTGTTAAAAAACGTTCTGGAAAAATAGCCTGCAGCAAGAAACGTTAAGTAACAAATGAGAACACATTGAGAAAGGTTTATTTGCACTAGTGCTGCAACTAATGATGAATGATTTTCATTAAGTACGTAAGTAAGTAATAATAAGGTAATACCATGCCATTACCAAAGTAATAACCAGGTAATAGCTTGGACACTGGCAGGTCGCTATCAGGGTCGGCAGATTGCCAGAAGCGTTTCCAGGTAATCCCATCTCTATGTCTCTAGATGTTTGGTTTAATCTAATATTACCATGAAATTACATTTCAACATTATTACCATTGTTTCTGGCCCTGTTACCCTGGGCCTGTTAGCCTATACATTTCAGTCTAATTACCAAGATATGCCCATTGTTAATACCAAGCTATTACCTTGGTAATTACATAGTATTACCTAATTATTACTTTCTTATTATCACACTATTACTCCCAAATACTGTACCATGTTGTTAGAGCTGTAATGTAAAGTGCCACCCTAAACCAATATGGCTTTAATATAATAAAACATTGGTAAGAGCATTAGTTTGATTTCTATAATCCGTTTCAACTTCAATATATTATTCAATAATTCCATAGAAGTCGTCTGCTGGAACAAATCTCATCACCTTCAATCTAAGTCAGTTACACAAACACAAGACCTCACGTCAAGACTTTACAATCCTTTTCAAGTTAAAGTCAAGTCCCAAGTCACCAGAACCCAAGTCGATTCCCAAGTCTCACTGCATTCTTCCCATTGGCCCACATTTATCAAACTAACATGTATAACAGAAAACTGGGTGTCATTTCCACACAAAGCTCTGTATTTATCAATCTGGACATGAGTGGAGATTATGATCAAATCTCACGCCAGGTCCAACCTCGTGTACCGTTTCCAATAACCCCAGAGCATTGTACGTTCTAAAGTCCAAATCTATTGAAAAAAAGATAGATGTATTCATTTCCAAAAATTCATAACATCTCTGTTCGCTATGGGAGTTAAGTGAAATTGAAAACGAGATTAATTTTTTGTTCTACGCACCGGGTGGGTCTGTTTAGGATCAGCAGGGGAACTCTACTACAAGCTATCATATTACTATATATACTGTAGTGTAGGCTATTACTGTACATGTCATGGATGTAATGACATTCAAACCTCAGCTGGAGTTTGGTTGTCCACAGAAACGCTGTTGACCGCAGCAGCGATTTCATTTTCTTTCCATACTGCATTATTCTGACTTCCTTTAATGACACTTTTCAGACTGCTAAATATTACTAATTGGTTGAATATAACTTGAGACGTTAAAGTTTATATTTCGAGGTCAGAGAAGTCTCTCTTTTCTCTTGGTGGGACGATAAAGACTTGAACTTGTGAATAAAGGTGACTGACTGTAAGTTTTTCCTTGCTACCTCTCCAGGTGGGTCTGGTCCTAAATGGCTTCAGCCTGAAGGTTTACTTCTGCCGGCCCTGGCAGCAGGCATCTAGCAGCATGACCATCTACCTGAAGAACATGGCGGTCGCTGACTTCCTGCTCAGCCTCTGTCTCCCTTTTCGTATCGCCCAATACGCCAGCAGTTCCTTCCAAGCCTGGCGGCTCTACTGCCACTTCGGCGCTTCATTCTTCTACCTCAACATGTACGCCAGCATCTTGTTCATGGGATACATCGCCGCTAACAGGTAGGATCAGATGCATCAGACCATCCTGTAACTGGCCGGTCTCAGGTTTGATCATGTGCAATCTGGAGACCCATTGGTTAAACAACAACAACAACAACAACAAATTCTCTAACCTTTGGGGGCAGCAGCCTCGTTTCAATGTGGTGCAACAGGAACTCAAGAGGCGCGGTCGGCAGCAGAAGAAAATCCCTTTCCGCTCCGTGCAAGCTCTGCCATTGGCTCCAACCGACCGGCTCCGCCCATTAATGGATTTCTTTTCCGCCCCCCCCTGCGTGTCGCTCTCAAATCCGTCCGTCGCTATGAAACAACAATAACAACTCTAGCTTGTTGCTAGTAGCAACTAGCAACTTGTGTGTAGTCAAGTTTTGACTACACACTGGTCACGTTTTGACAGAGCCTGCCGACAGATTTTCGATGCAAGTCGAAAGTCTGTCTCGAGAGATATTAGATTCTGACACAAGTGGACACAAGTGACCTGACCTGTTTGGACACTTCATCCCTAATAGATACAGTTCAGCTAACCCTGCACTCCAAAAAAGGAAACTCTCCTCCATGACCTATGGAGAATCACTCAAAAAAATTGTTTATGAGTTTAAATTAGAATTCTACTTAATCCACGAATAATGAGTACATTATTCCTTTGGATTAAAGTGGTGTCGCATTTGTCAGATTTGACCAATGAAGTTATCTGCTGACTAATTTAACGCACATCTGCCTCTCCTCTTCTGTTCTGTTCTCCTCGTTCTTCCTTTCTCCTCTCTTCTTCCTCTTCTGACCTCTCCTCTCTCCAGGTATCTGAAAATTGTCCATCCTTTAGCAACTCACATCCTGCAGCAGGTGCGGGCTGCCTACATCATCTCCACGGTAACCTGGGTGTCCCTCCTGGTGTTGATGGGCATCTACGTCACCATGTCGCTCCTCACCGAGCAACCTCTGACCTCTATCTCCGACACTTGGAGCTGCCACGCCCTGCGCAGCGTCGAGGTCAACCTGCTCTACAAGATTGCCCACAGCATCTGCGCCACTATCTTCTTATCTGTGTTCATCTCCCTGGTCTTCTTCTATGCCAGCACCTCCCGCAGGCTGGCGCTGGTTCAGCGGAAGCAGCCGGAGCTAGCGCCATCCTCAGGCTCCAAGAAGCTCATCAAGTCCCGCAGGAACATGCTGGTGCTGGTCACCGTCTTCTGCGTCTGTTTCATCCCGTACCACCTGATGCGTCTTCCCTACACTTTCCTGGGGGATCAGTGTGCATGGCGCCAGGTCTTCTTCTACCTGATGGAGTTGACCAACATGGTGTCAGCTCTCAACGTCTGCCTGGACCCACTCATCTACTTCATCTTCTGTAAGGAGTTCCGGGCCCAGCTGAACCTGCGGAAGGTGTTCAGCACCAGGCAGGGCGCCACTCAGGCACCCAGTGAGGAGATGAGGACCAGCGAGGGCCGTCTGAGTGACTAGTGAGACTAGTGTTCTCCGGTCTGTAATAATTGTATACTGTTGTCTGTTGACAATCAGACTTTCTCAGTTGTTATTGCAATTTTTGGTGGCCTTTCAATTAATTGAATTAAATTCATTTTCGCTCACCACGCACCTCCCACCACCCACACCCCCTATCCACTCTCCATACCCACCATCGAATCCTGACTCTCTACGACCTTACTATCCATAGTTATGGGCCCTGTTGCCTAGCCCCCCCCCTTCCCCCTTCCTTGATGGAACGGATGGACATGTGGCCACAGTGACCTTGAACTTTGACCGTTGCCCACTAAAATCTAATCAGTTCATCCTTGAGTCCAAGTGGATGTTGGATCCAAATTTGAAAAAATTCCCTCAAGGCGGTCCTGAGAGATCTGAAACTGGCGGTCGTGAGGTCACAGTGACCTTGAACTTTGACCTTTGACCACCAAAATCAGAAGCAGTCCATCCTTGAGTCCAAGTGGATGCTTGAGCCAAATTTGAAGAGATTCCCTCAAGGTGTTCCTGAGATATTGCGTAAAGAGCATGAAAATAGCAGTCATGAAATCACAGTGACCTTTACCCTAACCCTAACAGATACACTTGACTGGGTTTGAGGTATGTGCTGATATGCTTCATTTCTTTGTCAGTCAATACATGAGATCAACTATTTAAATGTGACAGCATGGAGTGGAGGAGGACATCATCACACCACAGCACCAACATTGCTGCCTGGCAACCTGCACACACACAGGAAATGGAAGGGGGAGGGGCAGAGATTGTGTGATGTCAAATATTTGATATCAAAATCAACAAAAATGTTGATTCACTTGAATGTTAATTTCAATGCACAATAAACATCCCATTCATGTCTGAATGAAACAAGCAGATTTCACTCTAAATATATGAATCGTCGTAGTTTAACAGAGTGGCTCCCAAAAACATTTTGTCTTATCTTGTCAAATTCATTATGATTTTTATTAGGCATACATAATATTCAGATATGTGATTAAATATAGAAGCATTAGAAGATAAAATAGATGGTTAGTTAGCAGCGCGGTCCCTATAGGCCTAAGGCATGGGTGGCCAATCTTTTTTGGTTGTGGGCCACATACAGAAAAATATAAGGAGTTGCGGGCCAAACAATATTAAGCGCAGCAGTGTTCAACCTGTTTAGACTGAAAGCGGCGGGGAAAATAGACCAGAAAAACGTTACATACCATACAATGTGCCATACAATTTTTAATTTCCACTTAAATAAATATATGACACATAGTTTATTGATGTGGTCACCTATTACAATGGGTATTTCTGTATGTTTTCAAATATTTTCCTGTGCCAACACAGGTTAAGACTTGGTTAGGAATTTCACCAACATTCAGTATTAAAAATGTAAAAAAAAAAAAAAATGAATAGACCAGGTCAGGGTACTCAAGTAACCCATTTTCAATGGTTTTACATGGAAAAAACGAAATGGGACAAACAAGTTTTCCGTTTTTCCGTTTCAAACTTTAAAATGGAGAAACTTTTTTTTTTTTCCTTTTTGCTAAATTCATGGCGGGCTACTTATAAATGGGCAGCGGGCCGCAGTTGGTCCGCGGGCCGTAGTTTGGCCACCCCTGCATAGGGTTTTTAGACTCTTTTAGCCTTGTTGTGGTATTCATAGTTTTAAGCAGAATGATCAATGCCAAGAAACATTTCAAGATGTTCTAATGGTAGATAGCCTACCACACAGTGTCTATAGTCAAGTTTAAAAACTTTTGAACACATTTCTCTCTCCAAACTGCACAGTGTGCACATTTTAAAGGACTATGAAGAAGAAGAAAAGTGTGAACAAACTACTTTATTTCTTGGAAACCATTTTTAAAGACTGAAACACACACACTCACTCTCACACACACACACACACACACACACACACACACACACACACACACACACAACCAGTGTTGGGCTGTAACTTAGTTACTGTAATCATATTACTTTACCAGTGACTAAGGGATTACAATTTCAAAAACAGTAATTATATTACATTTACTATTCCAGGTAAGTTCAAGTTGCTGCATTACTTTCTCCAGCGCTGGCACAGCACTAAAACACAAAGATAGGTCTGGATATGTGAGACATCTGCGTTGGCGTGATTAGTTTTTTGTCCTAGGTAGGCAAATAAATAAAAGGTCTGCAGTTTGGCTGATTATTGACTTAATTATTGTTCCAATAAAGTGGATTCAGTTCTAAAGTCCATGTCACACCAATCAAACATTCTACAACAAACACAGATGTTTGTTTGGTGTGCCATGGCTGTCTGTCCTTGTTTGGAGATGTTTGGAGAAGTTTGGAGAAGTTTGGAGAAGTTTGGAGATGTTTGGAGAAGTTTGGAGAAGTTTGGAGGTGTGGAGAAGTTTGGAGGTGTTTGGAATTGTTTGGAGAAGTTTGGAGATGTTTGGAGATGTTTGGTCGAATTCAAAATGTTCAGTCCTGGTTTGCCTTTTGTCCATGGCACACCAATCAAACATTCTCCAACAACTGCCAACATTGTTGGTTTGGTGTGCCATGGCCGTAAAAGGAGCTGGCTAAACAGTTTGTTGGATGCTACCATTATGTATGTCTAATGTTTAATTGTATGTTTAATTAGGTATATGCTATTTGCACCTGTACGTCAAATACGTCAAATTTAAAATGTTTAAGTACGTCCAAAGTATGCACATGACATGTGCACCTACTGTATGTGCAGTGAATATGCCACTGTCTCTGACTTGTCTTATCACTCTACTGCCTTATTGCTTGTTGTGTCTCTTGTTGTTTTTGCACTCATATGCCCTGTTATATTTGTACTATGTTGTAAACGGAGTTCACACCACAAGAATTTCACACGTGATACTTGTACTACGGAGTGACAATAAAAAATCTTGAATCTTGAATCTTGAATCTTGTACGTCCCTTTTACGGAAGAGTAGCTAAAGTAATATAAAGTAATGAGTAACGTAACAAGTTACTTTTGATACCAAGTAATAAGTAAAGTAATTTTATTACATTTTTAAAGGAGTAATAACTAACTAATAATTATGCTTCCTGAGTAACTTGCCCAACACTGCCTGCAACTCAGCAGAGAGATGACTACATACTGTTGTTTTTCAGGTTAACACTTTATTCAAAGCAGCAGGAGACCATGAAACCATCAAGTTCTTAAAAAGACCAAGATCAAGTTAGACCAACGCATTTCTCAAGGTGTGAAGATCAGAAAATAACAAACAAAAACACAAAACACGCAACACTTCTGCAGAGGGATAACTACTGTACACATTTGGTCAAAGTGATTGCTCCTATTTTCACGGAAATATTTTCAGAAAAACGTATCTGTTAATGCATCATAACTGGATTTTTGACCTTGACTTTTTTTTTACATTATTACCTGGATACTGTGTTCACTGGTTTGTAGTGTGATCGTGTGACAGTTGTACTATTTGTCTGTTTGTATTGTTTATGTTTATTGTTGTAACAATGTTTTTGATGCTTGACAGAGACTCTAATCTCAAGGTGACTTTTACACACACACACACACACACACACACACACACACACACACACACAGACACAATATGTATGGGCGCCATGATTGATGGTGTCACTGATGATGTAACAATTTGGTAACACCACCTGCCCCAGAAATTGTGACTAACACCGCCCGCCCGCCTTAGGCAAGTTGTCTCGCGCTCAATACACCATGCGCACACTGTTGTGGGGGGTGTGACCAAACTCAATCCCAACTCATGCACTCAACCAGAGCTTCTCTGGCTCGAGCCAATTACCTGTCAGTGATGTCACTCAAGCCATTGGATCACTGCTGATGTCACAATGTCTATGTGAGTGTGAAATACGGATTCACGTAACACGTAGAAAGGCTGGTCATGGGTCAAGGAAGAACTGATGATCCTTCCACGCCCACTGGACAAGAGGGGGCGGGGTAATGGGCGAAGCCAATCACAAAAAGGCGCCTCAGTTCCAAACGCATTCATGTAACAGCACAAAACTTTGTTGATAGGTTGTGTTGGCAGAGGTATGCACTCTGAGTGCCCTCTAGTTATTTCTGTTTTTGCAGAAGAAGAAGAAAATGATAATTATGCATATTTTGACAGCGTTCTCCTCTGATGAACAGAAGTCATGGATTCAACTAAAGTGCTCATAATCAATCTTAACTTCACTGCTGCCAGTCTGCTGCTGCAGCATCTAATGGTGCTGTGACGCACTTACAACCACATTGTAATAGTGGTTACGGCACCTATCTTTTTCTGTCTCTGTCTGTCTGTCGCTCTCTCGCTCTCTCTCTCTCTCTCTCTCTCTCTCTCTCTCTCTCTCTCTCTCTCTCTCTCTCTCTCTCTCTCTCTCTGTCTCTCACACACACACCACACACACTCACACACACACACACACACACACACACACACACACACAAACACACACACACACACACACATGATGCATCCAAACTCATGCACTGAAGTTCTTCCTGACATATGTGAAGATTATATACAGTCAGTAATAACAGTTAGAAGGAAGTTGCAGAGCATAGAGAAGCTTTCTGCAGCTGACGGAAAAGACAGGTGAGTGCAGGTGACTGATGATCACTGATCCTACTGCTAACTGCTTTCAGTCTGATATGATGATGATGATGATAATGAATATTTAATGTATTTATTTCTAGCATATCATCTATTGGCTCTATCTACATTTTAAAGTCTATTCTGCAAAACTTGACTCTTAAGTTTTCAAATGTTCAAGTGAGATGATTGGACTCGTAAACACTGACAGTGTTGATTTGAACACTTTCACAGTTCAAATTAACTGATCATTTTATTATCATTGGCTGTGAGCCAGGGCCCCAAATTTAAGGCACTGGTACCATCTTGGGGGATTAACTTTCATAGTGATTTTTGGCAAAGATATACACGCGTAGAGATAGAAAATATGTGATCGCATTGCAGCGGTGCCCTCCAAATGTGTGTTGTCACTCGATTTATAACTCCATGCAAAACATACATTTCAAACCTTTTAGTCAAGGGACTTAAGGAGATACGAGGCTAAGTTTGTGAATATTAAGTCTAAAAGCAGATGTAGCCCAGGACATGCTCTAATGACTCTAATCACTCACCATGGTGGCAAAATCCAATATGGCCACCGCCCGAAAAAGTTGTCGGCTATCCTAATCAATCACACAACGAGATGACTCAAATCTGTTGTCTCGATGCTCATTGTTGGTACAGGCACTCTCACATCCACATATTGGACTCCAATGGACTCCAGTTTTAGAGAACTTGAAGCGCCTACATGACTCTTGGCAGCCGGAGCAGAGGAGGAGCTTTACTGGCATCTCAGAAAGATGGGTCCAGTAAGGTTCCCAAGTCTAGAAGCTGGTCTGCAGCAGGGCCTTTTGACATGCAGAATCAGTGCAGCTTGGGTGGGAGGCAGCTTCTCGAGGGACTTGGTACCGTTTGAGAAAATCCGATGTCTGGCTTCATCTATTCGGCTGGAGCCACAGCTCTTGCTGTACATGACAACCTATGCTCCAGTGTTTAGACATGGACTTCTGAGTTGATCTGTTCAGGCTCCAAGGTGAGGGTGACCAAGGTTTCTGTGAAATCTGATGTTGCTTCCCAAGCTGCCCATGCACGCCTTTTCCCATAGTCCAGGAAGGCTGATGTATCACATCCTGTTTGTGGATGAGAGGTAAAGCCAGTGACTTCTGGGGACCGAGAGCGTTGCTGTCAATGCTACGGACAAATGTATTTTTATGGCCAATGGCCCCAGCATGTGCTAAATCATTCTAGTGTCTCTAAGGCTGAAGCGCAGATATTGTCTGAATGTCATATTCAGATCTGTTGGAGTGCACAACAAAGGAGAAAGGAGGAGCTTCACCCCCAAAACCCTGGTCGCTCACCCTGGCCTGGAGCCTGAACAGATCAACTCAGATGTTCATGTCCATGTCCAAAAACTGGAGCGTATGGTTGTCATCTACAGCAAGAGCTCTGGCTCCAGCCAAGCAGTGGTGATTCTAGAGTCTTTAGGGGCCCTAGGCAAAAAATCCCTGGGCCCCCCCCCCCAACCTCATCAGCATAGTTTTATTAATAACCTCACACCAATGGAAAAAGTCATCAATATTATAATTAGAATTCCTCAAGTTCCTAGGACATATTTTATTAGCCTATTCATAGCTTTCATACATGGTGCAAAGTTAACTTTTCTGTCCACCGGCCAAATGTCTAGTGAATGTTCAAATGTTACCAGCCACTCAATGGATTAGCATTGTTTGTTTTTGGCTGGTGGTGAGAGAAGCAAATCTACCTATCAGCCACTCGCAGATTTATATTTTACCAGCATTTGGCTGCGGTGAGTCGTGACTGGTGCAAATTATATGCCCTGCTTTCATAGCAATCATAGGCTATAATAAAATAACATGGTTTTACTTCGTTTCGAACTCAAGCTCTCACTCTAGTTCCATCTCCGCTGCGCACGCAGCTACTGGAAGAATGTTATTTTTGCTCCAAAAATGATCTTTATATAAAACCGACCACCCACCAACAGGTGGCGTGGTACCCCCTGGGGCTGAGGCGGCCACCCACATCCTTACCCACGTGACTACGTCACGCCCGCCCAGACCCAAGGAAGCCACTCCTTCCTTCTTCCAGCTCGCTAGAGGACGTGTTTATTGAAGCTCCGTGTTAACTCAAGGTTGCGCTCTAAAGCTAGGCTAATTTCCGTCTTATTGCCCACCTTAACTCATTGAGTGCCAGCCACTTTTGGAGAACGGACGCTCCCAGTGCCAGAGTTTTCAGAGCGTTTTCAGTGATTTCTCGAGGCCCACAGAATATTGTGTGATATTACTATATAAACACCGAACACGCACAAAGAACGAACTGGCTCTATTGTATCATCAGCAAAAAAAAGTTTATTGATACCATTTTCCGTTCTTTAGTTATGAGCCGGAGAAGATAGGTCGTTTTGAGCAAATACAGGCGTTTCAAATTATTAGCTGAGATATTCCGCCTTTTGTGAAATGCAGCATTTCAAGCACATTCACTGAGTCTGAAGATAATATTTTCTGATGTAGTGACGTGGTGTAGTTGTGTGATGCCCTGCGTGCCCCACCCCCCTCTCCCCCCCTCCCCCCCTCAGCTGCAAACTCCTCCCCACACGTAACACACAGCCTCACGCACCCACTCTATTTTCGGAGTGCTCTGTTTGTGTGTGCCGGGCGGCTCCCAGCGCGACAGGGAAGAGCCAAACCGGACTGCTGAATGGTTTGGCGTCGGGTGCTGCTTTTCTGGTGGCTAATCGTGTGGAGAAACTATACAGCCAGACAGACAGAGACAGAGGGGCTCAGTTGTGGGCGCGGATTGACTCCTGTTCGCAGCCAACGTCAGCTCCAGACAGAGCAATCTATATGGCTCTGGCTGCAGCATGCATCGATTTCTCTTTGATCACGGCTTTTTCCTCCTGTTTCTAATCTGGAGAGCACTGTCGCCACCTAATGAGTCCGTAAAATAGGTTATACACCTTCAATAGCTCCCATATTTGTACAGGAGATGCCTGAGGCTTTCATCCACGTCCCACCGTCAAAAAACGCATTTGACGTCGATCGACGTCCGTGGCACTCAATGAGTTAAGAGGGTTGTGTGGACGAGATTCTTCAGGCTTCGGGGACCCGATCCTGCTTCTCTTCACCAGCGGCGTCGGAACAAGCTCATCATAAAGCTAAGAGCATCTTGCTTATTGTTGGTTAACACCTGTAAGCTACCACCGTGTAGCGTGCTCCGTCCACCCCGGCTGGGGTGACGATAGAGAATAGGCGTTTGAGAGCTAACTAGGAAAGTTCCGCTCTCAAGTTGTTGAATAGATAGCTAGCTTGCATACGTGCGAATAGCATCTATCTTGTATTAGCACAGAACAATAGGCTAACACCGTGTAGCCGGCTGCGTTTTCCCCGGACGGGGTGACGCACCCAGTTGTTAATAGATAGCTAGCTTGCATCCATGTAAACAATATCTTGTGTGCTAGCATATTAGGCGCAGGCTACCACCGTGTAGAGCGCGTACGTTCACTCCGGCTGGAGTAACGTTAGAGAGAGTAGTAGCTCAAGAGCTGTGCTCTCCAGCTTTAGCTAGATAGCTAGCTCGCACCTGTGCGGCTAGCATCTGACCATTTTGTGCGTTAGCACTTCGGCTACCTTTTTACCGTTGCACGCGCAGGTTCGCTAGCCTCAGGGCGGCTTACTGCTTAGCTTACACGGTAAAACCTCCGTACAGCCTGTGGGTGCTTGCTTTGAGTTAGCTTCGTAACTCGTGCAATGAGCCAGGAGGCTGCCATGAGAAAGGGGGGGACAGCCAGGAGCTGTGAGAGGTGCGATGCTACGCTGGCCGGTTACGATCGGCACGATAGCTGTGTGTTCTGCCTAGGGCATGAGCATGCTGCTCAGGCGCTGCTGAAGGCTACCTTTTGCAGCATCTGTGATGACTTTAACCTGGGCGAGTTGCGAAACAGAGCTTCGCTCTTTGTCGAGGAGCACATGCCGCCCAGCGGTGCGCCCCCCGAGGGGTGTGCGTCCGCGGGGTCCGACCGCCCGGTCGGAGGTGAAGCACCCGGTGCTCAGGGTCCCCCGGACCAGTCTGAGCAGCAGGATTTTAGTTGGGGCGATGAGCCCATGCATCCCATGTTGGAGCAGGGCGGGCTCCAGCCCTACGACCCCTTGGTCGATACCACCCAGGAGGACACCCCAAAGGGGAGATGTCCGGCGGGGCGGATTGGGACGGTGCCACCACCGTCACCACTGCTGCAGAGGGGGCTCGCTCAGAGATGAGCAGTAACGAGCCCTACCAAAAGCAGTTCCACGGGGTGATGTCGAGAGCCGCGGCAAAGCTAGGCATCGCCTGGGCCGAACCACCCCAGCCCCCTGCATCAGTGCTGCAGGGTGCTATTTTCAGGCACACCAGGCACCCCGCCCGCGACACCGAATGCCCGTCTGTGTGGACGTGGTCCGTGTGGTGCAGGCGGGATGGGAAAAGCCTCAGGAGGCCAAGCCGCTGTGCGCAGGCATGGTTCCGTGGTCGGCGGTCGAGGGCGAGGAGATGGTGGCTTCCCACCTGGCCTCCAACGCCAGCAGACCCACGCTGCCCTCCAAGGCATGCCAGCTGACGGCCATTATGAATAACCTGGCTTTCCTGCAAGGTTATCAGGCTGTGCTCCTGCGGGAGATGCAGGGTGACCCCGCTCCTGAGTTGTTCACGGAGCTCAGGATGGCCACCGACTATGCCTTGCGCATGGTCGACTGCCTGGCGCAGAACAGCGGGAAGGTCATGGCCTTCTCCGTTCTGACACACCATCACCTGTGGCTGAACCTCACTCAGCTCTCCGAGCAGCAGAAGAGGAGGCTACTGGGGGTGAAGATCTCTCCGGAGGGCCTATTCGGTCCTTCCGTGGAGGATTTGGCCCAGCGGTTGGAGAGGCAGCAGCGAGACTCCGCTGTGGTCAGATCCCTCTTGCTACGGCGGCAATGAGGGGAAGACCGCCGGTTTCAGGTGGCGCCCTCCAGGGCCCCTGGGCCACGAGCCACCCCACGCCCGCAGGTGCGGGCCCCAGCCCAGGTTTGTGCGCCTTCAATGGCGGCACCCCACCCAGCCGCAGTGGGCCAATCCTGGGTCCCACGGCAGGCCAGGATACGCAGCCCTCGCCCTCAGCCTGGACGAGGGGGTGCTCTTAGTCGCCTTCCTTGGGGGAGGGGGGACTATGAGCCCACTGTTGTTGGAGCTCAGCGCTCAACTTCGGCCCGGAGCTCAGCAGGGACCTGCCCAGTCCGCCACTCGCCGGCGCTATGCGCCCGGCGGGAAAGGCAGCTCGCCAAGGCCTGGGCTCAGAGCCAGCCTTCGGCTTGTAGCTTTGGGGACAAGCCCACCGTCCTCGGCACCCAGGACCCGAGTTCGGTCGGGAGCTCTCCCGGGTTCTCATACCCCTCATCAAGGCTCGCCTTGGTCCATGGCTAGAAGCATCCAGGACAAGCACACCATCAATGGCGCCGCGGGCCTATTGTCGGTCGGGAGCTCTCCTGTGGACCGCACTGCCGGACGTTGGCCCGCCTTCGGAGGGGCCCAGATCCGCGTGCGGCCGGACTCGAAAGAGGACGTTGTCTCCACAGTCCCCCCAGCCCGCGAAAGTTGCACGGCGGGGGGGTTACTTCGATACGACGCACCCGCGGGGCGCGTCAGTAGTCGGGGTTTGCGTAAGGGATTTTCCCCCGGCATGCATAGCTTCTGCGGAGCTGACCATGCGGCAGGGGGGCATAGCCTCTCACGTCCTGCTCCTCCCATTTTCCTTTTGGCCACAAGAGACCATCTTTGTCCAACAGGCTCAACGCCTGGGAGCTTCTATGTTCCCCGACCCCATTGTTACGGCGCACCCTCCAGAAGAGATACGCTATCCAGTTTGCCAGGCCCCCACCCACGTTCGACGGGATCCCCGATTCGGCCGTGGAGGGGGGTCCATGGACATACTCCGCAAGGAGGTTACTTCGCTCCTCGCCAAAGGGGTGATTCGCTCGGTTCCCAAGGCAGAGGTGCGCTCGGGTTTCTACCAGAGGTAATTTGACGTGCCCAAGAAGTACCGCTCCATGCGTCCAATCTTGGACCTTCGGCGTCTCAACAAGACGCTGAGGAAGTTCCCGTTCCGAATGCTCTCTTTCCCCCGCCGTTTCAACGCGTTGATGCCGGGGGATTTCTTTACTTCCGTGGATCTGAAAGATGCGTTCTTCCATGTCCCTGTGGTTCAGAGACAGGAAATACCTGAGGTTCTCCTTCCTGGGAAAGGCTTACGAGTTCTGTGTCCTGCCGTTCGGCATGTCTTTGAGCCCACGAACCTTCACGATGTGCGTGGAGACAGCCTTGGCTCCCCTCCACGCGAGTGGGATCTGCGTCTTCTTCTATCTCGACGACGCTCTCATAGTGGCGGACTCGAGGGTCCATGCCACGGAACATACCAAGGTGGTGACCGATCACCTGCAGACCTTAGGGTTTTTGGTGAACTGGCAGAAGAGTTGCCTCGTCCCAGCGCAGGTGGCGACCTTCCTGGGGTTCGAACTACACTCCCGAGCCATGCTGGCCCGCCTTTCGCCAGAGCGACAGGCTCGAACAGTGCGGATGGCAAAGACGCTAGGTCTGTGTCCCTCCATGTTAGTGCATTAGTGCACAGTCATGCTGGGGCTGATGGCCTCAGCAGTGCATGTGCTCCCACTGGGGAGACTGCACATGCGCCCGTTCCAGATCTGGTTTCTCAGGCATCGCCTGGACCCGGCCAGGGACCGTCATCGCAGGGTTCCTCTGACGTGTCCGGCTCGGCGGGCGCTGGCCATATGGGCGGACTCCCGTTCGAGAGGCACTCGGTTGGGCCCTGTCCCGCTCAGGTTGGTGATTCGCACCGACGCCTCCCTCTGGGGATGGGGTGCGGTTTGCGGGCGCTTTTCGGCGAACGGCCGGTGGGAGGCTCAAGAGCTTTGCCACATAAACGTGCAAAAGCTGGAGGCGATTTGCCCCTGCTCTACTTCACTTCCAGCGGCTCATACATGGACGCCATGTTCTGATCCTCAATACAATACAGCGGCGATCGCCCACCTGAACAAACAGGGCGGTGGGCGTATCCCTGTCTCCTTTCATTGTCAGCGGTTCATCTGCCAGGCCGGCTGAATTTCGGGGCCGACCTGCTGTCTCGGGGCAATCCCCGTCAGACAGAGTGGTGCCTCCACCCTCAGGTGGTGGAACAGATTTGGGCCAGGTTCGGCCACGCCCGCGTCGATCTCTTCGCATCGCGGCGCGCGACGACTGCCCACTGTGGTTCTCAATCCAAGAGGACAGCCCCCCATTGGGTCACAACGCGCTGGCGCACGCGTGGCCACGGGACGTGCTCTATGCGTTTCCCCCGATCCCCCTGATCCGACAGGTGTTGGACAGGGTGAGGGAACAGCGCCTTCAGCTTATTTTAGTGGCCCCCTTTTGGCCCAGGCAGATATGATTTGCGGACCTGATCTCTTTGGCGCAAGGTCTGCCCTGGGCGCTGCCAGTGCGGACGGATCTTCTATCCCAGGCGGAAGGGGAGGTGCTCCACCCCTCCCCCAGCAGGTGGAAGCTAGCAGTCTGGCTCCTGAACGGGACCAATTGCTAGCCCAGGGCTTGCCCGATAATGTGGTGTGCACTATTCAGAGTGCTAGGGCTGCTTCGACCCGCTCTCAGTACACGTACAAGTGGCGGGTCTTTTCGCGTTGGTGCACGGACAAGCGCGTGGATCCAGTGAACTGTGGTGTGCGACCAGTTCTCTGTTTCCTTCAGAGCCTGCTTGACGCGGGCCAGTCCCCGCAGTCGCTTAAGGTGTACGTAGCCGCGATTTCTGCTTGCCACATGGGAATTGAGGGGAGCCCCGTGGGGGCGTTCCATCTGGTCTTGCGCTTCATGAAGGGAGCACGTTCTGACAGACCGCTGCCAGGTGGTGAGAGTGGGCAACCTCACCTCCTCCCCACTGACCATCAGCATAGGAGTGCCCCAGGGATGCGTCTCCAGCCCCTTCTGGTACGACCTCTACACCCACGACTGCGTGGTGACTCAAATCTCTAACACCATCGTGAAGTTTGCAGACGACACAGCAGTCGTGGGGCTGATCTCCAGGGGCGACGAGACAGCCTACAGAGAGGAGGTGAAGGCCCTAGAACAGTGGTGCAAGGACAACCACCTCTCTCTGAACGTCTCCAAGACCAAGGAGATCATTGTAGACTACAGGAGGGGGGGGGCGCACACCCCCCAATCACCATCAACAGCACAGTGGTGGAAAGGGTGGACAGCTTCAAGTACCTGGGAGTCAACATCCACCAGGACCTGACATGGGCCGGTCACACCGCCACTGTTGTCAAAAAGGCCCAACAGCGACTACACGGACTCAGGCGCCTAAAGAAATTTGGGCTAAGGCCAGAAATCCGTAGGGACTTCTACAGAGGCACCATAGAAACCCTGCTGACTGGCTGCTTCACCACCTGGTACGGGAACTGTACCACCATGGACCGCAGGGCGCTACGGAGAGTGAGACGCGCGGCCCAGCACGTAACAGGATGTGAGCTTCCAGAACTGCAGGAACTGTATAAACAGCGGTGCCTCAGGAGGTCCCTGAAGATCATCAAAGACACAAACCATCCCCACAACAGCCTGTTCTCCCTGTTACCCTCAGGGAGAAGATACAGGGTCCCAAAAGCACGCACAAATCGCTTGAGGGACAGTTTCTTCCCGCAGGCCACGAGACTCCTTAACATACACAAATAGTGTAGTAGCTGTACTGTACCGCACTGTAGATGCTACCATTATGTATGTCTAATGTTTAATTGTATGTTTAATTAGGTATATGCTATTTGCACCTGTACGTGAAATACATCGAATTCAAAATGTTTAAGTACGTCCAAGTATACACATGACATGTGCACCTATGTGCAGTGAATATGCCACTGTCTCTGACTTGTCTTATCACTCTACTGCCTTATTGCTTGTTGTGTCTTTTGTTGTTTTTGCACTCATATGCCCTGTTATATTTGTACTATGTTGTAAACGGAGTTCACAGCACAAGAATTTCACAATAAATTTCACAATAAAAATCTTGAATCTTGAATCTTGAATCTTGAACGTAGGTTGCGCCCGCCGTCGCGGTGCGTCTTTCCGAAATGGGACTTGGTTACGGTGCTGGACGGGCTCGCGGGTCATCCGTTTGAGCCCTTGGACTCTGAAATTTCTGTCTTTGAAGACCGCGCTGATGCTGGCCTTGTCGTCAGGAAAGAGGGTTGGTGACCTGATTGCCCTCTCAGTGCAGCAGGCTTGTATGGTTTTCGGGGATGATGGGATTATCAACCTAAGAATATTAATGCCAGCTTTAGGACTAGGTCATATACTTGTCAGCATTCTGTCACCCGCCGTTCAGTTCGGGCGAGGAGAGACGTTTGCACATGCTGTGCCCCGTAAGGGCGCTCTCGGCCTATGTGGCCAGGACGCGTTCATTACACACTACAAACCAGTTGTTGGTTTGTTTTGAGCAGAGGGCCCAGGGCGGACCCCTTTCCAAGGATCGCTTATCACACTGGATAGTGGAGGCGATTGCTTTGGCATACTCTGCCGTGGGTAAGATACCCCCGGAGGGTATCAAGGCGCACTCTACGCGAGGCATTGCGGCGTCTTCCGCGTTGTTGCGTGGTGTATCGGTGGAGGACATGTGCGCTGCGGCCTCATGGTCCTCTCATCACACGTTTGTTAGATACTACAGCCTTGACGTGTCCAGTTCGCGTTTCGCGCATGCGGTACTGCTCCAAGTGCCGCTCCAAATGCCACACGGTTGTGCATGGGCGTTTCGCCATGCGGCCGTGGTTCACCGATGCCTCTCGGGTCGCTCTGACGAGTGCTCCCGGCAGCAAGGGCGGTTGAATTTGCCACTAGAGTGAGAGCTTGAGTTCGAAACAAAGTAAAACGTTAGGGTTGTGCTACAACCCGGGTTTTACGAGTGAGAACGAGAGCTCTCACTACCCAGCCTTGCTGCGTCGATGCGTCGTTGGATGCGTCGTTCGTCGTGCTGGAAGAAGGAGTGGCTTCCTTGGGTCTGGGCGGGCGTGACGTAGTCACGTGGGTAAGGATGTGGGTGGCCGCCTCAGCCCCAGGGGGTACCACGCCACCTGTTGGTGGGTGGTCGGTTTTATATAAAGATCATTTTTGGAGCAAAAATAACATTCTTCCAGTAGCTGCGTGCGCAGCGGAGATGGCACTAGACAGTGAGAGCTCTCGTTCTCACTCGTAAAACCCGGGTTGTAGCACAACCCTAACGTTCAGTTATCTGCCTAATCAGTATCTGCTCCACTAGTTTTCCAGATAACCTATAATAATATACTAATAATATAATATCCTTAATTTCCTTCATTCATTTTCAATTCATGAGAATACGTGAATCATGCAAGTTTGACAGGAATGAGTCACATACATTATCTTGAATTGAAAGTGAAAGTCCAGCGGATGAGATGGAGCCCCTTTAGGGAGGTTTCAATGTCATTGCAAATTGTCCATTGGTTGTTTAATGGAGAGGGGTTTGTGGTCACTGCTGTGGAGTAAAGTTTGCCACCCCTAGGGGGGCCCTAACGGACTGGGGCCCCAATCAGTTGCCTGCCTTGCCTGTTCACAAGCTGTGTCTCTGCAGCCAAGTAGATGAAGCCAGACAACAGCTTTTCTCAAATGCTACCAAGTCCATTGAGAACCTGCCTCCCACCAAAGCTGCACAGATTCAGCATGTCAAAAGGATGCTGATACAGACCATATTCTACTGGAATCAGGCAATCTCTGTCCAGAAAGAAATATCCAGAGTTCAGTACGTGGAGTTGGTATCTTACTGAACCCATGTTACAGATGCCAGTGACTGTGCCATCCTCCTCTGCTGCAGTTGCAAAAAGTCATGTAGTGGTTGCTTCAAATGATGTAAAGCCAGAGTCCATTGTACCTTGATATGTGGATGCGTGGGTGCCTGTACCAACCCAGTGTCGGCAGATGCCGGTAGCAATGACGATTGGACCCTATTTACAGTCCCTGCTCCGCCCGCAGCTGAGGGGAGAAGGGAGGGAGGCTGGCTGCGCTGTGTGGAAAGCGCTCAGACCTCTCTGGAGTAACATAGACAAGCAAGTAGCTGTAGGCTACAATGCATCATACACATTTACACAAGACCCTTAAAGCCTGGGTGGGTTCTGTTGTACCTGCGATCTCTGTAAATTTAAGATAGCTAAATGTCAGCTATGAAGCTGCAGCATAGGAAACTGAACTGCTGCATTGAGGGGCAAAAACAGTCTATAATTAGGGTTAATTTTGTCATCTATTTTTTTATTGTCTTAGTCCAGTGTCAAATGTCCTTGTTAGCTTTTTATCATTTAGTCAACCTCAGCCTGTGTTTAGTAGTCTGAGCAGTTTAGTCTTGTCTTAGACGATGAGCATATTTCGTCATAGTTTTTGTTAACAAAATTAAAATACTTTGGCGTATATATATGACTCGCTTCTTTGTTCCAACCTAGAGCTGGGTTGTAATGAAGCTATATTGAAGCTACAGTGCAGACGTTGAAGACCTAAAGGTGTTTAACTAACTTGATCTTGCATCACCTCAGATTACCCAGAAACATGAGTGGTCTGGTGGGAGAGAGCGTGGCTTCATCCTTCAATCAGTCATCAGATATCAATCAGTCGGATGGCATTAACGGTTCACCTACGTGCGGTCGGGTCGACACCTCGGCTCACCTGTTCTTCCTGCTGGTCTCCGGCCTGCAGTTCCTGGTGCGTTTCAATGGCTCCAAACCTTCACATCAGACTTGAGTCACTTCAGTCTCTGATATCAGATAGCAGCTTTTTACTCCTCAAACTCAAAGCTCAGCTGTGAGTGTCACTATGAATGTTTGACAACTTGTCTAATCAGCTTCAGCTAGCTGATCTGAAGTAACCAAGCAGATACAGATGTTGAAAATCAAACTGGAGCAGGAACAGAACAAGTTAGTGATGCATCTGCTTGCTGTTGAAGAAGAGGCTGTCCTGAAGAGGAGGATGAAGGTTCATGATGTTCTGCCAGAGCTGTATCAAGTCAACTCTGCTTGAGTCCGAAGTCAGTCTCCATGTCTTGAGGCACAAGTCTCAAGTCATGTCCGCAATTCTAAATGTAGCATAGGTGTCAGGTAGACTGGGGACGCTGGGGACATGTCCCCACCACTTTTTCAAATAGCCAATTTTGTCCCCATCACTTTTTAAAAGCACAATTTGTTAAAAATGTTCTGGAAAAATAGCCTGCACCAAGAAACATTAACTATCAATTGAGAACACATTGAGAAAGATTTATTTGCACCAGGACTACAACTAATGATTGTTTCCTATTCCCATTATCGATTAATCTGTTGATTATTTTCTTGATTAATCGATTAGTGGTTTGGGACCCTATCTTCCGACAGGCGCTATCCCCTAATAGCGCTTGCGCACCTGTTTGCGCGTGCCTTAAAGCAGGGAAGATAGCAGTCCGCCTTGTGCCGTCTGCCAGGTGTTCTGCCGAGTTTTGCTCCCCCACCCAGCAGCAAAAAAAATCATCCCCACCTCACGGGAGCATACTTGTAATGATTTATACAGAAATGTAACAGTTTAAAAGTGATATAATTGTCTAGATGTGACCTCCCTGATTTCTAAGTTAAAACAGCCCCAAAATATGTTGGGGATGCAATTCTCGGTGGGCATGCGGAAACGTTCACGCCACGTGTCGCAAGCGCAAATTGGAGCCGTGCCAAAATCATCTGCGCCCCAAAATGCCTGCGCAAACGGGATTTGGGCAGTCTTAACTCCCAGAATTATTCATGGGTGTGGCCAGGCAATGCTGGGCATTACGTCAATCAAAACCAATCAGATTCCCGTCCCGCAATGGCTGTTTGCGCGAGGCATGCAATATGCTGTAAATCTCTCCATGCGTAATAGAGTGTACTCACTCGTGCGAGGACAGAGAGAGCTTATTGACAGATCGTCTGTGGCGCCAACGACCCTCCGGGTTATGACGGTAAATAGCCTATGTCCATTGTCCAGCAAGTTTTCTCAATTCATTTCCCTCTTTGCGATGTGATAAAAGTTTCTCAGTGAGTTATAGTTGATTGCCTCACTATCTGCTAATACCCAATTTTAGCAGCATAATTTGATGTCCTGGCATGGGAAGGCTGTGCGTAATGACATATCCAAAAGGGATTTTACTTGCACTGCGCTGCGCTGCACGAACATTATGGTGCGCAACCCAGCGCAACGAGGTATTTGCGCTTAAGAGGTCATTTTCAAAGCTCTTAGCACAAAGTAATTGCACGCTGCTGACGATAGCATAATGCCATCTATCACCACATTTTAGCGCTGAAACGCCTGCTTTGGCTTGTGGCAGTGCCCAGTAAAAAAAAACACTCTCGTAACGGACAAGCCCGTCTTTTATTGTCACACGAACACCACAACACATGCATGCGGCCACAACACACTCATGCTGACGGTGGCCGGTGAAAAGTGTCCTATGCATTTAACCCATCCAGGCATGTCCTTTCCTCCGGGGGGCAGGCCAGGAGCAGTGGTCGCTTTCTCGTACAGCGCCCGGGGACCAACTTCGGATGTTGTCGTCACTGGTCGGATGACGATGACGATCTGATCTTCTGCATGTTTTTAGTGGGGGGGTTATATACGGAGGAACCCCCTGGGGGAGCACGGGGAGAACATGCAAACTCCACACAGAGAGAAAGGCCCTTACGACGAGATAACCCACCTGGGCAGTAGGCACTGAAGATATGGGGGGGAACACAACCACAGCGCCCACAGTGTCCCAGGCGAGAATCGAACTCAGGACCTTCTGACTGTGAGGCGACAGCGCTACCGACTGCGCCACCGTACCCCCTACAATTATCACAGGCATGCGCTGGTGTCCGCCCCCAATTTGCATTGCGCATGGCGTTAAACGAGCGCAAATGCTAAATTATCGCTTTTGGGAAGATAGGGCCCCGAGTCTCTAAATTGTCAGAAAATGGATGATCAGTGTTTCCCAAAGCCCAAGATGACATCCTCAAATGTCTTGTTTTGTCCAAAGCCCAAATATATTCAGTTTACTGTCATAGATGAGTAAAGAAACCAGACATTGTCCAAAAAAGGTTATGTTATTCCTTCAGTTGTTTCTACTTTGTCATATTTTGCAGTGATATTGTTACATGTTAGATAGATAGATAGATAGATAGATAGATAGATAGATAGATAGATAGATAGATAGATAGATAGATAGATAGATAGATAGATAGATAGATAGATAGATAGATAGATAGCTTAATTTGTTTTCAGTCGGTACAAGTTCAATGAGCACAGTACATATAAACACAACATATAACACAAACGTAGGGTAAAGTGAGGTAAGGTCTGAATGATGACAGTAGTGTGAAGTGTGGGTTGAGTGGGTGATCGGGGTTGTTTACTATTGTGAGTGTGAGGCTCACATACATCTCTGGGCTGACTGGCAATGCTGTCAATGCTTCTGCTGCAGAGGCGGAGGTGTGAGTTTCATGTCACACTTTGCACATAAACGGTACAAGCGGTAAACTATCTGAAATGTATCTATTCTCAATAGTGACGTTAGAGCCAAGTGTTGACTCACTCTAGAGTGACAACTCAAACTCCCACAATGCTGTCTGACCTTGATATGATGAATGCTTTTTATTTTTGTTTTTATCTGAGCCCTTGTGTAATAGTGTGATAATAAATTAAGTAAGTAAGTAAGTAATAATAAGGTAATACCATGTAATTACCACAGTAGTTTAATACCAAGCTACCACTGTACCTTGGTAATTACATGGTATTACCTAAGTATTTATTTTTTATTATCACACTATTACCCCAACACTATTACCAGCCTGCGTCTGGTGGCACTGTGTACCATCAGCAGGGGAACTCTACTATAAGCTATCATATTACTATATACTGTAGGCTATACATGTTACTGTAGGCTATACATATTACTATATATACTGTAGGCTATACATGTTACTGTAGGCTATACATATTACTATATATACTGTAGGCTATACATGTTACTGTAGGCTATACATATTACTATATATACTGTAGGCTATGTCACGGATGTAATGACATTCAAACCTCAGCTGGAGTTTGGTTGTCCACAGAAATGCTGTTGATCGCAGCAGCAATTTCATTTTCTTTCCATACTGCATTATTCTGATTTCCTTTAATGACACTTTTCAGACTGCTAAATATTACTAATTGGTTCAATACAACTTGAGACGTTAACATTTCTATTTCGAGGTCAGAGAAGTCTCTCTTTTCTCTTGGTGGGACGATAAAGACTTGAACTTGGTGAATAAAGGTGACTGACTGTAAGTTTTTCCTTGCTACCTCTCCAGGTGGGCCTGGTCCTAAATGGCTTCACCCTGAAGGTTTACTTCTGCCGGCCCTGGCAGCAGGCATCTAGCAGCATGACCATCTACCTGAAGAACATGGCGGTCGCTGACTTCCTGCTCAGCCTCTGTCTCCCCTTTCGTATCGCCTACTATGCCAGTTCCTTCCAGGCCTGGCGGCTCTACTGCCACTTTGGCGCCTCGTTCTTCTACCTCAACATGTACGCCAGCATCCTGTTCATGGGATACATCGCCGCTAACAGGTAGGATCAGATGCATCAGACCATCCTGTAACTGGCCGGTCTCAGGTTTGATCCTCTGTGACACAAGAGACCTGACCTGTTCAGAGACTAGAAAGACCACACAGCAATGCTGCTGCTGGTGCCTGACTTTTCCTAAAAGTGTCTGTATTGTCATTTAAAATAGTTTTTATATGAATTACACAAAAGGCAAATAAAATATATGTTTTACATAGAAAGACTATAGGTGGTCATTTTGACCTCACTGAATTGCCCAGGGTTCTATAGACCTATTTCTTCATCTATATTTTTACATTTTGTTGTTTTGTCTTTTTAAAATATATCTTAACAATAAATGCATTAATCTCTCAATTATCATGAGAGATTATAGTTTGGAATCTAGTGGTCAAAATGACCACTTACGGTCGTAATAGTAGTTATGGAATTCTGGTCCTTCTATTGTAGGAATACTACTTAATCTAAGAATTCATACAGTTGAGTATACTTATACCTTTGCATTCATGTGGTGTCGGATTTGTCAGATTTGACCACTGAAGTTATCTGCTGACTAATGTAACGTACGCCTGCATCTCCTCTTCTGACCTCTCCTCTCTCCAGGTATCTGAAGATTGTCCATCCTTTAGCAACTCACATGCTGCAGCAGGTGCGGGCTGCCTACATCATCTCCACGGTAACCTGGGTGTTCGTCTTATCTGTGATGGGTGTCTACCTCACTCTATCACTCCTCACCGAGCGACCTCTGACCTCCATCCCCGACACGGTGACCTGCAACGCCCTGCGCAGCGACGAGCTCAGCCTGCTCTACAAGATCATCCACAGCTGCTCCGCCACCATCTTCTTATCTGTGTTCGTCTCCCTGGTCTTCTTCTACGCCAGCACCTCCCGCAGGCTGGCGCTGGTGCAGCGGAAGCAGCCGGGGCGAGCGTCATCCTCAGGCTCCAAGAAGCTCATCAAGTCCCGCAGGAACATGCTGGTGCTGGTCATCGTCTTCTGCATCTGTTTCGTCCCGTACCACCTGGTGCGTCTTCCCTACGCCTTCCTGGGAGATCAGTGTGCATGGCGCCAGGTCTTCTTCTACCTAAACCAGCTGACCAACATGGTGATGGCTCTCAACGTCTGCCTGGACCCACTCATCTACTTCATCTTCTGTAAGGAGTACCGAGCCCAGCTGAGCCTACGGAGGAGGGTGTTCAGCACCAGGCAGGCGCGCACCCAGGCCGCCAGGCAGGCACCCAGGCAGGGCGTCACTCAGGCACCCAGTGAGGAGATGAGGACCAGCGAGGGCCATCTGAGCGACTAGTGACCAGTGAGACTAGTGTTCTCCGGTCTGTAATAATTGTATACTGTTGTCTGTTGACAATCAGACTTTCTCAGTTGTTATTGCCATTTTTTGTGGCTTTTGAAGCTTAAAGTGTGAGTGAGTGAGTCTATGTATGCATGCATGTGTGTGTGTGTGTGTGTGTGTGTGTGTGTGTGTGTGTGTGTGTGTGTGAGTGTGTGTGTGTGTGTGTGTGTGTGTGTGTGTGTGTGTGTGTGTGTGTGTGTTTGTTCAATTAAGATTTTTCTATTGATGTTGTCTAGTTTGTTGTTTAGTTAGTTACAAAGAGCCAATCTCTCTGCATCTCTTGAACCCCGACCCTCTATGACCTTCCTATGCCTATTTGTGGCCCCTTTTCCCTAGCTCCACTCCTTTGCCTCACCACGCCCCTTCTCACCAGCGACACCCCCTACCCACTCCTACCCACTGCCCCTACACACCCCTCGAATCCCCACTCTCTAAGACCTTCCTATCCCTAGCTACGGCCGATTTTCCCTAGCTCCGCCCCTTTCCCTCAACACGCCCCTCCCACCACCCACACCTCCTACCCACCCTTCGAATCCTGACTCTCTATGACCTTACTATCCATAGCTATGGCCCCTCTTACCTAGCCCCCCCTGCCTTGATGGAACGGATGGACATGTTGCCACAGTGACCTTGAACTTTGCCCTTTGCCAACGAAAATCTAACCAGTTCATCCTTGAGTCCAAGTGGATGTTTGAGCCAAATTTGAAGAAATTCCCTCAAGGAGTTCCTGAGAAATTGCATTAACTAACATGAAAATCGCAGTCATGAGATCACAGTGACCTTGAACTTTGACCTTTGAATACCAAAATGTAATCACTCCATCCTTGACGAACAAAGATAGGTTTGGATATGTGAGACTTCTGCGTTGGCGTGATTCGTTTTTTGTCCTAAGTAGGCAAATAAATAAAAAGTCTGCAGTTTGGCTGATTATTGTCTCCTCCTGTGAGCTTAATTATTGTTCCAATAAAGTGGATTCAGTTCTAAAGTCCATGTCACACCAATCAAACATTCTACAACAAACACAGATGTTTGTTTGGTGTGCCGTGGCTGTCTGTCCTTGTTTAGAGATGTTTGGAGAAGTTTGGAGATGTTTGGAGATGTTTGGAGATGTTTGGTCAAATTCAAAATGTTCAGTCCTGGTTTGTCTTTAGTCCATGGCACACCAATCAAACATTCTCCAACAATGCACACACACACACACACACACACACACACACACACACACACACACACAAAATGTATGGGTGCCATTATTGATGATGTCGCTGATGATGTCACGATTTGGTAACACCACCTGCCCCAAAAATTTTGACTAACACCGCCCGCTCAATACACCATGCGGGGGGGGAGGGTGTGCCCAAACTCATGCCAACTCATGCACTCAACCAGAGTTTCTCTGGCTCGAGCCAATTTCCTGTCAGTGATGTCACTCAAGCCATTGTGACATCACTGCTGATGTCACCATGTCTATGTGAGTGTAAAGGCCTAAAATACGGATTCACGTAACACGTAGAAAGGCTGGTCATGGGTCAAGGAAAAACTGATTATCCTTCCACGCCCACTGGACAAGAGGGGGCGGGGTAATGGGCGAAGCCAATCACAAAAAGGCGCCTCAGTTTCAAACGCATTCATGTAACAGCACAAAACTTTGTTGATAGGTTGTGTTGGCAGAGGTATGCACTCTGAGTGCCCTCTAGTTATTTCTGTTTTTGCAGAAGAAAAAGAAAATGATAATTATGCATATTTTGACAGCGTTCTCCTCTGATGAACAGAAGTCATGGATTCAACTAAAGTGCTCATATTCAATCTTAACTTCACTGCTGCCAGTCTGCTGCTGCAGCATCTAATGGTACTGTGACCCACTTACAACCACATTGTAATAGTGGTTAGGGCGCATGCCCTCTCTCTCTTTCTCTCTCTCTCTCTCTCTATATGTGAAGATGATATCTCTCTCTCTCTCTATGTAAAGATGATATAGTAATAACAGTTGAAAGGAAGTTGCAGAGCATAGAGAAGCGTTCTGCAGCTGACGGAAAAGACAGGTGAGTGCAGGTGACTGATGATCACTGATCCTACTGCTAACTGCTTTCAGTCTGATATGATGATGATGATGATAATGAATATTCAATTTATGTATTTATAGCATATCATCTATTGGCTCTATTTACCTTTTAAAGTATATTCTGCAAAACTTGACTCTTAAGTTTTCAAATGTTCAAGTGAGTTGATTGGACTCGTAAACACTGACAGTGTTGATTTGAACACTTTCACAGTTCAATTAACTGACAAATTGTATCATTTATCAACTTATCAATATTTTATCATAGGCTGTGACCCAGGGCCCCAAATTTGGGGCACCAGTACCATCTTGGGGGATTCATTTTCATAGTGATTTTTGGCAAAGATATACACCCGTAGAGTTAGAAAATATGTGATAGCATTACCCCATGCAAAACATACATTTCAAACCTTTTAGTCGAGGGACTTAGGGAGATATGAAGCTAAGTTGTGAATATTAAGTCTAAAAGCAGATGTAGCCCAGGACATGCTCTAATGATAGTGAGAGCACTCGAGCCGGCGAGGGGGTCACTCACCATGGTGGCGAAATCCAATATGGCCACCGCCCGAAAAAGTTTTCGGTTATCCTAATCCATTGGTTCCCAAACTGTGGTCCGCGGGAGAATTGCAATTTTTTTTCTCTGTGGTCGCCAGAGAATTGCAATTTTTTTTCCTTTTTTTTTACAGACAACTGTTTTTACATACACATTAACCCTGAGCAGTTGCCGGATTGGGATTCTGATTTTCGTAAATATCGCGATATTTGGGAAACATCACAATTTGAAGCATTTACTTTCAGCGGCTGCAGCAGTCTCAGTTTTAAAGCCAGAGTGAATGTTCTGGTACCATATGAAACTAGAAGACTTAAGGAATCGATTTGTACCAACCATGTCATGCTAGATTGCCAGGAAGGTAGCTAAATAACACTCAAAGTTAGGCTAAATTTTGGCGAAGGAAAAAACTTTTTCAAAGGGGTCCTCTTTTTCACAGCCTAATGTTGGCAGGTGTGTGTGTGTGTGTGTGTGTGTGTGTGTGTGTGTGTGTGTGTGTGTGTGTGTGTGTGTGTGTGTGTGTGTGTGTGTGTGTGTGTGTGTGTGTGTGTGTGTGTGTGTGTGAGTGAGTGAGTGAGTGAGTGAGTGAGTGAGTGAGTGAGTGAGTGAGTGAGTGAGTGAGTGTCAGTGTGTGTCCATTTTGAACCAGCTAGTAGCCTTATATTGTTATATAGCCTTTCTGCATTTTATTTTATGGGGGGTGGCAGTGGAAGTGGTCCCTGGGAAATTTGGTTTGGTACGTATAGGTACTTGGTCAGAAAAGTTTGGGACCCCCTGTCCTAATCCATCACACAACTAGATTACTCAAATCTGTTGTCTCGACCCTCATTGTTGGTACAGGCACTCTCACATCCACATATTGAGGTCCAATGGACTCCAGTTTTAGAGAACTTGAAGCGCCTACATTACTTTTGGCAGCCGGAGCAGCGGAGGAGCTTTACTGGCATCTCAGAAAGATGGGTCCAGTAAGGTTCCCAAGTCTAGAAGGTGGTCTGCAGCAGGGCCTTATGACATGCAGAATTAGTGCAGCTTGGGTGGGAGGCAGCTTCTCGAGGGACTTGGTACCGTTTGAGGATATCCGATGTCTGGCTTCATCTATTCGGCTGGAGCCACAGCCCTTACTGTACATGACAACTATAATGCTCCAGTCTTTATACATGGACTTCTAAGTGGATCTATTCAGGCTCCAAGGTGAGGGTGACCAGGGTTTCTGTGAAATCTGATGTTGCTTCCCAAGCTGCCCATGCACGCCTTTTCCCATGGCTGATAAAGGCTGATGTATCGCATCCTGTTTGTGCGTGGATGAGAGGTAAAGCCAGTGACTTCTGGGGACCGAGCCAGAGATGGGCGAAAATACATCAAAAAGTATTTTGATACAAATTACAAATACTTGCTCAAAAAATGTATCACAAAACAAATACAAAATACTGGTCTGAAAAATGTATTTGAAATACAAATACGTATTTTGTATTTTGAAAATACATGAAAATACATTTTATAAAAACGATAAAGAACTGCAACAATTAGTCAATTCATCGATTCATTGCCAAATATTACATTAATTTCCTATTTTGATTATCTATTAATCATTTTGAGCCATTTCTTGAAGGAAAAATGTCCTAATTATCTGATTCCAGCTTCTCAAATGTGAAATGTTCTGGTTTATTTAGATGGTCAACCATCTCTTTAGTCCTCTGTGACAGTATTCTCCTTTGTGTACGCTCTAACACACTAGTTCTTCCATTTCAATTGTTTTTCAGCACAGCTTATTTCTCCTTCACTTCAGCTGTTAATTGCCTTCTGTGCGGGCTTTTGAGTTACAGGTAGCATTACAGTAACCTCACGTTTTGGGGCTTTGACCATGTTTAGTCATATATATGAGACCTGTTATGAAACTTATATTATGATAGTAGGTCCCCTATAAACAACTTCACATCCACCATGTCAGTATTTTGTTACATATAGTCTTTATTTAACACGCTGCACACATAGAAATACAACAACATTATTTATTCCACCACAAAAGGTTACTTTTCAGGAACATGTAACCATGGTGCTGGAGTATGGCATTCATGGTGAGGGGAACTTAATCCTGTGGCTAATGTATGGAAACAGGGAGGTTGTCAGCTTTGTAACAGTATATTTACTTCTCCATTTTGTAGAGCTGAGTTGGGCACTGAGGTGTTTTTTTTATATTAGTTGTGTCTCTCTAATATGATGGTTTGCATGCAGGAAACAGTTTGATTGGCAGATAGGGCAGTGTCTGTCTTAGCATGCAATAGGCTTATCTAACCATCACATTTAGTACTTTATCTCTGGGGGAATTTCCACAAACACGCGACTTCAGTACTAGTCAGACTTCAGTTTGAGTTAGACTTCCTGTCCATTTCAACAGTGGATAAATGGTTACAGGCCAGTCGCTCAAACACCTTCATGACAGTTAAATCAACAGGCTTGTAATCATTCAGGCATCAGGCTGTAGCATTAGACTTCTACTCTATCAGCCTGGTGTAATGTGGTACTGTGTCGGGTTCATCACAGCTTTAATCAGAGGGTCAGGGGGACTCATGGTTCTGCACCCCGCTAAAGCTCAGAACCAAACATCCTTTTGTTATTGTTGTTGTTTTGCTTTGTTTTGTTGAATTAACGTTAGTTGTGTCTCTCTAATATGAGACACTGGTTTGCAGTAAACAGTTTAATTTGCAGATAGGGCAGTGTTTGCCTTAGCATGCAATATCTGATCATCACATTTAGTACTTTATCTCTGGGGGAATTTCCACCAACACGAGGCTTCAGTACTAGTTTCCTACCCTACTCTGCCTCTGATTTGTGGTTGAGATTGTTCTGAGTGACATCTCACATTGCGTTTTTTTTATTCCACAGTTTAAACCTGTGTCAATGTTTAAAATGTGTCCATTTGAGAATAAAATGAAATTAAAATGTATTTTATGTATTTAAAATACACAAAATACAAAGTCTGAAAGTATGTTGATACAAATTACATCTTATTTTTCTCAGTCCAGCCAAATACAAATTACAAAATACACAAATGCATTTGAAATACGTATTTTAAATACATGTATTTAAAATACTGCCCACCTCTGCCGAGAGCATTGCTTTCAACCATACGGAAAAAATTATTTTCATGGCCAATGGCCCCAGCATGTGCTAAATCATTCTAGTGTCTCTACAAGGCTGAAGCTCAGATATTGTCTGTATGTCATATTCAGATCTGTTGGAGTGTACAACAAAGGAGAAAGGAGGAGCCTCACCCCCGAAACCCTGGTTGCTCACCCTGGAGCCTGAACAGATCAACTCAGATGTTCATGTCCAAAAACTGGAGCGTATGGTTGTCATGTACATGGTTGTCCCCCCCAACCTCATTAGCATAGTTTTATTAATAACCTCACACCAATGAAAAAGTCATCAATATTATAATTAGAATTCCTCAAGTTCCTAGGAGATATTTTATTAGCCCATTCATAGCTTTCATACATGGTGCAAAGTTAACTTTTCTGTCCACCGGCCAAATGTCTAGTGAATGTTCAAATGTTACCAGCCACTCAATGGATTAGCATTGTTTGTTTTTGGCTGGTGGTGAGAGAAGCAAATCTACCTATCAGCCATTCGCAGATTTATATTTTACCAGCATTTGGCTGCGGTGAGTGGTGACTGGTGCTAATTGTATGCCCTGCTTTCATAGCAATCATAGGCTATACTAAAATAACATGGTTCAGTTATCTGCCTAATCAGTATGTGCTCCACTAGTTTTATTCCACATCCGCTTTTTTCTCTTTCGTTTTCACTTCCAGATAACTACTTAATTTCCTTAATTCATTTTCAATTCATGAGAATACGTGAATCATTCAAGTTTGACAGGAATGAGTCACATACATTATCTTGAATTGAAAGTGAAAGTGAATTCACGTCATTCAAAATCATCCAGGCCAGGGGATGAGATGGAGCCCCTTTAGGGAGGTTTGCAAATTGTCCATTGGTTTTTTAATGGAGAGGGGTTTGTGGTCACTGCTGTGGAGTAAAGTTTGCCAGCCCTAGGGGGGCCCTAACGGACTGAGGCCCCAAGCAGTTGCCTGCCTTGCCTGCTCACAAGCTGTGCCTCTGCAGCCAAGTAGATGAAGCCAGACAACAGCTTTTCTCAAATGGTACCAAGTCCCTTGAGAACCTGCCTGCCACCAAAGCTGCACAGATTCAGCATGTCAAAAGGATGCTGATGCAGACCAGCTTCTACTGGAATCAGGCAATCTCTTACGCCGATTGCAACGATAGGGCCCATAGATAGATAGATAGATAGATAGATAGATAGATAGATAGATAGATAGATAGATAGCTTAATTTGTTTTCAGTCGGTACAAGTTCAATGAGCACAGTACATATAAACAACATATAACACAACATATAACACAAACGTAGGGTAAAGTGAGGTAAGGTCTGAATGATGACAGTAGTGTGAAGTGTGGGTTGAGTGGGTGATCGGGGTTGTTTACTATTGTGAGTGTGAGGCTCACATACATCTCTGGGCTGACTGGCAATGCTGTCAATGGTTCTGCTGCAGAGGCGGAGGTGTGAGTTTCATGTCACACTTTGCACATAAACTGTACAAGCGGTAAACTATCTGAAATGTATCTATTCTCAATGGTGACGTTAGAGCCAAGTGTTGACTCACTTTAGGCTGACAACTCAAACTCCCACAATGCTGTCTGACCTTGATATGATGAATGCTTTTTATTTTTGTTTTTATCTGAGCCCTTGTGTAATAGTGTGATAATAAATTAAGTAAGTAAGTAATAATAAGGTAATACCATGTAATTACCACAGTAGTTTAATACCAAGCTACCACTGTACCTTGGTAATTACATGGTATTACCTAAGTATTTATTTTTTATTATCACACTATTACCCCAACACTATTACCAGTCTGCGTCTGTTGGCTCTGTGTAGCATCAGCAGGGGAACTCTACTATAAGCTATCATATTACTATATACTGTACTGTAGGCTATACATGTTACTGTAGGCTATACATATTACTATATATACTGTAGGCTATACATGTTACTGTAGGCTATACATATTACTATATATACTGTAGGCTATGTCACGGATGTAATGACATTCAAACCTCAGCTAGAGTTTGGTTGTCCACAGAAACACTGTTGACCGCAGCAGCGATTTCATTTTCTTTCCATACTGCATTTTTCCAACTTCCTTTAATTACACTTTTCAGACTGCTAAATATTACTAATTGGTTCAATACAACTTGAGACGTTAACGTTTCTATTTCGAGGTCAGAGAAGTCTCTCTTTTCTCTTGGTGGGACGATAAAGACTTGACGACTGACAGTAAGTTTTTCCTTGCTGCCTCTCCAGGTGGGTCTGGTCCTAAATGGCTTCACCCTGAAGGTTTACCTCTGCCGGCCCTGGCAGCAGGCATCTAGCAGCATGACCATCTACCTGAAGAACATGGCGGTCGCTGACTTCCTGCTCAGCCTCTTTCTCCCCTTTCGTATCGCCTACTATGCCAGCAGTTCCTTCCCTGCCTGGCGGGTCAACTGCCACTTCGGCGGCTCATTCTTCCACCTCAACATGTACGCCAGCATCCTGTTCATGGGATACATCGCCGCTAACAGGTAGGATCAGATGCATCAGACCATCCTGTAACTGGCCAGTCTCAGGTTTGATCCTCTGTGACACAAGAGACCTGACCTGTTCAGAGACTAGAAAGACCACACAGCAATGCTGCTGCTGGTGCCTGACTTTTCCTAAAAGTGTCTGTATTGTCATTTTAAATAGTTTTTATATCAATTACACAAAAGGCAAATAAAATATATGTTTTAGAAAGACTAGGTGGTCATTTTGACCTCACTGAATTCCCCAGGGTTCTATAGACCTACAGTATTTCTTCATCTATATTTTCACATGTTGTTGTTTTGTCTTTTTAAAATATATCTTAACAATAAATGCATTAATCTCTCAATTATCATGAGAGATTATAGTTTGGAATCTAGTGGTCAAAATGACCACTTACGGTCATAATAGTTATGGAATTCTGGTCCTTCTATTGTAGGAATACTACTTCATCTAAGAATTCATACAGTTGAGTATATTGTAGCGTATCGCTGATACGCCAAGGAACCGGAGACTTGAAGTTGGTACAGGCTTCTTTATTGACAGGCTCATTCAGCTCCTAGCAGCTAGCTTCTCAGCTAGCTCTACACACGACGACCCGCTCTAGTTCCCTCACATCACTAGACGGGCTTCCGCCACGCTGCCGCTCGTCCCATATACCCCCTTCCCCCTAGGAACACACCCACACACATTAGTTCCTAGCTGCAATCTAGACACTTCTATTGCACATCACATTACAGGTAATACCTGGATTACCTGAACCGCTACAATATTATTCCTTTGCATTCAAGTGGTGTCCGATTTGTCCGATTTGACCACTGAAGTTATCTGTTGACTAATTTAACGTACGCCTGCCTCTCCTCTTCTGTTCTGTTCTCCTCGTTCCTCCTCTCTCCTCTCTTCTTCCCCTTCTTTCCTCTCTTCCTCTCCTCTCTTCCTCTCCTCTCTCCAGGTATCTGAAGATTGTCCATCCTTTAGCAACTCACATCCTGCAGCAGGTGCGGGCTGCCTACATCATCTCCACGGTAACCTGGGTGTCCCTCCTGGTGTTGGTGGGCATCTACATCACCATGTCGCTCCTCACCGAGCGACCTCTGACCTCTATCTCCGACACTAGGAACTGCAACGCCCTGCGCAGCGTCGAGCTCAACCGGCTCTACAAGATCATCAACAGCATCTGCGCCACCATCTTCTTATCTGTGCTCGTCTCCCTGGTCTTCTTCTACGCCAGCACCTCCCGCAGGCTGGCGCTGGTGCAGCGGAAGCAGCCGGGGCGAGCTTCATCCTCAGGCTCCAAGAAGCTCATCAAGTCCCGCAGGAACATGCTGGTGCTGGTCATCGTCTTCTGCATCTGTTTCGTCCCCTACCACCTGATGCGTCTTCCCTACACCTTCCTGGGGGATCAGTGTGCATGGCGCCAGGTCTTCTTCTACCTGATTGAGCTGACCAGTATGATGGCGGATCTCAACGCCTGCCTGGACCCACTCATCTACTTCATCTTCTGTAAGGAGTTCCGAGCCCAGCTGAACCTGCGGAGGGTGTTCAGCACCGGGCAGGCCGACACCCAGGCCGCCAGGCAGGGCGCCACTCAGGCACCCAGTGAGGAGATGAGGACCAGCGAGGGCCGTCTGATCGACCAGTGAGACTAGTGTTCTCCGGTCTGTAATAATTGTATACTGTTGTCTGCTGACAATCAGACTCTCTGTTGTTATTGCAATTTTTGGTCTTTCAATTAACCGTATCTTTAGATAGAATAGAATTTCTACTGATTGATTCATTTATGACTATTTGTCACTATGTTGTATAGAAGAGGAGGCGCATCATCAATATCAAATATAAAAATAATAATTATTTTGCGTTTAGAAAACCCTAAATCATTGTGCTACAATTGATAGATTGGTAATGTGGATGATTTCCTGTGGGTCCATGGTATACCCTGATTTACAGCATGTGTTACCATGTAGTGTTCTGAATCATGGCTGGATTGCTACATTACTGAGGGATATACAGTGTTGTGGTTTTCAACCGTAACAACTTTTTATATTGTGTGAAATCAAATCACTCATGGAATATCTTTTGCTCTTCACTCTCTCTGCATCTCTCGAACCCCGACCCTTCCTATCCCTATTTATGGCCCCTTTTCCCTAGCCCCACTCCTTTCCCTCACCACGCCCCTTCTCACCAGCCACACCCCCTACGCACTCCTACCCACTCCCCCTACACGCCCCTCGAATCCCGACTCTCTAAGACCTTCCTATCCCTATGGCCGATTTTCCCTAGCTCCGCCCCTTTCCCTCAACACGCCACTCCCACCACCCACACCCTCCTACCCACACCCTGACTTTACTTTCTATGTGTTTTTAAAGTATAGAGTTTTATACTGACTGTTTGACTTCTGGGCTATAGACCAGCTACAGGACTAGCTGGCCAAGCTTTTTTTGTTCTCTATCTTGTCTTTGTACTGTTTTTACTCTGTTTGCTGTAATTATCCTTTGTGCTCATTGCATTTGACTATTTCTTATCTTTTTACTTTGGTATTTTACTTCTGCATTTTACTCTGTTTTCTATGTAATGTGTAATGTGTCTGGAGCCCAGGAAGACTAGTGGTCGTCTTGGCGGCAGCTAATGGGGATACTTTTAAATAAACAAATAAACTCTCCATACACACCCTTCGAATCCTGACTGTCTACGACCTTACTATCCATAGCCCCTCTTACCTAGCCCGCCCCTTCCTTGATGGAACGGATGGAGATGTTGCCACAGTGACCTTGAACTTTGACCTTTGCCCACCAAAATCTAACCAGTTCATCCCCGAGTCCAGGTGGATGTCTGAGCCAAATTTTAAGAAATTCCCTCAAGGTGTTCCTGTGAGATCTGAAACTGGCGGTTGTGAGGTCACAGTGACCTTGAACTTTGACCTTTGACCACCACAATTGAAGCAGTTCATCCTTGAGTCCAAGTGGATGTTTGAGCCAAATTTGAAGAGATTCCCTCAAGGTGTTCCTGAGATATTGCGTTAAAGAGCATGAAAATAGTGGTCATGAGATCACAGTGACCTTGAACTTTGACCTTTAACCCTAACCCTAACAGATACACTTGACTGGGTTTGAGTTAATGTGCTGATGTGCTCCATTTCTTTGTCAGTCAATACATGAGATCAAACTATTTAAATGTGACAGCATGGAGTGGAGGAGGACATCATCACACTACAGCACCAACATTGCTGCCTGGCAACCTGCACCAACACAGGAAATGGAAGGGGGAGGGGCAGAGATTGTGTGATGTCAAATATCTGATATCAAAATCAACAAAAGTGTTGATTCACTTGAATGTTAATTCCAATGCACAATAAACATTCCATTCATGTCTGAATGAAACAAGCACATTTCACTAATTATGAATTATCGTAGTTTAACGTTCTGTGGGCCGCAATTCATTAAGATTTTTATAATATTAGATTAATATTCAGATATTTGATTAAATGTAGAACCAGATTAGAACGTAAAATAGATGGTTAGTTAGAACATTTCAATATCCTGTTACGAGCAGCATGGTCCCTAGCAGGGCTTTTAGACTCTTAGCCTTGTTGTGGTATTCATAGTTTTAAGCAGAATGATCAATGCCAAGAAACATTTCAAGCTGTTCTAATGTTAGATACCACACAGCCACACAGTGTCTATAGTCAAGTTTTAAAACATTTTTAACCAGGGGGCAGAGACAAGTGAAGTGTCTCTTCTGCACCCTATTGCAGTTCTGCAAATGTAAACACAACTACCGGTACTTTATTTCTTGGAAACCGTTTTCAACTGAATTTAAAGACTGAAACACACACACACACACACACACACACACACACACACACACACACACACACACACACACAAACACACACACACACAAACACACACACACACACACACACACAGTCACTCTCTCTCACACACACACACCCACACACACACACACACATACACATACACACACACACACACACAAACACTCACACACACACACACACAACAGGGGACAATGAAACCACCAAGTCCTTAAAAAAGACACCGAAACCGTTCGACCGTGAGAACGTCAATGGTGAGAACACATTTCTCAAGGTGTGAAGATCAAATATAAAAATAACAAACTCAAACTAAAACAAAAAACACTCAACACTCTGCTGCAGAGAGATGACTACATTTGGTCAATGTGATTGCTTTCACTGAATTATATATAACTATATATATAATATAAACTAGATGTGCTTTGCATGCTGATTTCACTTCTAGTTATTTCGCTCGCTCAATATCGCCGTGTTGGTATCATTCCCGGACCATCATTTTTCCCTAGTATGGACTGGGATGACCAAAGCCCTGAACTCATTTGATTGGTCGCCCTAACTGGTTCTTCCTGAAAATGTGTGTTAAGTAAAAAAGCTCTGGTTAAAGGCCGGCTTTACCGTGAATATATATGAATATATATTAATTCTTAAAAAATCTTAAATTTCGAATCCGTTGAAATTTTTGAAATTGCTTGTTCACAGCCAGAGAAAAAAAGAAATGAAAAAAAGAAAAAAAAAAAAAAAAAAAAAATTGGGCCAGGTGACGCGTTTCGCGTCGAAACGCGTCACCTGGCCCATTTTTTTTTTTTTTTTTTTTTCACGGTAAAGCCGGCCTTTAAGATTAAGGTTAGGGTTTTCTTATCTAACCACGACCATAACCAAATTGCTGTGCTTGCCTGAACCTAATGTATAACCCTAATGTTTTATGAATAAATAAAAATGTGTGGTTTGACGGGGAATTGAACCCAAGTCCTCAGATAGAAAAGCAAGTACCTTAGCAGTGCCTTACCCATTAAGCCACAGGACAGAGAACACCCTGAGTTCAACCTTTTTCACACCATAACCCTAATCTGAACCACATTTTTTTTTACTTGCCGCGCGTTTTCAGGAAGAAGCAGTTGTGGTGACCAATCAAATTATTCCGGGGCGTGGACGTCTCACTTTCTTGAGGTGTGTGACTAAACTCATGCACTGAAGTTCTTCCTGACATATGTGAAGATTATATTCAGTCAGTAATAACAATCAGAAGGAAGTTGCATTTAGAGAAGCTTTCTGCAGCTGACGGAAAAGACAGGTGAGTGCAGGTGACTGATGATCACTGACCCTACTGCTAACTGCTTTCATTCTGATAATAAGATGATGATGATGATAATTAATATTTTATTTTTTATTTATTTCTAGCATATCATCTATTGGCTCTACATGTATCTACCTTTTAAAGTAGGATTCCTCAAAATTTGACTGTTAAGTTTTCAAATGTTCAAGTGAGTTGATTGGACTCATAAACACTGATAGTGTGTTTATTATACTTGTACTTTATATACTTTATTACTTATTTAACAACGTTTCGGTCCTTAGACCATCAGGTTTTTCCCTGATTTTGGTCCTTAGACCTTCATCAGGTTTCAGGTAGCCTAGCTGACATGACAGACAGGCTTCACAGCATCAGCTGGCAACAACATGTTCAACTAGAAAAGTGCACTCAGTAGAGTTCAGATCTCCACCCAGTCAGAATCTCCCACCCAAGCTGCACAGATTCAGCATGTCAAAAGGTTGCTGCTGCAGACCAGCTTCTTCTGGAATCAGGCAGCCTCTGTCCAGAAAAAAAGTATTCAGTACAGTATTCAGCAGCTGGTATTGGGACACCTCGACCAATACTTTTACTTGTGAATCTTACTGGACCCATGTTACAGATGCCAGTGACTGTGCCATCCTCCTCTGCTGCAGTTGCAAAAAGTCATGTAGTGGTTGCTTCAAATGATGTAAAGCCAGAGTCCATTGCACATTGATATGTGGATGCACGGGCTGTACCAACCCAGTGTCAGCATATGCCGGTAGCAATGACGAGTGGACCCTATTTACAGTCCCTAAAGCGCTCAGACCTGTCTGGATTAACGTAGACAAGAAAGTAGCTGTACATTTTGTGAAAACAATGCATCATACACATTTAGATAAGACCCTTAAAGCCTGGGTGGGTTCTGTTGTACCTGCGATCTCTGTAAATTTAAGATAGCTAAATGTCGGCTATGAAGCTGCAGGATAGGAAACTGAACTGCTGCATTGAGGGGGGGAAACAGTCCATATAGCTTTAATTTTGTCATCTATTTATTCATCATATATTTAATTAGTCTTAGTCCTGTGTCAAATGTCCTTTTTAGTTTTTATCATATTTAGTCAACCTCACCCTGTTTTTAGTAGTCTGAGCATTTTAATCTTGTCTTAGTCTTGGAAGAAAGAGGTAGTCGACAAGCATATTTCATCATAGTTTTTTTTTTGTTAACCAAATTAAAAGTACTTTGGCGTATATGACTCCCTTCTTTGTTCCAACCTAGAGCTGGGTTGTATTGAAGCTATATTGAAGCTACAGTCCAGACGTTGAAGACCTGAAGGTGTTTAACTAACTTGAGCTTGCATCACCTCTGTCAGATTACCCAGAAACATGAGCGGTCTGTTGGGAGAGAGCGTGGCTTCATCCTTCAACCAGTCATCAGGCGTCAATCAGTCGGATGGCAACGTTTCGCCGACCTGCGGTCCGGTCGACACCTCGGCTATCCTGTTCTTCATGCTGGTCTCCAGCCTGCAGTTCCTGGTGCGTTTCAATGCCTCCAATTCACATCAGCATCAGACTTGAGTCACTTCAGTCTCTGAGATCAGATAGCAGCTTTTTACTCCTCAAACTCAAAGCTCAGCTGTGAGTGTCACTATGAATGTTTGACAACTTATCTAATCAGCATCAGCTAGCTGATCTGAAGTAACCAAGCAGATACAGATGTTGAAAATCAAACTGGAGCAGGACAAGTTAGCGATGCATCTGCTTGCTGTTGAAGAAGAGTCTGTTCTGAAGAGGATTATGAAGGTTCATGATGTTCTGCCAGAGCTGCATCAAGTCAACTCTGCTTGAGTCCGAAGTCAGTCTCCAGTCTTGAGGCACAAGTCTCAAGTCAAGTCCTCAATGCTAAATGTAGCATAGGTGTCAGGTAGACTGGGGACACTGGGGACATGTCCCCACCACTTTTTCAAATGGCCAATTTTGTCCCCATCACTTTTTAAAAGCACAATTTGTAAAAAATGTTCTGGAAAAATAGCAACATATAACACAAACGTAGGGTAAAGTGAGGTAAGGTCTGGAACTATACTTGTCAGCGGGGCATTTTGTTCAGGGCGGTTATTGCTGAGGCAACAAAACTTTGACCAAAGCGTGATCTTCTCCATTTGAGTGATCTGTATCTGTGGCCTGATGGCAGTAGTGTGAAGTGTCATCATTTAATATTGTGAGTGTGAGGCTCACATACATCTCTCGTCTGACTAACATGCACCTGCAGGCAATGCTTCTGCTGCACAGGCGGAGGTGTCAGTTTCATGTCACACTTTGCACATAAACGGTACAAGCGGAAATCTATCTGAAATGTATCTATTCTCAATGTTGACGTTAGAGTTTGACCTTGATTATGTTGTTTTTGTTTTTATCTGAACCCTTCTGTAATAGTGTGATAATACACTATGTGTATTATATGATAATACACATATAATAATATTATATGATAATACACTACGTAAGTACGTAATAATAATAATGAGGTAATACCATGTAATTACCAAAGTAATAACCAGGTATTAGTTTGGTATTAACAATGGCGGGTCGCTATCGGGGCCCGCAGATTGCTAGCTGTGAAGTGTTTCCAGGTAATCCCATCTCTATGTCTCTAGATGTTTGGTTTAATCTAAAATTAGCATGAGATTAAATTTCCACATTATTACCATCTATTACATACATTTAGTCTAATTACCCAAATATACACATTGTTAATACCAAGCTATCACTGTACCTTGGTAATTACATGTTATTACCCAAGTATTTATTTTTTATTATCACACTATTACCCCAACACTATTACCAGCCTGCGTCTGGTGGCTCTGTCTAGTATCAGCAGGGGAACTCTACTATAAGCTATCATATTACTACAGTATATATACTGTAAAAGACTGTGTGATTGTTGGGATAATTGACTTTCAAAGATGATGGTTATGGAAACTGTGTGGATGGATCAGAGAGCCTCTGACTGGTGTGCACATTAAAACACAAGGATCCAAGGACCGTTTAACCTTTTATTTTGGAGTAGGTTGGATGGATGATTTTCTGTACAATGATAAACAAACAAAGGATTAATACATTTATGTGCCCACCATAACTAACTAAAAATAACAAAAAGAATATAAGCTTACATTCTTTTATGCATCCACTAAATTAAGGTAAAAAATAAACGGCACAGGTTTCACACCGGTCGGTGTCTCCAAACTTCAGACAGGGCCTGTTCATAGGCAAGATAGACATAACTCAGATGCATGACAGCAGGTAATTATAACTCAAACATTACTTAAAAAGGTACACAGTTAACATAAAAGGTACACAGTTAACTACTTACTGGTGGGCATCACCGTGCGGTGTTCACAGATTCAGGTATAAGAAAATGATGCAAACATTTGCTTCTTGTTCTGGTGCTGCAAAATGGTGGCAGACAAAAGGGAGTGAGGGAGGACACTCTGCTCCTATAATGCCCTTCCCAAGCTCCTCCCCTATGCCCAGGTGAGTGACAGGTGATCTCTCCTCCCACTCTGGTCTCACAGCACTGATCTCCTGAGTTTGAGCTTGAGATTTTCAACATATACTGTAGGTAGGCTATACATATTATATTACTATATATACTGTAGGCTATACATGTTACTGTAGGCTATACATATTATATTACTATATATACTGTAGGCTATAGATGTCATGGATGTAATGACATTCAAACCTCAGCTGGAGTTTGGTTGTCCACAGAAACGCTGTTGACCGCAGCAGCGATTTCATTTTATTTCCATACTGCATTATTCTAACTTCCTTTAATGACACTTTTCAGGCTGCTAAATATTACTAATTGGTTCAATATAACTTGAGTCGTTAAAGTTTCTATTTCGAGGGAATAAAGGCGACTGACTGTAAGTTTGTCCTTGCTGCCTCTCCAGGTGGGTCTGGTCCTAAATGGCTTCACCCTGAAGGTTTACTTCTGCCGGCCCTGGCAGCAGGCATCTAGCAGCATGACCATCTACCTGAAGAACATGGCGGTCGCTGACTTCCTGCTCAGCCTCTGTCTCCCCTTTCGTATCGCCCAATACGCCAACAGTTCCTTCCCGGCCTGGCGGCTCTACTGCCACTTCGGTGGCCCGGTTTTCTACCTCAACATGTACACCAGCATCCTGTTCATGGGATACATCGCCGCTAACAGGTAGGATCAGATGCATCAGACCATCCTGTAACTGGCCGGTCTCAGACTAGAAAGACCACACAGCACACAGACTTTAATTCAACTTTGTTGAAATAAAAAATACAATGCTGCTGCTGGTGCCTGACTTTTCCTAAAAGTGTCTGTATTGTCATTTAAAATAGTTTTTATATTAATTACACAAAAGCCAAATAAAATATATTTTTTACCTAGAAAGACTATAGGCGGTCATTTTGACCTCACTGAATTCCCCAGGGTTCTAGACCTATTTGTTCATCTATATTTTCACATTTTGTTGTTGTTTTGTCTTTTTAAAATATATCTTAACAATAAATGCATTAATCTCTCAATTGGGTATTTATCAGGAGAGATTATAGTTTGGAATCTAGTGGTCAAAATGACCACTTACGGTCGTAATAGTAGTTATGGAATTCTGGTCCTTCTATTGTAGGAATACTACTTAATCTAAGAATTCATACAGTTGAGTATATTATTCCTTTGGATTAAAGTGGTGTCGGATTTGTCAGATTTGACCACTGAAGTTATCTGCTGACTAATTTAACGTACACCTGCCTCTCCTCTTCTGTTCTGTTCTCCTCGTTCCTCCTCTCTCCTCTCTTCTTCCCCTTCTTTCCTCTCTTCCTCTCCTCTTCTGACCTCTCCTCTCTCCAGGTATCTGAAGATTGTCCATCCTTTAGCAAATCACATCCTGCAGCAGGTGCGGGCTGCCTACATCATCTCCACGGTAACTTGGGTGTCCCTCTTAGCTGCAATGGGCATCTACACCACCATGTCGCTCCTCACCGAGCGACCTCTGACCTCCATCCCCGACACGGTGAACTGCATGGCCCTAAACAGCGACGAGAACAGCCTGCTCTACAAGATCATCCACAGCATCTCCGCCACCATCTTCTTATCTGTGTTCGTCTCCCTGGTCTTCTTCTACGCCAGCACCTCCCGCAGGCTGGTGCTGGTGCAGCAGAAGCAGCCGGGGCGAGCTTCATCCTCAGGCTCCAAGAAGCTCATCAAGTCCCGCAGGAACATGCTGGTGCTGGTCATCGTCTTCTGCATCTGTTTCGTCCCGTACCACCTGGTGCGTCTTCCCTACGCCTTCCTGGGGGATCAGTGTGCATGGCGGCAGGTCTTCTTCTACCTAAAGCAGCTGACCAACATGGTGATTGCTCTCAATGTCTGCCTGGACCCACTCATCTACTTCATCTTCTGTAAGGAGTACCGAGCCCAGCTGAACCTGCGGAAGGTGTTCAGCACCAGGCAGGCCCGCACCCAGGCCGCCAGGCAGGGCGCCACTCAGGCCGCCAGGCAGGGCGCCACCCAGGCCGCCATGCAGGGCGCCACCCAGGCCGCCAGGCAGGGCGCCACTCAGGCCGCCAGGCAGGCCCGCACCCAGGCCGCCAGGCAGGGCGCCACTCAGGCCGCCAGGCAGGGCGCCACCCAGGCCGCCATGCAGGGCGCCACCCAGGCCGCCAGGCAGGGCGCCACTCAGGCACCCAATGAGGAGATGAGGACCAGCGAGGACCATCTGATCGACCAGTGAGACTAGTGTTCTCCGGTCTGTAATAATTGTATACTGTTGTCTGTTGACAATCAGACTTTCTCAGTTGTTATTGCCATTTTTCTGTGGACTTTCAATTAACACACACACACTCTCTCTCTGTCACTACGCACTCACACACGCATGCATCCACACCCGCGCGTGCGCACACACATGCACGCACACACACACACACACACACACACACACACACACACACCACCAGTAGTTACAGTAGTAGACTATTAAAAAGTATTTTCCTGGGTGAGTAGGCTTCTAGACTCTGAGGTAAACAGTGTCCTTTTTAACGTTTTTGCCCTTTGTTGACAGTCCCTGCAGCACTGCTTAAAGTTAACAGGATTTATTAAAAACAAATAAATAAATAAATAACAATACAAGATCATTGTCATTCCATCTCATTTAATTATTCCATTTTGCTACACATCCACTGCAACATGCTACAACAACTGCACCTACAGGCATGTTGCTTTACACACAGTATGAATATGAAGTAAACCAGGCAGGGTTTAATAGGCTACTTTTGTCCCCCTTGTTCCAGCTGAATGTGAAGTGTAGTGCGCTCTCTGCTGCCCCCTGGGGGCGCGCAGCGGGTAGTGGCGATTTCATGGAAACAAACTCTAATCTCCCCACTGCAGACTGCAGCCTTGGACACGCCGAGCGCGCACGCCCCGTGCAGGCGTGCGCTCATGCAAATATGGATACGATTGCAGGCGCATTGTCATCATTCAACCAATAACACTTTAACTCTTGGTGATCGGTTATTATTACTTATTAGGTTCAAATGAGGACAACATGTCATGAGGACAACTAAAAGAAAATGGCATTCATCAAGCTGTGATAAAAGTAAGAAAACTATCAGTTGTGATGAAATAAGCAATATTGATTTGTACTTAATAGCATGATGCTTTTCAATCTGTCAGACTTGGACATGCGTGTTTACGCACAGCACTGACTGACCGCCCACTGGGGGGCGATATGCGGAAGGGGATTGGCTGCTAAAGATAACTGCTCCTCCATCCAGTCTGTGGTTGGCTGGGCTTGTCTTGTCCATTACGTTATGCTTACTCCACACACACACACACACACACACACACACACAGAGCTGGAGAGAGAGAGAGAGGGAATACGTAATGGTTTGATTCCCTGTGCCCTTGTTGCAATGGTCGTCATTCTGATATTACTTGGCAAATTCCTCAACCGGGAGTTGCAATGAAGGTATGCCGCTGCTCATTCTACAATCCATTAGGCTGATAATGATGGTGTGACGACTCCTCAGTTCATTTACGATGCCGTTACATTGTCACTTGCGCACGATGCACCAAGAGGTAGGCGATATAACAGCACTGTCCATTCAATTGTTGTAATTGCGATGAAGTCATGTCAATATGAGATCTATTTTAAGCTCGCTTTACTGCACTGCACTGTTTCTGTTTGACGTTAACTTGTTATCTTTCAACCGAGCTGCTGCTGATGTCTGCTTATTGCGACTGCCTTTTCTCTGTCACAGTTCTCATAGGGATTTTTGATTTTCCTGGCGACTAGCCTGTCTCATGCATCGCTTGCCGTGCTGCGCTGTAGCCTACGTGCAGCCGGGTACATTTGTAGAGATGATTGTAGCCCCATATTATAAATAATAAGCATAACCTCATGGTTCGCGCACAAGCAGGCGACTCCAGCCTCACACTAGTGCGAGATGTCCATTCAACGCCAGCTTTAATCCGCTCTAATTGGATGGAGAGACTGCGGTCAGCGTGGACGCGATCGAGGTTATTTCGGAGACGTCTCGTCGGAGAGATAGATCATCTCTCTCGTCACACAGTCACACTGCACGGGAGAGAGAGGGGAAAGACAGTCTGACAGCTCGGGGTGTGAGGAGGAGGACTGATGATGATGACTATGATGAAGATGGTGATGTCATCATTGCTGCTCGCCTCTCTCTGGTGGTGTTCTCTGGGGGGGGGGGGGGGGCACCATACCATGGGTCCTTGAGGGAGATCCAGGGGGTCCCCAGCAAATTGATCTCAACTTCATCATTATTTCACAAGTTAATACAATTATTAGACAATGTTGAAGAGTGGCTGTTTTGATCATAGTGTTCCTATCTGTTATCTCTACATGGGATTCTGCACAAAATCATACAAAATGTTCTTAGATTTGAGTCTGAGAGAGGAAATCTCATCAAATGTGGCTTAGTCTAATGTGGACTAAATTAGGCTCCTTGGAATGAAGAAGGTTGAGAATCATTGGCTTTGTCATCAATCATTGTCAGTTATTTATGTGAAGGAAGGCGATAGGCTACTCTTCAACTGACGAGGCAGCAGGTATGGCAAAACATCTGTCATTATCACTGCTATAGTACAGTAGCTAATGTGTGTGATTTGATGCTACTGAGTATCAAGACTTGCCAGTGAAATGATTTGAGGTATAAAGATGATAGCCCTTGTTATGAAAACATCTCAACTCTGTTATTGCAGACAGTGTTGTTGTGGAAGAGCAGGGTGCTGTTACTTATTCTTGGTCTGCAAAGTTCATCTCATCTTCCTCTCATCATCATCATCATCATCATCACCATGGCTGTGGCATTTTATTGACTCATCTGTTTTGAATTGAAAAGCAGCTTTTCTGCCCGTGATGAACGGATGCTGTTGGCTGAGTCGCATATTGCATAGCTACATCACACAACAGGAGAGGGTTCTCAATGTCGTTGTCATCAAAGACAGAAATGTGCTGAAAATGACTTCACTGAAATGATTTCACCAAGTTTTATATTGAAAACTCAGACTCAAAAAGGGCTGACTGAAATAATCTCACCAAGGCTGCACGCCTGTATATGCGAGACTGTTGCTAACTTTGGTTGACGATGGACAGTATTTACCATGTTTTTCAAAGTGCTGTAATCACAGTAACCATGGTTTTAATGATAATGAAAATTTGAAACGGTACGGTTAGGTCAAGAATTGTATCACGGTTTATCATTATTAAACTGGTTATCGTTTCATCCCTAGTTTGCATTGCTGCAGCCAAAAATATTCCTCAGTCCAAATAACTGGTCTTCATTATCAGCTGTCCTCCTCCAACCCTGGAGTAACCTGTGTGAAGCTGTTATTTACTGAGCCAACAGTAGCATGAGCTGTATGTTCACATCTCCAAGTGTTAGTCTGCCCCTTCTCTATACAGGACTTTAAGCATGAGCTGTATGTTCACATCTCCAGGTGTTAGTCAGTACCCTTCTCTATACAGCACTTTAAGCATGAGCTGTATGTTCACATCTCCAGGTGTTAGTCTGCCCCTTCTCTATACAGGACTTTAAGCATGAGCTGTATGTTCACATCTCCAGGTGTTGGTCTGCCCCTTCTCTATACAGGACTTCACATCTGCTCGCATCGGCCTCAGTAGACACTCTGAATTGTGGAAACCCATTTGAATAATGTGCATTTCTCAATGAAAACTCCGCTTTACACACAGTTCTCTTGACATTTATTTATTTTTCAAATGCAAATGAGGAGGAAGTCTCCAACAGTTTGCAATTAAGCTAATTGCACATTTCACTGCATGAATGGAATTTCCACTTGATGCCAGAGGAAATTGGGGAAAATGTCAAGAGAGAAAGAAACATGAAGACGAGCAAGAGGGTGGAATAGTGAATTTTAGATGTTTAAGTTTAAGTTAATTTTAGGCTACCAGCACAGCCTTTGCTTGTATTGAATACATCATAATATTCTTCCATATATGCCATTCATTTGCATATCATTCATTGGTGGCTCACGTGTCATGCTTGTAAATTTGCGCTATTATCCCAGTGTTTTAACATAAAATGCCTGAGTCTTATTTTAACCTTTAGCCCTTTTGACATTCAGTCTAGTCGTTTAGTCTACCAGAGGAACCAAGAGTTAAATGGAAGGCACGCAGGGCACTGATTTCAGCAGTAAATAACATCAGACTGACAGAACCCTGCCAAACGCATGTGGAAAGTTCAAGCCACCTGAAGGCTTTCAAAGGAGGCGTGGGGGATGGAGGGGGGGGGGGCGCTAAAAAGAGATACAGAAAGCATGATAATACGTTATAATAATGAGCATATGAGAGGAGTTTTCTCTGGGACTTATTACAATCATGCTTCTGTCGTGTGGACAGCCACCAGCACTAGGAGCCATGGCCCATTTTGGGTCCCAGTACGTTTGAGGTCTGATTCTTCTTCTTTTTTATAAACAGATTTTATTTCACAAGTTGCAACAAGGTGAACAGTGTTATGGATCATACTTTTTTTTCGTATTCTTTTAATACAGTAGATCCCAGTAGATAATGAGGGGGGGGGGGCTCATTTTCCCCCGTAACATTCCCTTCCCTATTAATAAAACACAATAAATGAATAAATAATAACAATAATAACGACAATGTCAACTGAGTAAATAATATAAAAGAAAAAAAAACAGATAGATCAGTCATGTTTTAAACACTCTAGTCCATTGTGATAGTTTACCTTTTTTCAAAATGAGAGAAGAGAGGCTAGTGTTTGTAGAGCTTCTCAGCTGAGCCACAGACCACAGATTAGATCTTTTCCAGTTTCAGAAATGACGTCATTAGATCTCCAAACCAGGACGTGTTTGGGACGAGCTTGCTGGAAAATACTGGAGGTCTTTCTTTGATCTTTTATCAGAAATACTAGAACCGACATTGGACCCATCACCTCACATTGCGATCTTTGGTATCCCTGAGGAAGGGCTTCGGATCGACTGCTAAACAAACCAATGTAATCTCCTTTGCCTCTTCGATTGCCCGTCATCGACTCCTCGTTTTATGGAAAAATCGCCCACCCCTCCTCTAACACGTTCCTGAGGTCTGATTCTAAAGAAACATGTGTGGTCTTTGTTCTGATAGCTGACAGTGGAGAGACAGAACGGAAAGATTAGGAGAGAGAGAGAGAGAGAAGAGTTGATATATGCAGCAAATGTCCCCAGGCCGGATTCAAACTGAAGCGGTCACGGTTACACGCTCCTTTAGATGCCCCCCGAAATCTGACACTGAAGAACACATTTGTGTCCTGACTACTTCATATCTGCTTCTGGAGATCCAATAGTAATGTGATAATGTTATTCATTTATTTATTTATTTTTGGTCTAGACCTGACAATTAAAAACTGCAGTATTAACCATAAAGTACAGTGTAATGCCATAGTTTGTGGAAACAGGCCGTGGAGAAATGCAAGTGACACCGCCGCTGCAAAAGAATATAGAGACACTGCGTAACGCGTCATCATTCAGAAGCCACGCCCAAGACGGGGGAAAACAGAAAGCCCCCCCTCCAATCCTGGCGTTCTCCTATGTCACGTGCACGGTTGAGTGTTGCACAAAAAGATCGTATATACGGAAGATGAACACTCCAACTTACTTCCTTGACAGCTAGATCCACATTTTTCTTCTCGCCAATTCCCAATGGCTTCCTTGTTTTGCTCAGGAGTACAAAAAAACTTGAACTGGCGATTTTTTACATTTGTTGTCTGCGCAGCCCCACCACACAACAGCTTTTAGCTATGTTTAATTCAAGGAAAATGACGCTGGTGTGTGGGAGTGAATGGAGCTTTTCCCCGTGATGGGCGTGGCCTATTTCATGCAGTGTCTCTATAGTGTGTAACCTGTGTGTGACTTGTCAGCCATATGTGTTTGCGCTCCCTCCCTGCAGTGGTTACAGTGTGCGGTAATTGAGGTGACAGAGGGAAGTGGCCAAGAGCTGGCAAGGAGCCAGATAGGACTGACTTCTTCATGGCCAGCCTGTCATGGCTCATCCTGGTCAATCTAGTAGAAGAAGAGTGGAGAATGTAGTGAATATTCTTCTGAATATTCTTCTAATTCTGGAATCCCATATGAAGGCTTTCTTTCCCTACTCTGTGTTGGCAAACAAACAAAAGTTTACATCTGATATCAAGGTTTCAAGATGCACATAACACTAAAGGAGTGTTGAGTGAGAGTTTACAATTCAAATATAATTACATAACGTCCCAGTTCTGATAATAATCCAAAGATATTCAGTGTACTAAATCTATTAACTCATTCACCGCCAATGACGTCTTTGACGTGTTATCAGCAATGGCCTTCCCCGCCAAGGACGTGTTTGACGTGTTTTTGTTTTTATTGGTGCAGCGCCTGCAGCAAACACTTGCCCAGCCTGTCACACAGACACAGGTCCCTGCCTTCAAAGGGTAGCCGACAGCACGCGATCAAACACATACCGCAGCTGTTGTTTTGAAATCTAGCAAGAGGAAAAGCAGAGAACGGGTAACGCTTCCTTGTGCAGACAGGAGAAACGCAATTGAAACGCCCTCGGCACGAGCTGGAGTCGCCTTCCTCTGTGCCAGCCAGGAGAAAACGGGAGAAAGTAATCAAGAGATGTGTTTGATCATCGGAGGAATGAGGAAATGATCGATCAGTTTGCGAGGGCGGTGAGGACGTGTTGAATAGCCGAGGGGAAAACGGGAACGATCAAATAGCAGAGTTGATAGGGAGACGGGTGTACCAGAACAAATCAAAAATAAACACAGGAACAGCTAGGCAGCAGCGGGCAGAAGGCACTCACAGCAGCCCGCTGTCCTTCTCAAGAGCTCTTCAGTTATGAAATCGCTGGGCTGCGTGCCCTCCAGTGTTGCTCCTGGCCAATCCCAGCGCCACAGGGCGTGGTTATTGCTTATCCTATGTTGGGTTAGAAATCTAAAAGGGGGATCGTGTGTGTGTGTGTGTGTGTGTGTGTGTGTGTGTGTGTGTGTGTGTGTGTGTGTGTGTGTGTGTGTGTGTGTGTGTGTGTGTGTGTGTGTGTGTGTGTGTGTGTGTGTCTGTCTGTCTGTCTGTCTGTCTGTCTGTCTGTCTGTCTGTCGGTGTGTCTGTCTGTCTGTCTGTCTGTCTGTCTGTCTGTCTGCACACTCACACCGAGTAAACTGTATTGTTGAATGTAAAAAAAAAGCACTTCATGTGTGTATATATATATATATATATATATTTTTTTTTTGTCATTTGTGTCCTAACGAATAATATTTACATGTCTGATGTCAATACAGTTCAAAATAAAAGAATTGAGAGTGAGTTATGCCTGAGATTGTGCCCTTTTACAAAAATGCTTTTTTCTCCCTTTTCTCTTCCCAGACAGGCTTTTTTGATGAACATGGGGTGTATAAAAAGGGTTATAAGTAGAGTACAGAACATGCTAAAAGCTAACTTTCTTTTTGGGGGTGAAAGTAGAGACTTAGATCTTCATTTCGAGGTATTGGACATCACTGTAGTCCTAGTACAGAATTTACTGTGGGTCTTGAAAGATGACCAAACATTATGGAAATACTTGGCCTGTGCCAAAAATGCCAGTCAGATATTGGCAGTGAATGAGTTAATAATACAACCCGGGGGGGGATTATCTTAAGTACCACATGAGCCATGATATTCCCCTAACTGTCAGTTAAACAGTTAGCCTACTTACAAAACAAACTGACATAGTAATAAATAAATAAATGAGTAACTCGGCAAACAACCATCCATCCATCCATCTTTAACCACTTATCCGGAGTCGGGTCGTGGAGGTAGAAGATCAGATCCAGCAGGAGGCCCCAAACTTTCCCTGCCCACATTAACCAGCTCTGACCGGGGGATCTCAAGACGTCCGCAGACCAGCGTGGAGTTGTAGTCACTCCACCTGGTCCTCGGTCTGCCCCGTGGCCTCCTCACTCTCCTCCCAGCTGGACTTGCCTGAAAAACCTCCCTGGGGAGGCGACCAGGAGACATCCTTACTAGATACCCGAACCACCTCATCTGGCTCCTTTTTAATTTATGTGAAGGAGCAGCGGCTCTACTCTGAGTCTCTCACGGGTGACCGAGCTTCTCACCCTCAGGGAGATGCCATCCACCCTCCTGAGGGAACTCATTTCGCCCGCTTGCATCCGTAATCTCGTCCTTTCAGTCACGACCCCATAGTCCATGACCCATAGATGAGGGTCTGGATGAAGATTGACTGGTAGATCGAGAGCTTTTCCTTCTGCCTCATCTCTCTCTTCGTCACAACGGTGCGGGAAAGCAAACCGCAATACCGCTCCGATTCTCCAGGCCATCTCACGCTCCATCATCCCCTCACTCGCGAACAAGACCTTGAGATAATTGAACTCCCTCGTTTGGGGGTAAGGTCTCACTCCCTACTCGGAGTGGGCAATCCAGTGGTTTCCTGCTGAGAACCATGGCCTCAGATTTAGAAGTGCTGATCCTCATCTCAGCCTCTGCAAACCAGATCCAGTGAGCGCTGAAGGTCACAGACCGACGATGCCATCAGGGCCACTTCATCTGCCAAAAAAGCAGTGACGCAATCCTAACTCTACCCACACCTACTAAACCCCTCCCCTCCCCTCCATGACTACGCCTCGACTAGTGTCCTCTAGAGAGAGAGTGGCGTCAGCGGAGGACCAAAATGCGAGACTCATTAGCCAATGAACAGCCAGGAATGGGTCTCGCGCTACTTTTGCATGCTAAAATAAAGCTGATAATGTACAATTTGATTCAGGGGGGGGGGGAAACCCTTTCAGAGTACAACACAAACTGTCTATTTTGCTGCAACTCGACAGTGCTGCTGAATCCAGGACCTTACTTCCTGGAACTCTTGAGAGTAAAAAAAACTGGTCCATTGGAGTGAATGGAGATGTCGGAACTCTTCCAGCTACACGGCTCTGGCCTCGACATCCTGTCCTTGAAAGATCACAACCAGGATCGGTGAACAACCAGCGACTCAATGAACATGAACTGAGACCATCATCTCTGCCGAGCCACCACCACCACCATGGATGTTGTTGTGCTCAGTGTCAGAGCATTAGAGGAAGACCCCTGATCCTCCTCCTCGTGTGCGTCGCTTAGTTCCTACTAGATTACATAAGCAGTGGCTAAGCAGATGGGGTGAGGTGGTGGGATCATCACAGGGCGTGTTGTTGTGGTTGTGGTGGTACATCAGAGCAGAACGCTGCCTTATAAAGAGCGGTGGCTTAGTGAAACGCATCGTTTTAGTGTCGTGAGCCACCACCACACAGCGCTGTACAGTACAGTATGCTCATGTCAGCTATTGATTCCCCACACAGACGCTGGAACAGAAGACATATTCTCTTCCCGGTCCTCCTCCTCCTCCTCCTCATCCCTCCCTCTCCTCTCCCACTCTCATCAGTATTCTCCGAGGAGGAGCTGCGGCTGGGGGTCACGCTATCTTTGCTCTCTGTGTCTCTGTCTCTGCCCGCTCTTGCGGTCAAGCAAACAGACACACCAGATTCCCTGCGCAGCACGGGGGCCGCTCGTTTTGCATCTTCCCGGCGCAGTGCGTTGACTTCAGTTCGTTCTAGGGTCTGTGAATCTTCACCGCGGCCTCACGGTTCCATTCGATTACGATTCATCTGTCAACGATTCGATTGGATTCCACGATGCATCTCAAAGCATTGCAGCTCCACGTATCACATCCTCAATTGTCTGTATTATTACTGCACATGGCTACTTTTTCATCAATTAATACAAGCAGTCAGATCAATATCAACTCCCTTTTTTACCTAGAAAGTGCTTTAAAATCTGAATGTCAATAGAAATTTAAAACATCAACGATTCAACGATTCATGTGTCAACGATTCGATACGATTCACGTCCGCATCGATTCAATTATACGATTGATCTTGGACACCCCTAGTTCGTTCGCAGCCTTCCCAGATGGCATCAACCTTGCGCTCTCTCCGTTTGGCCCGCGCAGCAAGCTATACCTGTTGTGTTGCTGCGAGAGACTCGTAGTTAAACACACGATGATATGCGTCCACCACGCTGCTTATTTGTTTATCACATTGTAGAAAGAAATAGTGTAGTAGTGTGATTGAGAAATTTAACTCGCCGCGCTCTTTGGACACATTCATTATATGAGCTTTTAGAGACGACTCTAACCTCAAAGACACACCTTTTAGAGCACTCTCAGTAATGCGTTTTCCATTTCCCCCGCCCTCTCTCTCTCTCCCTCTCTCTCTCTCTCTCTCTCTCTCTCTCACACACTCTCTCTCTCTCCCTCCCTCTCTCTCTCTCTCTCTCTCTCCCTCTGTCTCTCTCTCTCTCTCTCTCTCTCTCTCTCCCTCTCTCTCTCTCTCTCTTAAATCAATTTCATTACAGTGAGCTTTTATTGGCATGACACTTGTGCATATTGCCAAAGAAAGCACACAACAGCAAAACAAGAAATTGATAAAACAACAAAGAGAGAACAAAATAACAATAATTGTGTAAACTGTGCAGCAGATCAGTATCTTCTTTACATTGAATATTGGTGAATAAAAAACACATTTTAGATTATACAGTACACACAAATGTAAGTGTCCAATTAAAAGTCAGTCTTAAACAACTTGACTGACTAAAATGTACTAAAACAACAGTGCACAGTACTACACATATTCATGAAGACAGGGTACATAACATGATCCAATATCATATCTATTTCTCTAGTCATCTGGTAAATGTATCAATTCTACGGCAGCAGATTGCAGTACATAACATAGCCTAGTGTTATTTTTGTTGAGAGAGCAGAAAAGCCAGCTATCAAAACCTGAAATCTATTAAAATGTACGTTTCCCTAATTGAGTTATACTATGTATGAGTTATAGTATGTATGAGTTATAGTATGTTGAACATTGTAACAAAAAGTGTTCCTCTGTTTCTGATTTAGTTTACAGTGCTACGTTTTATCTTGATGTTCCCAATTCTCTCTCTCTCTCTCTCTCTCTCTCTGTCTCTCTCTCTCTCTCTCTCTCTCTGTCTCTTTCTCTCTCTCTGTCTCTCTCCCTCCCTCCCTCTCTGTCTCTCTCTCCCTCCCCCTCTCTCTCTCTCTCTCTCTCTCTCTCTCTCTCTATATATATTAAATTCAATTCAAAGGGCTTTATTGGCATGATAAGGTGCATCTTACATTGCCAAAGCATACATTAGCAACACTTAGCAATATCAAAAACAGAAAACAAGACATTTTGTTACCCAGTAACATAAATCACACAAAAAAAATGGAATGTGATAAGATAGAATATAATAGAAGACTATTGTTGACCGGAATCTATTCAGAATAATAACAGAACTCTATCCCTCTATCTCTCTCTCCCTCTCTATGTCTGTCTCTCTCCCTCTCTATCTCTATCTCTCTCTCTCCCTCTATCTCTCTCTCCCTCTCTATGTCTGTCTCTCTCTCTCTCTCTCTCTCTCCCAATCTCTCTCTCTCCCTCTATCTCTCTCTCCCTCTCTATGTCTGTCTCTCTCCCTCTCTATCTCTCTCTCTCGCTCTCTCTCTCACTCAACTCTCTCTCTCTCCCAATCTCTCTCTCTTGCTCTCTATCTGTCTGTCTCTCTCCCTCTCTATCTCTGTCTCTCTCTCTCTCTCTCTCACTCAACTCTCTCTCTCTCTCCCAATCTCTCTCTCTCCCTCTCTATGTCTCTCTCTCTCCCTCTGTCTGTCTCTCCCTCTCTATGTCTCTCTCTCTCCCTCTCTATCTCTGTCTCTCTCTCTCCCAATCTCTCTCTCTCTCTCCCTCTCTCTTCTCACCAGAACCAAAAGACAGAATGTCATGGTGTGCTCTTTAAGGCTGTATAGTGTACACTGCTGCTCACTCTGTTCAAAGCACACACAGTATTACAGACTGTGCACCGGGTGCCATTGAAATCATCATGAATGTTCCACAGATGGAAAGAGTGTTGAAAAGGAAGGAATATGATGAAGGAAGAAGCATCTGAAGCTCACACAGAAGCCTTGTGACATCTGAAGCCTTGTGACATCTTTGTGAATAATAATGCATAACGTGCAGAATGAAGACCGTTACCTTTCTGTTTGCAATCTGGACTTCTCTTCAGTAGGGCTGCCTGCAACTAACCATTATTTTAATTATCGATTAATGTGTCGATTATTTTCTCGATTAATCGATTAGTTGTTTGGTCTATCAAATGTCAGAAAATGGTGAAAAAATTACGATCAGTGTTTCCCAAAGCCCAAGATAACGTCCTCTAATGTCTTGTTTTGTCCACAACCCAAAGATATTTAGTTTACTGTCATAGAGGAGTGAAGAAACCAGAAACATATTCACATTTAAGAAGCTCCAATTTTTTAAAAATTGTCTGAAAAAATGACTCAAAACGATTGATCGATTATCAAAATAGTTGTCGATTATTTTTCTGTCGATCGACTAATCGATTAATCGTTGCAGCTCTACTCTTCAGTTTTACAAGTCACTAAAACTCTCTCTCCCTCACTCTGTGTGTGTGTATGCGTATGTGTGTGTGTGTGTGTGTGTGTGTGTGTGTGTGTGTGTGTGTGTGTGTGTGTGTGCATGTATGTGTGTGTGTGTGCATCCGTGTGTGTGCGTGTAGGCGGGGGCGTCGTCCATGTGGGCGTCTTGCTGCGGGCTGCTGAACGAGGTGATGGGCACGGGCACGGTGCGGGCGCAGCAGCCGGGGTTCGGAGCGGGGGCCGGGCCCTTCCGCTTCGCCCCCAGCGCTGGGTACTCCACCTACCCCCCCACCAGCTCAGGGAGCGCCGCGCAGCTCTGCAAGGCCTGCGGACTGGCCTTCTCCGTCTTCAGACGCAAGGTGATACATACAGCTGCTACGCACATGAGGCACCCTCCGCTTCTAGAAGAATGAAGCCAATGCGGAAGCAATCTGGGACCCCAGAGTCTATTTTTTAGTCTATTTTTATTTGAAAAATAGACTCTGGGACAGACCTACCTTTTTCCCCGGCTTCCTGTACAGCGCGCCTCTCCTGCCATCGTCACTTCCTTTTCCGGCGCCTGTTTCGCTAATAACGTTAACGCAAAAACACTCTGCATAGAAGACGTCAACTCGTCTCACAACAACAGTGGAAAATGACTGGAGGTGTAGTAGTTGTGACTAGTAGCATCGTCAAAGCCGCGATGCAAGTTGCTATTTAGACTGTAAACAGTGGAGCACGGACGCGGAAAAGGAAGTGACAGTGGAGAGGCGCTCTGTATAGGAAGCTGGGAAAACGGTAGGGCTGTCCCAGAGTTTATTTTTCAAATAAAAATAGACTGGGTTCCCAGATTGATGGGGAAGTAAGTAACTTCAACCTGCATTCTTTCTAATGGCCAGCAGGGGGCGACTCCACTAGCTGTGTATGGACGTCAATGGGTGAAAAATACCCTACTTCTCACTTGATTTATGACCTCAGTCAACACTTTCCTAATGAGTTGATGCTCTCAATTGCTCATTTCAAGTCTTCTTCAATACAGAATAATGTTCATTTGGTCAATTATGGTGGTCCCATTTTGAGTCAAATAGATTGGACCGTGATTGACACGTGGCTTGCCAATTGCGGACCAATAGCAGGCCACGCTGTAGTTCTGTGGGAAACCCCAGGTCTCGTCGTGCTAGCTGCTTCTGGCTACAAATAGCCAAGATGGTGATGATCAAAATGCAACACTCGAGGCTTCAAAACAGGAGTCAGTCCACAAACCAATGGGTGACATCACGGTGGCTACGTCCATATTTTTATACGGTCTATGACCTCATAGACCGCTGTCATGACCACCCCTCTCATCCATACACAAATCAAAGACTATGTGTACAGATGAGAGTGGTGGTCATGACAACGGCAGCGGCGGCGCCAGGACCAGCCTGGACGGTTTGATTTGGGACAATGGAGCCCGGATTTCTCTAAATTTGGAAGCCAGGCATGAAATATTAACTACGTCTGGCATACTTCATCGTCCCGGCCCTTCCCGGGTCCCTGCACACACAGTCAGGCGGACATGTCACAGTTTAACGGCAGAGGCTATCTGCGCTGTCTGGCAGCAGCAGGACACCCTGAGCTTCAGATGGCTCTATCTATATCCTCACACCAGTTGCCATTCATTCCCAATGGCAGGTCCAATCCCTGGATACACACGTTTTGTCAGCGTGATATTTATATTATATTATATTTAGCGTGATATTTTCATAGCAAAAATAGATGTGCCATCATGGGATTAACGGGAATGATTGAAGCGAGTATCTGTCACGGTGGGGATGTGCTTTTGGTGGGACGCAGCTTATTTGCTTCTGCCCATTCAACTTCTCTCAGTCTAACTGACCTTCCACGTTTCAGGAGACATTGATAAGCCTCGAGAATGTCAGACCTCAACAGGCGTAGAGGTTTCCTCACTTCACTTTCCTAGAACATGACACACAGACAATGAACCCTTATTTTGGGTTGAAGTTGTCTTGTTGCTTTACAGATTTCCCTCATTAAAAATTGCACTGTAGGCCTTATATCATTTTCACACTAATTAGTGGTGTGATACTACTTGATGGATCATTCTCAAACTCATCTAAAAAATCATTTGTAAAATAAAGCAGTGTGTTGTGAGGCAAAGCTATTTAACACGGTTCAGAACGCAGGGCAAATTCAATGTGCTTCAAATAGCAGCCACAATGATTATGAGTGCATTATTTGGTACAACTTGCATGCTCCTGAGCTCAAACCTTACCCAACTACTTTAAAGTCCATTAAAGTCGCTGGGCACGCTAAGCATCACAATTGGCATGGAGGGTAGCTTAAAGGAACAGCTCACCCTAAAATACAAAATATGTATATTCCCTCTCACCTGTAGTGCTATTTATCCATCTATATTCTTTTGTGTTAGTTGCCTGAGTTTTGGATATATCGGCCGCAGAGTTTCTGCCTTCTCTCCAATAGAATGCAACTGGATGGCACTCGGCTTGTGGTGCTCAAAGTGCCAAAGAAATACATTTGATAAACTCAACAGCAATGTCTCTTTCCAGAAATCATGACCCGGTTACTCAAGATAATCCACAGACCTTGTTATGAGCAGTTTCATGTAGGAACTATTTTCTTTTGACCGAACTACACCCACTAACTGCTAGCTAGTTCCTACATGAGACTGCAAAAGAAAATAGTTCCTACATGAAACTGCTCACAACAAAGTCTGTACATTATCTTGAGTAACCGGGTCATGATTTCTGGAAAGAGATATTGCTGTTGAGTTTTTCAAATGTATTTTTTTTGTGCTTCGAGCACTACAAGCTGAGTGCCATCCAGTTCCATTGTATTCAAGAAAAGGCAGACATCTCTGCGGCCGATATCTCCAAAACTCAGGCAACTATCCCAAAACGATATAGATGGATAAATAGCACTACAGGTGAGAGGAAAAATATGTATTTTGGATTTTAGGGTGAGCTGTCCCTTTAAATAATGATGAAATATGGGTAACGCTTTAGAATACAGCCCACAAATAAGCATGTAGTTATAGTATAACTACGGGGTACAAGGAGTGTAGTTATAGTATAACTACGGGGTACAAGGAGTGAATTTAAACTTTAACTAGAGGGTAACAAGTACCCCTGGGGTAACTTGTACCCCGTAGTTATACTATAACTACACTCCTTGTACCCCGTAGTTATACTATAACTACATGCTTATTTGCGGGCTGTATTCTAAAGCGTTACCGAAATATGTGCACAGAAGGCAGCTATTGAATGTAGCAAAAAGTCATTGAACAGTTTGTTAGAAAATGATATTGTAAATTAAATTACTATGAGGATGACTGGCTGCTACAGTCAGAACAAATGCAATGGCTGTTCACTTGACTTTCTTCCTCTGTGTGTGTCTGTCTGCCTGTCTGTCTGTCTGTCTGTCTGTCTGTCTGTCTGTCTGCCTGTCTGTCTGTCTGTCTGTCTGTCTGCCTGCCTGCCTGCCTGCCTGTCTGTCTGTCTGTCTGCCTGTCTGTCTGTCTGTCTGTCTGTCTGTCTGTCTGTCTGTCTCTGCTCTCCCCCAACAGCACATCTGCTGTGATTGTAAGAAGAGTTTCTGTGCCCTGTGCTCGGTGCTGCAGGAGAACCTGCGCTGCTGCACCACCTGCCACCTGCTGCGCAGCACGGCCTTCCAGCGGCCGCGGCTCATGCAGCTGCGCGTCAAAGACCTGCGCCAGTACCTGCTGCTGCGCAACATCCCCACAGACACCTGCAGGGAGAAGGAGGACCTGGTGGACCTGGTGCTCTGCCACCAGGGGGCGGGGGAGTCCCCGAGGCCAGTGGAGGAAGAGGACGAGGAGGAGGACGAAGACGATGAGGAGGAGGAGGAGGAGGAGGAGGAGGAGGCGCGCGAGCTGGACGAAGACGGCGAGGGAGACGACGACGACGACGACGACGACACGGACAGTCTGCACTCGCTGCCGCACTCCCCGCTGCACGCCACGCCCCCTTCCGCCACACGCTCCGCCTCTGAACAGTCGGGCCTCTCCGCCTCTCAGGGAGACGCACTCAGCCGCAGTGACAGCTCAGGGACCCCCAGCCAGGTGGGGCAGCTTGTGCCTGCACACAAAACACACAGCCACTGTTCGCTCCATTTTTTTTTTTTTTTTTTTTTTACCTTTATTTATACAGGGAGAGTCTCACTGAGAGCAATGCTCTCTTTTTCAGGAGTGCCCTGTTCACATTCACTCACACATTCATACCTGGAAGCTGACCAGTACAACCACAGTCTGATCTGCTGGCCACTGATCAGCTCCACTGGAGCAGTTGGGGTTAAGGGCCTTGCTCAAGGGCACCTCAGTGATGTTAATGAGGGAGGGGCAAGCGCTGCCTTTTCACTTTCTCCACCCAGATTTATCCTGCCGGTCCCGGGGATTGAACCGACGACCTTCCGGTCACAAGCTCGCTTCTCTAACCATTTGGCCACCACTGCCCCTTGCTGTCAGCACCAGGCTCTCTGGATTACATGTCTACCCTGTAGCCACATACATGCAGAAAATAACACATACAAACATATTTGCCCCTCCACTCATTTCCATTATGCCTTGTGTCTTTGACATCTGTCCTCCTCCTATCCCAGATCGTTCATTTCAAAGGTGCCCCCATCAAGCGGAAAACGTGTTACGTCAGAGCGCTCGCAGTAGGGACCGTAGGGCTGCGCCGCGGTCGGCGAGCCTGCGGCGCAGCCGGCGTGCACCTCCGTCCCCAAACACGTGACTCGACACAGCTGACGTGAACAGCACAAGTATAATATAATGTATATTGGGCAGAGATAACAGGAGAGAGTGAAAGCTATTACCAAGTATATGCACTATACATTGTCTCCTTGGGCTAACTTCTAGTCATCGAAATCCTAGTGAAATCACACAATTGACTCATTTAGCTGGGGACTCCCCTCTCAGCTCGACATGAATGAGATCAGATTTATTTATCATTTGGTTTTTGGTATCTGTCTGGTTTATACATATACATATATACATATACATATATATACATATATACATATGTTGTTTTGCTTTGTTTGCTCTGGTTTGTCTCTGGTTTGTCTCTGGTTTGTCTCTGGTGGTTTGTATTGTAGTTTTGAATTGTTTCACACATTCTCTGGATTCATTTTCACCTCCACATGAAAAATGCGAAGCACTACAGCGCCGGTCCTAATGTCCATGTGAACGCTGGGAACAGCTGCGTTTGCTGCTGTGTGTCTACACAGCCCTGAGACCAGCCAGCGAGCAGGCTTAAGCCCTCTCTGCCTTTTCGAGGTCTGTTACGCTGAGTCCGTTACGTAACAAACACACAGGTTGATACAGTAACTCCCCCGGCGTCACAGCTGGAACCAAAGTAACAGCAGAGAGAAGACACCACGTGGTTCCTGCTCTCTCCTCTGGCCCTGGATCATCTCACTCCTCATTTTGTGTCTGGAGATCAAAAGCCTCTTCTCTTCGTTGGGGCACATTTTTAGGCGTGTTTATAGAAGGTCCATAGGTGTAAATCATGTTCTTACAACCAAAGGTCAAGTTTCCTATTTGTCAAACACAAGAACGCAGAGAGGAGTGGGCTATTATTTTTGCAACTTATCCCCAATGCACATCAATGGCTTGGATTATACAGGGCTACATACCCATACCAATTACCATACATACCTGATCCCCAACCTCCACCTTCAAAGTGAATAATTAACTGCTTAGTTGAGAGCTGTTACAAATTGAACCGAGGCAGTGTTTAAATATCCCTTTGCTTGCATTAGATGTCTCAATGGCTTCACATAGGCTACCGTTTTGCCAACTATTTACCAAAGCAGATACAGTAGCTGTTTTATGTCACTTTTGATCAAGTTAGTGATGTTCATATGGGGCTGGAAGACATAGTGATGAATTGTGATCAGGAACAGTGCGCTTTGTGATAGTGTGGCGAAATATAGATTAAGAGCTCTATGCAATCACACTTTCATTTGTATTTGAATGCACAGAAGATGGAGAAACAGCTCATGTCTTTTGAGATTTGCTCGATAAGCTTAAGCTTCAAGTGGAGTGATTGGGTAAAGTTATTTGATACATTAAAGAAGATAGCCGAGTGAAGAGCGAACCACCCTTCTGCGAATTTAAACTGACTGATCTTTTTCCGTTCAACCTCAGGAGCACGGGGACAGTGCAACGGTGTCCCTCTTGAACCTGGAGCCTACTGAAAATATCATAGAGGTGAGAAGATACGTCTTTGTTACATCTACCGAGACAGAATTTTTTTACAGGAAGTGGGGAAAAGTTAATTTTAGCACCAAGAGGCTCTCAGGGAATCCGATCTGTCCCGTTTGAGCGTGTCCTCACCTCTCCGTTCCCCCCCCAGGTGAGCCCGGCGACACAGAGGAGGATCAGGGCGTCGCTCTCTGATCTGGACACCGAGGAGGCCATCGAGAACCTCTCCGTCCGCCAGCTCAAAGAGATCCTCGCCAGGAACTTTGTCAATTACTCTGGCTGCTGCGAGAAATGGGAGCTGCTGGAGCGAGTGCATCGTCTCTACAGAGAAAATGAGCAGAACAGGAAATCCAGTAAGCTTTTTTTTAGGGGGGATGGGTGGGTGGTGGAGGGGGAGGGGGATTGTAAAAACTAGGACTACCTTCCCAATATATCCATCCAGTAGCAGCTGTATTGTCCTCGTTTCTGTGACTTATTGTAGTCTCTTTAGATTCACGAGAGTGACCTGAAATTTTATGTGCATGAAAAACACACTTCCTCTTCCTTTCTCTTCCAGTGGAAAATGTGAACAGCATAACTGCAGGTAAATATTCTTGTTTGATTGAACTATCAAATTACCTGCTTGAACTATAAGACAAGTGTCTACATGCAAATACAGATTTACTTATCTGTTATGATGTGGTACAGCTTTTAATGCATAATTTGAGGGTGCACAATTGTTTTTAAAGAGCATGGTGCAGGTTGGAGACCACATTGCATTCATATGTGGAAGGGGTATATATATAGCAATGGGATTTGGGGGGGATTTTTTTCTAAATCACTCATAGCTGCATTGAGCTGCACTTAGACTAGTTTTTGTAACCAGCAGGGGGCACTGTTCTATGTCATGGAACTCCCTGCAGTGATGTCACCACCCATTTTTCAGCCCAACATATGAGGATTTCTGAGTGGTTTTATGTCGGCTCTGGTATCTGTCACCTTTTTTTTCACTCTTTGAATCCCTGTGTCAGCCCCAGCAGAACATTCTCCTCTTGTGATGTCACTCTGCTTGTTATGTCACACGCCCATATATAGAATTCCACCTTTTTCCTCCATATTTATACCCTGGGGGCCTGTGATTCTTTTCTTTTTTTGGGGGGGATATTTTCATTATAATCATGAGCCCGAAATGTAAATTCAGATTTTGTTGGAACCTGCACCACGCTCTTTAAGGCTATTTTTCTTTGTATCTTAGTCTAATAATAGTTTTTTGCCCATTCTCATATGTAAATCAAGTGGTAGCATATCCTCCACCTGTCTGCAACAGTGGAGTCGGAGGTAAGATGTTTTTCTACGCACAGGCACGTCACCGCACCTCTACCATCTCCTCCCTGCACAGATACACATTTTACTCATTTAGTTTTGCAGTACTGCAGCTGTACTGCTACTGCAGCAGTACAGCTGCAGCAATAAAAGTCTATTTCTTTTTTTTTAGCTTTTTTTTTTTTTTTAGCTTTTTTTCATTGAAATAGCTTTTGCTATTTCAATGTTTTCTTCGTAGCCCCCTGGTCTGGCAGCAGTGGCCACACCGTGGCAGCAGCACTGTGAAGCTAAATGAGTAACATCTGTATACTGCACATGCAATTATCTGATATATGACTTTTGACTGCAGCAGTAAAGGCATGCTGTGGCTAAGTGACCTACTTGATCCCTGCCATCGCTCTGTATTTCATCATCTTGATCCTGAGTGTCATTCCCTCCTCCGGCCTGACTCCGTTTCTTTCTCCACACACCCTGTGCCTCTTCTCAGCGTGCGTGGTCTCACTCCGTCCATAAGCACTGTCCGTCTCTCACCCTGTCATTAGCGCGCTCTCTGAGAGCTTTTCCCTCTTTACGACCCCGTCATGTTATTTTAGTAGCAGCATGTCTCCATCGGGTGTAATCACATTTGCAAGCATGCGTCCCTAGAGGCAGCCTGCGCTGGTGCAAAGGGCTGCAGGAGGATATTAGCCTACTTAATACAGAAATGCTAAGTGCAGATCTGGAGGGATACTGCGACATGCTGCAGCCTTATTAGCTTTTCCCCCACGGCATATCTATATATCTATATCTATATATAGATATAGATATATATATGTTTATACAACAGTTAGTTCCGGCCGGGCAATTTGATTGGACAAGAGGGATCCTACGAGTGCCGTTATTTCATGATAACGCACTGGCGCTTCACTGTGTGTAGATCACTCCGCTTCACAGCTGCTCTAATCAACAAAACGCTTCACAGCTGTAGAGTAGACAGTAGTAAAGTAGACAGCATGCAGTTAATTAGGCTGATTGGGCTACATTTTCGGCAAAGCAGAAAGCTGAGGGAACTATTTTTGTTGGCGGAGGAATAAATAGATTTATTAATCTATCCAATTTAATAGAACTGTTGTATAAAAGCAATATCACACTCGAGGTCGTGCGGTTGTTCTCTAATATCGGCACTGCTGTGATTAGCTGATATTAGCCAACAACCGCACTCCCTCTCGTGTGATATTGCTTATATATATATATATATATATATATATATATATGGGTACTGTGATATTGCTTATATATATATATATATATATATATATATATATATATATATGGGTACTGTAGAGGTAAAAGCACTCACCTACCACCACAGAGACCCGGGTTCAGTTCCCGGCACTGGTACATCCGGCTTGGTCAGACGTTTCTACAGACACAACTGGCCGTGTCTGCGGGTGCGAAGCGGTTGGGGTATGAGTCCTGGTCACTGCACTAGCGCCTCCTCTGGTTGGTCGGGGCGCCTGTTCGGGGGGAGGGGAACTGGGGGGGAAATGCTACGTCCTGCCGGTGAAACTCCTCGCTGTCAGGTGAAAAGAAGCAGCTGGCGACCGTCGGTGGAAGCATGTGCTAGTCTACAACTCTCCCCCAGATCGGCAGAGGGGGTGGAGCAACGGCCAAGACAGCGGGGGGAGTTGGCCAAGTACAATTGGGTAGAAAACAGGAGAAAAAACAGAGGGGGGAAAACAACAACAGTTTGATTGGCCGATCTTGATTGGATCACTGATTGAAATTATGCATTTCGTGGGTTACACAGCCCTTCCTCACTGCTGGCCAGTTGATGCCAGCTAGGCGCTGTGGGACTGCAGAGTAGTCCTATCAACACACTGTGGGACTGCAGACTCAGAGTAGTCCTACGTCAACACACTGTGGGACTGCAGAGTAGTCCTACGTCAACACAAGTCACAAGTCAGCATTTCACCAGCGGTTTTGCCATCAGAAATCCTGTGGCGAAACCTGATTGGCCGCCGGGCTGTTACGGAAGTCCGGGTCTCTGCATGCATTGGTGTATCGTTCAAAATGTACCGCCTCACGCCGTCCGTGGTTGGTCGATTCATATGCCTGTCACGCATTTTGTTTTGGTCTTAGGGGGGCGGTCCTGAACCACTTTTCAAGAGTAGCGCACCAGACGTAGCTAGGCCTATCTATCTACATCTGACTAACTGTGAGGCTAACTGCTAGGGGTGGGGGAAAAAATCGATACACCATAGTATCGCAATATTTTGCCTGATGATATTGTATTGATATTTGGACGCCACGTATCAATATTAAAAAAAAAAAAAAATGCAGGCCATGCCATGCCAGGCCACCCTCTGCCCAAAGCACCCGATGTTGCAGTCCGCACCTGCAGTGGCGTATTGAGTCCAGAGAAGCTTAATAATGTAGCCTACATGTGGGGCAAAAACAAAACAAAACAAAAAAACACTGCATGTTTTACTTCCGGTGAGGAAAGGTAGGAAAAGGTAGGAAAAGGAGTTGGACAATATATCGAAATATCGCAATATTCAACATATCGCAATACATACATACATACATACATATCGCGTATCGTGGGCATCTGGTGATTCCCACCCCTACTAACTGCAGAGCATCTGTACATTGTGAAATACAGCATCATCGTCGGCCTCTCCGACCCCGTAACACCAAAACTAACTTACACATCATTCCGTCCGCAGATGTGGTGAAGGCTCAGCTGGCGTCCGACGACAACCTGTGTCGCATCTGCATGGACGCCGTCATCGACTGTGTGCTGCTGGAGTGCGGCCACATGGTCACCTGTACCAAATGTGGGAAGAGGATGAGCGAGTGTCCCATCTGCAGGCAGTACGTGGTACGGGCCGTGCACGTCTTCAAGTCTTAGAACCTCTTAGTGTGCACACGCGCGCGCCCCTGGAGCTGCCTCGGGGCATGCACATGTCCAAAGAACCCGAGTTATAGCGGTGAAGAATGAACATGGACTGTGCATGTTCCCCACAGGGCGCCGCGCTGCAGGGCGCGACAGGCGTGTGTACACCCCCCCCATACCCCCCGGTCTCTGTGCCCGGCTCGCGCCTGGATCGGAGCCAGACTGTTGCCTACGGCCCAACACACTTTGTTCCCTCCCCCCCCCCCGACTAACTCCTGCTCCCATCCCGCTCCAGTGGATCTCTCTCTCGCCCGCTGTGGACTGGCATCAGCTGCACTGGGAAACTCTCTCTCTCTCATCTACAGAGTGCCAAAGTCACGCCCTCTTCCGGGTTTCGGCATTGGGACCCAAGGGGTTTCATTCCACATTCATTATTCCATAGCTGTTTCGTAAAATCCTTATAAAAAGAGTTTTACTCGGTCAAACCAAGCGATTCAGCTATATTCAGACTAGGAGAGACCAGAGAACATTTCACTCGGACCAGAAGTAAAAAAAGAAATAAAAAAAGATTATTAAAAAAATATATATATTTTTTTTGTCCGAGTTGTTCCTTGGTCTCTCCTGATTCTGAATGTAGCTGAATCGCTTGGTTTTTTATAAGGATTTTACAAAATTATCTTAGGTCCCATGCCGAACACGGAAGAGGGGGTGACTTTGGCACTCAAGTCTGTGTTCTTTTTTCATTTGAGTGTTTGGTTTTCATTCCAATGATTCACAAGCAGGAGAGGAGAGGAGGCGGTCCGCGGTGGATACTTGAATTGGATTGGTTGCTCTGTGTGTGACAGGTTGTAACAGTGCCGAAAGAGACGCTATCCCATGCTTCGAGTGGATATGGTTTACACATTGATGCCCCCCGACACCATGTATCTCCCTCAATGTTCTTTAAGATGTGCAATATCAGGGGGGAAAAGACCCTTCTATGTTTATCGAGGAACTGTCTGTCCATTAATCAGAATAGCACCGCCAGAGTACATGCACTCGTCCTGTCTTACACACAAGACCAGAGTACATGCACTCGTCCTGTCTTACACACAGGAGCGTGTAAGACCAGAGTACATGCACTCATCTTGTCTTAGGCTTAGTTCACACCGGCCACCCAAGCCTTGCCTACGCCTTGCCTTTACCCACGCTTTTAAATAGGCGTCCGTTTTAGTCAACGAGGCTGTGTACACAGGGCGCCTCAACGTGAACCCTGCGTGTACCCACGCCTCGCCTGTGCCTTGCCGATTTTATCGTTTAGGCGTGAGTTCTATTTTCAAGCCGACTAGGCGCGTGCAGGCAGGCTTCTTCTGTCAATCCATGAAAGAAAAACGCGACAATATCCGTGGGAAATGGCAAAGTCAACTGAATTTCAAAATAAAATGGAGTTACTACAACAGTGTTGAGCAGAGAGAGAGAGAGATTGACGGGTGGCTATCCCGTGGGGCTTTCTCCCCGTCGGCAAACAAATCTTCGGGAGAGAGAATAGCGACCGAAGAAGCAAGATGGACAATGTTGTTGTGCCAGCACATATTCTTGCAAGATTACCTCTCTAAAAAGTCTGACTATAGTCAGACCTGGTTATACATATCCAGCATCAATAGAACATTAAATATATCAGATTTATTTTACATACACATGATAATTCGCGACCACGCGTGAAAAAATACAGCCGGGAGAGAGGAGAGGCACTTGTGACTCGGCTCCAGGTTCAGCGTGCAAAGGCGTACGGTGTGATCGGTTCACGCCCAGCTCAAGGTCTGCAGGCGTAGGCGTGGGTTGAGGCAAGGCAAGGCGTAGGTTCCCTGTGTCTGTGTGAACGTAGCGTAACACACGGGAGCGCGTAAGGTGCCAAACGTCATGCCTTTAACCAGTTGTATTTGGATTTCACTATATTATGCACCTCATAACCAGCAAGCTTGGTGCGATTTTTTTTTGTCTCAGTTTTCTCAGATGAACAATAGGTTGTAAAGTGTTCCGCTGAAAACCTTGTATCTCCAAACTGTTTCTAAGAAAAACAGTCTTGTTTGATTCATCCATGCATTTTGAGTGATTAGCTTTGAAAGGCTTTCATAAACCAAAGGGTTGTAGAAATGTCTCAACCGAAAGAGGAGCATGTGGACCCATCCTTCAGTTAAAGTTGAGACATGAAAATGACCACAGTTTGGAGATGGGAGGTTTTCACCCAACCACAACGTTCTGAACCTTTGAACTCTGGCTGATCTGTTTTTTTATTGCGTTTCCATCTCCACATCGAAAATGAAGGGCACAGATGTGAGCAGTATTGAGGCGATGGCGTCTACCGAGGTGATCTATCACTCCGTGTGCTGCAGTTAGGCCTACATTCCTGTGTCGGATAACTCGCGGCAAGCATCAATCATTCCATTCCCAAGTCTACCAAGTGTCTTGTTTGAGTGTGTTGTCCATTACTGTGTTGAAACGTATACAGTAGGTATCAGGTGCTACTGCCTCTGTTCAGAGCATAACAGAACTTCTTGTCATGTTGTTGAGGTGTCCTTTGAAACATCCAGTTTACCATGGGGGGGGGGGGAGGAAGCAGATTCCCAAACCTGGTTTACTTCAACCTGTTTATGCAAATGAGACACTTGTTTTCCTGTTATGAGAGTTTACTCAAATGTCACTAAAATATCTACGTATGCCTGCGGTATGTTAACATAGAGAAAAAAAAAGCTGATTGCTGTTAAGTGACTCGCATAGATAGCTTATATTGTTGTTTACTGATAAGTTATTATAAAATGTATATTTTTCCATTCATTTGGGAGACTTAATATCATTTGTTTAAAATTGTAATTAGTACGGAGGTTTTAAGATATACCATTTTTCAGAATGTATATCCAACTGGATTTTGGTCAGATGATTTTCTCACTTATCGATCTCAAACCGAGTCCTCTGATCATGTCACATCTCACAATTAAAGTTGCGTCATGATCTTGCTTTCTACTAGCGTTCTTGTCCTAAGTCTGCTTCAGATCCAAAACGGACGTTGCCACCATGCGACTGTAACACTGTCTCTCTTGTAAGCCTGTCTGTCGATGCTGCCGTTTCTCAAAGATGTCAATCATGGGCAGCTATATATCAGAGGAGGAGGATATCATGAACACTCATAATCCTGGATCCTTTATATTTTGGAATGTTGAACCTTTTTATTTTGGTAAACAAGAGGAAAAATTATTTATTAGATTCAATAAAAATGCAGTACTTTAAACCAGTAAGTAAAACCCTGCTCGTCTTTCTGTAATCGGAGATATTATTGTGCGTTCAGTTTAATCTTAAGCCGTCAATAGTCAGCACAGCAGCTGGCATATATGCTAAAGTCATTATTAAGTAAGAATCCAAATGCAATAACATGTATTTCTGGGCATAAAAAAAGTTATATTTGTGTGTAATTTTTCCTAAAGGCTTTACTTATACATTATGTACAGTTAAGACTATTCACATAGATGTACTAAAATATTTCATATTGTACCCAAAAACATAATGGTAACTTTAAATTTTCATAAAAACAAAAAACAAATAACAACAACAAATGTATCAAAACTTCCCTCGTATATCCCCATGAAAGGGGAATTCCACTGAAATTGACTACCCCCCCCCCCCCCAAAAAAAAAGGTTAATTTTTTTATGAAGTTGCGTTGAGAAAATGCTATCCTATGACATCATCAAATCGCAGCGCCTGACATGTCTTCTCATGTTCCTGCACCGATGTTGAATAATTTTGCATGACTTCAAATATTTATTTGATTTATAAAAGGGCTACTTTGCTGGTTTCCAACCAGCGTGGTGTCATTACAATGTTGGTATATATACAGTACGCAAATTAACAGTGTTGCCTACAGCGAGAGAGCTCCTCCTTCATCTGCGGGCAGAAACTCCGCCGGCAGAGTTTCTTACAAATAGCAAAGCTGGTTGAAAATCAATCAGCAAATCAATATAGGCATGGGGGCAATATTGTATATAAAATCTTATTCAAGCAATTCAGGGAATCCTATATACAGTAGACGATAGGTTTGCAACTTTACCACCCCCAACTCAAAAGTCATAAAACAAAGGAAAAAAACGTTTAAGAAATACATCTTTAAATGTCTGTTTCAGTGGAATTCCTTTAGTACGAGTAAATAACAGTTCTGCTCAGGACGGGGGAACCAGAGTCATTGAGATAGTAAGAGTTGCGTCATTGTCAATTATTTTTTTTACCTTAAAATAGTTTCTGGAAGTAAGGTTCTGGATTAAGCAGCACTGTAGAGTTGCCGCAGAATGGACTGTTTGTGATGTACTTGGGTAAGATTTTTTTAAAGAATCAAATTGGATATTATCAGCATTATTTGTATGCATTCAAATGGCCCACCACATACTTCCTGGAACTATCCTGGGAACTAGCTGGAATGGAGCTCATAGCTACGCGAGTCACGTGACAATCGACTTCCGTTACTTTCTTCAATGTCTCTGGGAGGGGGGGGCATGTGAATGTATTGTTTGACAGTTACTAAATGTATTGATTGCTGTGTGTATAGATGTTTTTGCTGCATGCAGAGCTAAAAGGATTCCCTTCACAAAGCACCAATAACACTCAGGTGCGATGTGTCTGGAGACTGACAGAGTATGCTGTTAAGTATTATATGTCCCATCGTTACAAACTATAAGCAGAATCAGGAAAACATATTGGCTTTGAAAAAATCTGCATATATATATATATATATATATATATATATATATACATATACACATATATATAAACACATATTACACATATATATATATATATATATATATGTGAATACATTCATGTATTCATTTCTACCAGTGCAAATAACTTTTAAACTTTTTTGCCTAGATATTAAATCAAAATAGACATAGTAATATTGTATGCACTCCTATGAAAAGCAACAAAGTATACTGTAGTACATTTGTCCAATAAGAAACAGAACAAGGTACATAAAAAAAGAAAATATAAAAACACTTTCACAAACGCAAGCTACCATCCTACTGTATTGGCAATAAATCCCCGACTTTTGCCTCTCAACAATAAAAAGCTGAACGGTAATTATGCAGATTGATTATCAATTTGTATGGTACCATATAGTACACCAGTGCATTCAATACTGCACATAAATGTATGAAACACTTTCTGATACAAAAATATTAATCTATAATGCATTACCTTTGCATTGGAACAAAAAATTGTCTATGAACACCAAAACATGATCATATACGGTACATAAACAGTCCATCTGAAGAAATAAATAACTTAATAACAGGTGCAAAGATTTCAGAAAAAACAGCAACAACAACAAGAACAACAACAACACATTTTTGCAATATTCTCGCCACGGGTTAAAATGTCAATTTTTACAAAACATTCTTCTTAGCAGCGCAGGTTCCCTTAAGATCAAGTTTGACAGAAACAGACACGCCCAGACACACGCACACGACCCACTTCCCCACGAAAAGACAGTCCTCTGCTGCCTCCATGTGGACGGTAGTATCACCACTTGTGCATGTGGCGCAGTCTTCAACGGCCCCTCTGCCTAACTGAGCTTTCGCAGTAGTTTCTCTTCCATCAGTCCAAACTGCACACTGACCGACATCTCTGCAACAAAGCGTTCACATCCCTCCTTGCTCACCTGCTTACAGAAGCGCAGATCTATATGGCATATGCTTCCACAGCGCTTGAAGTAGGTCAGCGACAGGTCCGTTACCCTGTTGCAAACTAGAGGGAGAAACGAGGTTAGGAGGAAAGAGAAGCAGTGATGCAGAACAGGTCACCTGTACGGACATGAGCTGGTAAAAACACATAGAGACAGTCCGCATGTCTGGGAACGCCCACAAAATGTTAAACGGCTGGCGCGCGAGTGGGGTAAAACCGCCCATATATCTCATGGGCTGACTCACCAAAAGACGGTGCTGCGGCTCTAAACTACAGGTTTGGGGGTTCTAGAGCAGAACACAAGACGTCTGCTCAGAGGTGCGTTTACTGCGGTGGTTAAATCCCCGATCGTGTCTGCCTGGGCTGGGCTATCAGCTAAATTCTAACTTTGCTGAATGGATAGAACGGGGGTTTTTACCCCACCCTGACCATGCCCCCAGCCAGGCTGAGCCAGCTAAACCAGCGTCTATGACGAGACGTCGTGGCCTCAACCTATGGATGAATCAATGCTTTGGGATATTCTGGGAACATGGAGGCCACAGGCCGCAGTATGGTGAGCAGTGTTTAGATGTTTTCATTATGGTGTTTTGATGTGCTTCAGTTGGGATGAGAGGCAGAGAGCGGAGAGGATGATGGAGACTGTTGCACTCATCAGGAAGTCTATTTGCACCTTCCATAACTGTCCTGTTTCATTGAAGAGCATTACTGTGTACACTCTCTCTGGAAGACAAGTTCAGTGGAAGCATGTAGCCCCATGTAGACACAGCCGACAATTCAGGAAATGTAAAAAAAATTAAAAATAAAATAAAAAAATCACACACTCCAGCACAAGTAGCCTATTTCACTTCCCACCCAATTTACCCATTCTGTGTCTAAAAGGCAGGAAGTAACACAGGTGCAAGCGAGACACTAATTAGGGCCCCGGCACTGGAACACCTAAATGGATTGGAAGTTGGAAACCCCCATTAGTGTCTTGCGTGCGCCTGTGTTACTTCCTGCCTTTTAGACACAAAATGGGTCAATTTTGGTGGGAACTTAGTGAAATAGGCGAATAGAGAATATTCTTTAATTGTTCATCTTTTGGCCCTGCGGCCTTCTTCAAGATCAGGAGCTGATCTTGTGTGCAACACACTTTTTCCTTGTTTTTTGTTGTTTTCCAGTCTCCTTCCACTGATCAGCACCTCTCAAATTGTTGGTGTTAGCACCTTATTGTAATTCATCCAAATGTAAATCAGTCTGATGTCAGTAAATCAATCGATGTCTGAAATCAGCTGTGATGGACCAAGTAGAACACGGGCAGATTTCCATCCAACAACTTGGTTACTTATTTTTCTATTATCACTACATTCTACTAACATTTGCGCGATCATGACATCTCTGATCACGCAACCATTTGGCAGCATCAGCTTAACATTCTACTACAGTGTCCATTGTGCCTCCTACCTGACAGGTTGACGTCAGTGAGGGAGTCCCTGGTGGTCGTCCCTGCAGCGGTCAGGATGTTCACCGACTGGTCAGTCACATGGTTGCAGTAGCTGAGGTCCAGCTTGGATAACAAGGGCATGTAGCGGATGATGAGGCGCAGAGAGGCGTCTGTGATGTCCAGGCCCGCCAGGCGCAGGTCCACCACGTTACGCAGCTTACTCCTGTTGTCTAACTGACCTACAAAGACAAAGAGAGGCGCACGTGGAGAGAGAGAGAGAGAGAGAGAGAGAGAGAGAGAGAGGTAGAGAGGTAGAAGGGAGGAGTCATCTATTTTATACAGTCAAATGAGTCAATGTACAGTTATTATACATTTCAACATATGCATTTGCCTTGGGGAGGAAGACGGGTGTTTTTTATGAAGATTTTATAGTTACAGATTTTTACAGCTGATCAACTGGCTTTTCAGAATCATGTGATTTTCCATCATGCAATATAGTCCAGTCACTTTCAAACTTTGTCATATCAAATAACAGCTACTGCAAGATCTGATAAGAGGAACCAGATGGCAGTGAAAATGACACACCCCTAACCTGATGCATTTCCCTTTACAAACAGATCCTGATCACTGTTTTAGGCAGTTTGTCTCTGGTTATTTTTGAAACATTCTAGGGGAGGGTGGTGGGCTGGTAGCCTGGGTAAACCCAGCCTCCACCTGACCTCTATCTATGTGCTATCAGTCACAACTCTTGTGACTGATAGCACATAGATAGAGGTCACGTGGAGGCTGGGTTTACCCAGGCTAGTGGCCTGGCACCAAGGGGGGCTAGCTCATAGCTCCATGTGTGAAGCCAATGCGGAAGTAACTTAAAGCTGCATTCTTTCAAATCGCCTGCAGGGGGCGACTCCCCTGGCTGCAAAAAGAAGCCAGTTACATGGAAGTGAATGGGAAAATGGCCGTACTTCTCACTTGATTTATGGCTCCTAATTGGTTTATGGTCACAATCGCCAGTTTAAAGCCTTCTTCAATACAGTATGCTGTTCCTTTTGTAAATGATGGTCTCATTTCGAGTGAAATAATAGAGGATATTTGGGGGCGTGATTGACAGGTTGCCTGTCCAATGATCGCGCAGCTTGCCGATCACTGGCCACAGTACGTCCATATATCTCACGCGGTCTTTGGCTGGTACCTGGCCTGTTGTCTGTAGGGGGCGACAGCAGGTCCCTCATCTGGGCGTCCTTCAGTCCCTCGACCCACTGCACGTCCAGGGTGCGCAGCAGAGGACAGCTGGAGGTGCACAGAGCAGAGACGGCCACCCAGGAGCAGCCTGACAGCAGCAGCACGCGCAGCCCTGCGGCAGCAACAAGCATGTTAGATGATGACGGCTCACGTTTGAAACTCTCACAAACAAACTGATCTTCTGTCAAATCATCTGTCACAACGACCACAAACGGCACCATGCAGAGCTAACTGTTCTGCAGTCTGTTAAAGAAAATGTGCCCTATTTTATTTTATTTTTTTCCTGTCTCCAGAGGTATAGATAACCCGAGGGTGCAAAATAAACAATCACAGATGCAATAACTATGCTCATTTAATTACAGTAACTGCATAAAACAGAAAATAGATTTAACAAAATAAATATTTAACAAGAGTAACAAAGAACAGCATCTAAAGCATTCGGGATCCTCTGGGGATACAATTGTCCATCTAGGGGAGGATAATCTTAGCCTGGTAAACCAGCCCGTCACGTGAACTCACATTTCATTTGGTTCTGCTGTGAATGTGTTTACCTGGCAGTCTGTTGATGAGCCAGCTAAGTTGCTTCTTGGAGATGTTGGTCCAGCTGAGGTCCAAAGCGAGCGGCTGTCTGCGGATGATGCCACTGAGCATGAGAGGGCTGATGGACTTACAGCGGTTCAGATTGATGTGATCCCAAAGCCTCTTGTCGCAGCACCTGGGGAGGGAGGAACACAACAGGTTTAGCACACGCCCACAGTGGGCCGCCAGCAGGGAGGGAGGGGGTTAATTCACCCAAGTATTGCGATTTTTTTTATTTGCAGATTTTTTTTTAATCGATTAAAGAAAGTCAGCAAATAAAAAATAGTATATAGTTTAGATGTTGAAGAACCCACTCAATATAGCAAACAACAGTTTTAGGATGACTAAATAGTTATATTTTGAGAGCAAACCAGCCTTTGTTTGTGTGTGTTTTCGAGTGTGCTTTGGGGTGATTTGCATCTTTGGTTTCATTGGCTATTTGTTTCACAGTTTCGGCCAATCGACTGCTTTTGTTGTTGTTGATTGGGGGTGATTGGCTGACAGCTAATTTAATGGGTGGGCCATTACCTGGTTCTGGGAGTACCGCTGTGCTCAGACCCTCCTGGTGCATAAGTGCGTACATCCATAGAATGATATTCACATTGATCATTTAGCCAGACACACTGATGAAGGCCGGATGGCCCAAAACGTTTTATGTTGTTCATATTTTGCTCAAATTAACAATTAAATCTGTGAATTGTACATTCACCCTGTGTGCGACCCCCCCCTTCATGCTATGGGCTATTACCTGCCTGCCAGTGACCTGGGCAGGCAGACCTGCTGCTGAAATAAATCTCAGAAAGACTGACTGACATTGTGCATTGCTTTTGGAAACATGTCTCTAGAAGTGTATGCTTCAACCAAAATCGCAAATAAATTGTAATATTGAATCACAAAATTTGAAGAATCTCAATACTTATCGAATTGGCACCCAATTATCGTGATAGTATCGGATCAGGAGATAAGCATATCGTCCCAGGATGTCCTAAGCACCAGCACATCTCACACTCACCATCTGTTCCAGGTCCTGCAGACACTCATGCAGAGACAAAGATCCCTGTGAGTCAGGTGACCGAAGACCGTCATCCACGCCTCCCGACGCATCACGTGTGCTTCACCGTCGCTCAGGGACAGCCGGTCAGGCGGGGGGCTGATGGGAGGCGGCCGGATCACATGACGCTCCATTTGGATACATTTGGGCGGCGAGCGGCAGGGAAGTGGGCGGGGGCATACCGGGGCGATGGGCGGGCTTCTGTTCCAGCCCGGGGGCGAGTACCCGCGCGGCGTCCCGTTGTTGACCTCCCGCCCCCTGTGGCACAGCCAGTCGCCCAGGTCGCCGCTGCCGTTGCTGAGCGGCCATTTTGGTTTTGGCTCCTCCCCTTCGCTCTCAGGCTCGGCCTTTACCGACGGCCGGTGGTTCTGATTGGCCAGGCTGTCCTCCGCTTTCAGCGGTCGTCGGTTCTGACCGGCTGCTAGACCTTCCTCCACTTTGAGGGGCCTGCGGCTCTGATTAGTGGTCGAGTCCTCCGTTTTGAGTGGTTTGCGGTTCTGATTGGTCAAAGAGTCCTCACTCTTCAGCGGTCGTCTGTTGTGACTGGCTGGGCTGTCCTCCGTCTTCAGCGGCCTGCTGCGGTTGTGGTTGGCCGGGCAGTCCGTTGTCTTCTGGAGCTCCTGGCTGAACTCCTTGCTCAGCTCTTTGTTGGGGAGGCGGCGGCGCTGCTGGCGAGCCTTCGGCTGCCCACAGCTGCTCTTCTCCTGGGAGTCACCCGATTCGCTGCTGGGGCCGGCTCTGGGAGAGTTGGAGGACGATCGGTCGCTTTCTCTGGCTGCTGATGTTCTCAGCAGTGGACTCAGCAGAAGCTTGGCTTTGTCCTCGATGCTGCCATCTCGCTCCTTTGTCGGTGCCTCGTCTTCCTCTTCCTCCTCATCTTCCTCTTGCTCCTCTTCATCATCCTCCCGTTTTGCCTTGACATGAATCCTGTCCAGGGAAAACCTGTCGTCGTCTTCTTCACGATCCTCCCGGTCCTCTTCATCATCATCATCATCATCCACGTTCTCTGTCTTGATTTGCCGCAGCAGCTTGTGGGTCAGTGGATCATCAGGTTTGAAAAGCTTCTTCTGAGAAGAAACAGAAGGAACAGAATGATGTCATTTTTACATCTCCTTTTCAACCATTCTCTCTAAAAGAGTTTCACAATGACTTCTTCTCAGATGCTGCAAACCTAACGAGACCTGCCTTGTTTGGTTTGGACCAGAAAGGGACTTGATTCAGGCCAAGCATGGGCTCGCCAAACAAAAGATGAAAAATGAATAGTCATCCTAACACACTGACTGCACCAGCTGCAAATACAGACAAGCAAAGTGGATGGAAGATTGCAAGAAGAATACAATGAGAAAGCATATTGCTATCAATATAGGTTAAGTAGAGAAATGAGCTATATATATATATATATATATATATATATATATATATATATATATATATATATATATATATATATATATATGTATTATATATATATATAGCACATGATCTCACACATATCTGGAAACTGTGAACCATTTTGCAGACATTCATTTAGTTTGACAGTTAATGAGAGTTGATTTGAGTTAAGTGTGGACCAGTGATGTCATCAGAAGGCATTGACTGATTGAGTACAGTCTTGTGATGATAATGATAATTGTCTATTTGTGTCTTTCTCTCTACAGAATGGCCATAGAGAGTCATTCTCCTCTCTCACATTTCCACCTTCCTCCAACCAAATTTTGATTTCCTTTTAACGATGATTAAAGCCTTACAGTATGAATCTCAACCTTATAAGGGTAACTTACCTTCTTTTTAACAACGACAGGCTCATCGTTGGTGTCGAACAGTTTCCTCTTCTTCCTCAGCGGGTTGTCCTCCAGCCGGGGGCGGGGCGTCCCGTCCAGAGACAGCAAGGGGGGGCGTTTCTTTGGAGGCTCCTCCTCTCTCCTCTTGGGTAGCTCCTCCCGCTCTGCCTTCCTCTTCACTGAGCACGTTGTGGTGATCAGCGCCGTGACAGCTGCTGTGGCCACACTCTGCGGGTCGGGCTCCTCTTTGATGTCCCGGCTTAACCGCGGTTCTTTCAGCAGCGACCCGGGAAGGTTCGAGGCGTACTTAAATCCTGGCCCTCTTTTTTGCTTTACGGCCAAAAGGTGAGAAAGTGTGAAAACAACTTTATACCTTTTGCTCTTAGGTTTTTGCTGTACGCTCAATTTTGTTATCCGTTACTAATGAGCCTTTTTCACAGCGGCCAGTTTGTGCCGAAAAAGCAGGTTAAACGCAGGTGCAAGCAAAACATGAATGAGGGGAAGTTGGGGAAACCCTCATTATAGACCCTTTTCACGGGAGCCATTTTGTGTCCAAAAGGCAGAAAACACACAGGTGCAAGCCAAACACTAATGAGGGTTCCCAAATTCCAATCTTCCCTCATTAGTGTTTTGCTTGCACCTGTGTTTACCCTGCCTTTTCGACACAAAATGGCCCCCATGAGATAGGTCTATTAATGTCTTGCACCTGTATTTTACCCTGCCTTTTGGACACAAAATGTCAAGTCAAGTCAAGTCAAGTCAAGTTTATTTGTATAGCCCTAATTCACAAGCATGTCCCAGAGGGCTTCACAGAAAATACGTCTAGCTAAATCTAGCTGACACAACAGTAGCAAATTACAGAATAAAGATTACACATTGAACAATTGATAAGAGAAATGTAGTGGCCGCTGTGAAAAAGGCCTCGCAAACACAACGTAGAATGACATCCACACAGATGCTTACTTTCCCTGTTTTTCCAGCATGGTTGCACTTTGGACACTCCCAGCAGTTTGGCAACTCATCGTTTACGACTCCGCCTGAGTCTTTGACCTGGAGAAGAGAGAACGGAGTTAGAGACGGCCATGCCTCAACTAAAGAATATGGTTTATGTTTGGACATACAAACAGTGGAATCCGCTTATAGTGATCACAGTTATAGTGATCAACCGCTTATATTGATCAAAAAGCTTGTTCCCCAATCATTCCTATACACATGCTGTTTAAATAATTAGCTTATAGTGATCAGTGTTGGGGGTAACTCATTACAAAAGTAACATATTACATGTAATATATTACTTTTAGCAGTAACTCAGTAATATAACTTATTACTTATAGGATTTCAGTAATATTATACCAGTTACTTTGTCAAGTAACTCAAGTTACAAATTGAGTTAAAAATTTTTTTTAATCAAAGCACATATTTAAATAAAGATACAATAATTTCCTAATCTGTCTGTTTTTATGTAAATAACCACTATAGATGACAATAACAAAGGAAAAGGATAACATTTAGAATTTTGGACGGTTTACACTGACTTCAAGATGGTTTAAATTCTTTTTTGGGATGGCTCTGGGTTATATTGGTGAAAGTAATGCAAAAGTAGTGTAATAACTAACAAGTTACTCTACACAGACAGTAATATTGTAAAGTAACTTATTACTTTCAAATGAAAGTAACTAGTAATATGTAGTATATTACATTTTGAAAGTAACTTCCCCAACACTGATAGTGATCAATACTCCGCTTACAGTGATCATTTTGGGCCTTGTCCCAGCTGAGAACAATGGAAAACATGTTTAAAAAAATACAGTAATTTCATTCGTTTTTACTCACAAACTGCCAAAAATGAGCCAACGAGATGCAACAGCAATACTGTGTGTACATGTGTGTCTGTATATGGAGAGATCACAACATCTCTGTCTGTGCAGAGATGTGTGTCTATGTGAGACCGCTGTGTTTGAAACAGCTGGTGGCCTGACTTACCGTATGGATTTTTAAAAGTCAATAACATTCCTTTACTTTATATGTACAGTATTCATGTAATAATAGATATACAAATGGTGGTAATCTGCATGAGAAATAAAGAAAAAAAAATCGGTTATAACGATCATCCGCTTATAGTGATCAATTTGACCCGTCCCAAGGTGATGATCACTATAGACGGTTTTCACCAGAGCGCAACCCCACAGCACTTCCTTTTTCTCAGCATTCGGCAAACTGCATAAATATTCACTTGACATCGTTACTTATATTCACTCGACATCGTTACTTTTATATTATAGAAATATTCACTCGACATCGTTACTTTTGTTTTCGCTGCTCAGCTGTATAGACGGTTTTCACGGAATGGTCAGTCCTGCACTTGAATGTTTTTTTTTCTTTTACGTCCATAGCAAACACTGCAAAAGGAAGTGAGCGGGGGTTCAATTTAGAATGTTTTTGTTGTCAAGTTAAAACCGTCTATAAGAGGAGTGCACTGTAGTCGCTACTCGGCAGCAAAAACACGAGTGTGGAGTAATTCACCTTAAGACAGTTAGGATGGACAATCTCATTGCAGATGGAGCACTCCATGAGCATGAGGTTGAACTTGTCCTCCTCGTCCTCCACGGTGTCCTCCTTGCCTGCCTCTCCACAGACCAGACACACGGCTGTGTGGGGCAGGACAGGCTGGGGGAGGAACACAACATTATAGGCTGAGCAGGAGATCGCAACAGCGGAGTTTCCCGGTGGAAAAGATGTTTTCACCGTTCTTCCGAGTAGATTTTGATTTGACTGAATCCAACGCTGATTGGCTGAAGGACTGGATTTGGTGACGCCGATTGGCTGAAGGAGTTGTCTGTCAAGGCAAGTACTTCCACCCACTGAAATGACTGTACACAGTTTGGAGTCCAGACGGAACCGCAGAACCAAACAGAATGTGACTTCACGGATCCGGATGGTTTTAACCAGGCTAATGTCCTACTACCACCGCCTCGTCAGTATTTGTTAGCATGATGACCAGCAAACCAGCAAACCAAAACTTCAGGAATAGAAAAAACGGCAAGTTAAATGACTTAACTTGAGAATACTCAAGACATTTTTATTTGACTTCTACTTAATAATAATAATAATAATACATTTATCTTATATAGCGCTTTTCTAGATAATCAAAGTCGCTTTACAGAACACACAGAATTAAATACTTTAATTTGATACATTCATGAAGGGAAGATATGATTAAATTAATATCAGCGTAATATCTGCTTTGCACCGTTCTGATACCCGTTAGAGGAGCACACAATCGCTGGCCATTTATAGTGAGGCCTCACTCACAGAGTTGGCATGCAGCCTCTCCTCTCTCTCCTGCAGAGGGCTTTCATAGTCCACTTCACTTCCCCCGGCTGATTCCAACTCGGCACAGGTGTGCGCTATCAGTAGCTAATGAATGTAGCTCTCCATGGTCACTCATTTTGGTGACTAATTAGCCATTTCTGCTCATTTAGTCGACCCCTAATGACCGAATTCAAAAATCTGGCCCTGTCACCGTCTGCTCGGGACCCCTGCTGGTACCCATGATGCAACATATGAATGCTGTCAGGCCGACGGTGTCCGAGGAAAATGAAACACACAGAGATACGTACATACTGTGTGCGTGTGCTGAGTTATGATGAACATGGTGCGAGATATTAAGACCAACGGACATCATTTACGTATATGGTATCTTCTCTTTGCTCATTTATGTGTAAAGATGTGTAAGATACTCAGTCGAACCTTTGCTTTTCTTTATCACCATTGTATTGAACCATTGTCAAATATAAGAGGGTAAAATGAGGAACTCAGGTTATAACTGAAATCCTGTATAGAAGTGAGCTGATCCTGTTTCCTCAGTCACTCCAGATAGCTCAGCTGACAACAACTGACCTGTGGACCAAAGCAATTTAAGGCCATGTTCAGACTAGGAGGCCAAATCTGATTTGTGAACTTTAGTAACCTATTAATGATTCTATCCAGATTTGTCTTATGAGTCTAGACGCTCCAAGTCTGATTTGTGTCACTTGTCCCAAACCACATATGGAGGTAGTTTCCAATCTGCTTCAAATGTACTTTTGACTGATGTGTCTACAGTGCGGACGTGCAAGATCCACCAAATCTGATTTGAACGTCACTCGCAACTCGTCATCAAATGCTTCTGCGCAGGAAAACCAAGTCACCAACGTACGTATTTACTGACGCCCACGTCGTTACCATAGCAACCCATGCAGATAGGCTGTTTAGGTCTGGACACACAGATCCGACTTGAGAATCAGATTTGTGGCAGTGCGGACACACTCCCAAATCAGATTTGGGAAACCAATCAAGATAATGATGATTAATGACTTTATCAGCAAATCGGAGTTGCCTGTAATGTGAACATGGCCTTAGAGAGAGAGTGGCGTCACCGGAGGACCAAAATGCGTGACTCATTAGCCAATGAACAGCCAGGAAGGGGTCTCGCGCTACTTTTGAATGCTGAAATAAAGCTGATAATGTACAATTTGATTCTAAAAAAAACAAAACCTTTCAAAGTACAACACAAACTGTCCATTTTGCTGCAAACTCGACAGTGCTGCTTAATCCAGGACCTTACTTCCTGGAACTCTCGAGAGTAAAAAAAATGGTCTGAATGGAGATGTCGCGACTCTTCTATATACACGGCTCTGCTGTGGACCAGAGTGGATCAATGAAATAAAAAGACAGACTCAAGTGTAACATGGCCTGGGTGTACTGAGGCAAAGCGTTGTATTCAAATGGGGTATTCAAAAAGTATTCAGAGTATTCAAAGAGTATGCAAATTATGCAGCATGATCCCTACTACTGAATACATTTACAGCACTGACATGAGTTCTCGCTCTCCTGTCAGGAGACAGCCTAGTCTGACATCACCGATGACCTCACAGGGGAAACTCTGACATCACCGATGACCTCACAGGGTGAACTCTGACATCATCGCCGATGTCGTCATCGCACGAACAGGCCTGATGGTGGGGCCTTTTGGAGCCCTTTCTACAAGTAGTGTAGGACTGTTTCAATAGTGAATGCAAGAGGTTTACATTTTAAACGCATTTTAATTGTGTTGATGACATTGTTTCAATAGTGTATATATGAAAGCATTTCATTACTTTTTCCAACAGTGCGTAGGTTTCATTACATTTGATTGTATAGGCATCTAGTATGCATGTGAGAGGTAAAATCTGTGTATGGTCAAGTTTGAAATTATCTCCTACATGGTACCTCATATGAAATAGTATTATGATCACATTTACAATCTATTCCAGTTCAGGGGCAGTGTGACATCACAGATTAAGACGCAGGGCAACTTCTTATTCTTTTTTTTTTGTAGCTGTGGGAGACGAGAGTGAGCATGAAATACTGAAATCAGTGGGATCTTTTTCCCCTCTTTCCTCGATTCAATTCTGTGACCAAATAGTAATTCTTATATTTAAAGGACAGATACAATCATTAAGCAATGCTTATTGCAATGTGAATAGTCAAAGAAAATGCCCAAAACACCGTGAGAAAATGATGAGTGGGGGGAACTTACTGCAATGCACTGCCTCATGATGCAGGACTGTTTCATACGGCCTGGCCCGCCAAACTTCTTCATGTCTTTGCAGAAGTGGCACTCTCCACACTCCGTACGCAGGCATGCCTCACACTTCCGACAGCGCGTCCTTCTCCTCCTGGCACCAGACGTTCCCCGGCTGGCTGACAGTTTGACTGCTGATGCGGGGGAAGCTGCCATCTTAGGTTTGGGCCGGTTGGGAGGCCGCGCCTAAAAGGACGAGGAGGGAAGACGAGAGTCAAGTATCTTATAAGATCTGCCTACAAATATTTTGACAGCTAGGACTCCAACTCCCAGATGAAGCAGTTTAGTAGTGACACTCAAATGTTTGCAGGCCTGGATTAGTGATTTTAAACATTTAAGTATCTTATACTTTGCCGTTTTAAGTGTCTTGGTTGAATATGGTGAGTCAGAAAAAGATTCTAGTCCAAGTGTCTCGCACCAGAAACTAAATGCTTAACATGAGTGTTGTTTAGCAAAATGTTCACATGTGAAAGGCCTCAATCTCTTTTTTATTTTATGATTTCTTTACTATTTTTTTAGCAACATGCTCTATGCCCAAACGTTAACCACTTACAAGTGTTATGTAATAAGTAATGACAAGAGTTCAAATATTCTGTAATATTCCATTGAATTAAATGGTGCAGGTTGGAGGTACATCCTATACAGTCAATAGTCCAAAACACAGACACATGCAAAAACAGATGCACGCCACAAATGCACACACACACACACACACACACACACACACACACACACACACACGCACACACACACACACGCGTACATGCATACATACCCACAAACGCCTATCTGATCAGAAAATGCTGTGCAGACAATGTGCACGGCTGCTAAAGCACAAGACACTGGAGCTGCACACTAAACAAACACACCCAGAATGTCCCTGAAGGGGTTTTCCATATTCAGCGGTTCACTTGCATGGAGGCTTCGAATTCAAAGACACAATAATGCCTCTGACAAGCACCTTTCACACAGAACGTGGATCACTAGGACATTATTGTCCTGTGCAACTGATTTATTAGAGGGGTGGTTTTCAAAGTGGGGGGCAGGGCCCCGTGGGGGGGGGCGGCCCGCCACAGGGCACTAGTGGGGGAACTAATGGAAATGTTTAAAAAATATAGCTTTATGGGGAAGGAAATTATTCAGTTATATTTGTTAATACTACAGTATAATAAACAAAGAATAGATTTTTTTTTTTTTTTTTTAATAATTATATTTAGTGTAGTGTTGTTAACAAATATAATTGAATCCTTTCCTTCCACATAAAAATCATAATTGGCCATGCCCATCTGTCTAATTGCCTGCCAGTCTTCATCACAGTCATTTCCCCCTGGTGTGGGTAATACAGTAGTCTGACTCTGCAACAATGGTTATAATGGAAAACAGAAAAGAAAATTGATTTGAGTTACAGATGTAATTATTAGGTTATTAGATTAATACAAGGAAATATTCTGAGGTTGTATGAATATGAAATAAAAATAGCATTAGCTAACAAATTGCATTAGCAAAGGCTAATGCTATTTGGGGGGGGCCTTGGGATGGAAAAGTTTGGAAACCCCTGTATTAGAATAATACACACACAAATATGCTGTATTTAATGGAACTGGGTAATGGAGAAAACGTGCTTATTGTTACTGTGCTTGCATGACATCATTGTGTTGCCCCTCCTCCCTCCAGTCTCCACATGCTCAGTCTTAAAACACAACCAGTGCCTCTTTTTATTATAACAAATTAGACTTGCAATTAGGAATCCAGTGAAATATGATATCGTCGAGCGATCGCCGCGTGGGGGGGAAAAAGCAGAACGAAGATGAGCTGACTTACAACACGGAATGCAAAAGAATACAGCTTAGGGAAATGAAGACGATGTGATTTCTATGGTAACATCGGCAGTGCAGATTTTCCTATCATCAGCATAGCAACAGCCGCATCCCCATTCCCTGGCAGAATAGTCTCTGACACAGACGGACTTGTAACCAATAAGAACTCTAAAGAGACTCCCAAACTGAAGGAGAATGCGGGGCTCGGTCCGAGGCACACTCCAACAACTGATTGGCTGTGGAGGAGAATGACAGAGGCGAGGAGATATCCAGTCAACAGACAAGATTAGAGTGAGATATTGGGGGGAGGGGGGGGGGGTTATTGGGGTATCCGTTGGGATTATAGACATGATGACGTCTGTGCCAGAAGTGCACTGAAACAAGAGCAGGAGCACTGAACTGCAACTAAAGCTTCATGATCTGTATCCAGTGTTGGGGGTAACTCATTACAAAATTAACATATTACATGTAATATATTACTTTTAGCAGTAACTCAGTAATATAACGTATTGCCAATAGGATTTCAGTAATATTATACCAGTTACTTTATCAAGTAACACAAGTTACAAATTGAGTTATTATAATTTTTTAAATCAAAGCACATAAATAATAATAAAGATACAATCATTTCCTAATCAAATTGTGTGTTTTTATGCAAATAACCACTACAGATGACAATAACAAAGGAAAAGGATAACATTTAGAGTTTTGGATTGTTTACACTGACATCAAGGCGGTTGACATTATTTTTCGGGATGGTTCCGGGGCGGTGATGTCATTCTGCTACTGCTGTTACTTTGGTGAAAGTAATGCAAAAGTAGTGTAATAATAAGTAATGAGTTACTCTACACAGACAGTAATATTGTAAAGTAACGTATTACTTTCAAATGAAAGTAACTAGTAATATGTAGCATATTACATATTGAAAGTAACTTGCCCAACACTGTCTGTATCCCAGCTTCTTCCTATAGTTCCAGTGGGTCCCAGACAAAAAGTCATTGTTATGCCTATCAGCCTACGGCCATTTAGCTAATATCAGATTATCTTGAATAACAGGCTTGAGTGCTTGACAGCATCGTGTATCTGGGTTAAATGCAGACGACGGATAACTCAAAGCAGTGTGCAGGAGGTCGAAGGAAAAGCAGCCTTAGATAGCTGTCCATATTGTCCCCTAAATCCCTCTCCCTCCCACCCACTGTCTGCTGCTGAGTAGCAAAAACAGACACCTCCCTGGGACTCCGTGACTCCGTGACAGGAGAGGTTAACGACAGCTTCGTGACACAAATGAACTGCCTCTTGTTACAGGCCCCGAGTGACCCATCAGTCACAATCACAGTCACACTGTCGCTGTGGCTCAGTGGTTATATAGCGCTGCTGCTGCCTCACAGCAAGAAGGTCCCGGGTTCGAACCCCCCCCGGGTCCGTCCCGGGTCCTTTCTGTGTGGAGTTTGCATGCGTGCGGGTTTCCTCCGGGCGCTCCGGTTTCCTCCCACCATCAAAGACATGTATGTTAGGGTTAAGACTCCTAACATAGCATCTAGGCTGTGGACCCCAGGGAGAATAGCGGCTGCAATCCTGTAGTTAATGGTGATCCTAATAAAACTTAAACTTAAGCAGTTGCTACCCGCCTCCATCTCAGCGAGCAAGAAGAGTTCGCTTTGGTAAAGAAATATTTTTTGAAAAATGTGCAAAGCATCTTGACATCAAAGTAATGTCACTGGTAGCAGCAGCCTGCAGCAGTGTGGTTAAAATAAGTGATGAAAATATGGTAGTGATTTATACTGTCATGTGTGTATACTGGGGATGTCACAATATCGTCCCACAATATATCGCGATATCAAAACGTGACAATATGTATCGTTGAGATGAAATCTCATATCGTGAGAAAAAGAAGCTGAACATGGTGGCACTGATCTGCATCCGATTGCATGCTCGCTCTCCTTTTCATTGCTGTGTTTGAACAGACGAGGGACGTTACAGACACGGAGGATGAAAATGGTGAAATTACTCAAATTAACGTGGAGGATGCCCCCTCAACTTACAAATCGATCGTAAAGAAATATCGTTAAAATATCGTATCGTATCGTTATCGTGAACCCGATATCGTGTATCGTATCGTGAACTGAGTGTATCGTGACACCCCTAGTGTATACACACGCCTCTCTGTACAGCACAGCTCTTCAATCGGGTCGGAAATAAAGACATGAGCACAAGTGACCGACGACTAATTCCTCGTCTCTTCAGAGCTCGTTCAGCTGGAGAACGCGAACAGGAGCAGACAGTACAAAGCCCTCGTGTTAAGAGTGGAGCCGTGGAAAGCTGTTTCTGTACTCAGATAAACATCAGCTACAGTTATAGGGACAGATAGCAGGGCAGACACAAAACCACTTACAAATCATTCACTTAAGCGCCCTATTTCGGGATGTGACTGTCACTTAAAAGTGACTAGTTTGCATCCCTGTTGAAACGACACTGACTCTACCAGCAGCGAGGCAGAGGAAGTTTGAAATCAGATAACTGGCTCCAATCATGAAGCCTTTCTATCCGTCTGAATGTCAACTACTATAGACCAAATCAGCGGGGATGTTTACATTTACTTCCGGGTACCCCTGAGGTCCACACATTATAATGGCGGTGGGCGGCACAAACTGACGTGTTGAAGACAAAAACAGACAAAGAAGACAAAAATGGTTCGTCCGTGTTGTGTTGTTGTTTAATATCATTCATAACAACACTTTCACTAACGTTAGTGGAGACCAGACTAGCTAATTTACCTGTTGGACCAGACCACCAGAGTAGACTTGAAGCTAAATTAAATTAACGTGGCGTCAGTAGCTCTGTCTGTAACGTTAACGAGTCTGCAAAAAAACAGCGAGTTTGACAGACAAACAAACGTTATTAGCTAGCTAACACTACATAAAACAAACACAGAAGAAAGGCTAGATACGTCGGACAGGCATGTTTACCAACCGTTTAACCATTTAAATTGAAAGTAGTCGGCCGAAAACAGCGAGAGGGTTTGACAGCATTTATTTGACAACACGCACATTTAAACCTGCCGCCTTCCCCAAGTGGTACCCGGAAGTAAATTTGTTTACATGGTGACGTCACGGTGATTTGGTCTATATCCATAACGTATTCACCTTATGTAGCCCCGCCCACTTGACCCATTTGTGCTACGACTTCCTGTTCGAAACGCCGGCTCAAACCAGCTGCTCAAACCACAGAGATACCGTCTCTCTGGGTCAAAGCTGTTTCACCTGCTGCTCAAACCAGAGATACCGTCTCTCTGGGTCAAAGCTGTTTCACCTGCTGCTCAAACCAGAGATACCGTCTCTCTGGGTCAAAGCTGTTTCACCTGCTGCTCAAACCAGAGATACCGTCTCTCTGGGTCAAAGCTGTTTCACCTGCTGCTCAAACCAGAGATACCGTCTCTCTGGGTCAAAGCTGTTTCACCTGCTGCTCAAACCAGAGATACCGTCTCTCTGGGTCAAAGCTGTTTCACCTGCTGCTCAAACCAGAGATACCGTCTCTCTGGGTCAAAGCTGTTTCACCTGCTGCTCAAACCAGAGATACCGTCTCTCTGGGTCAAAGCTGTTTCACCTGCTGCTCAAACCAGAGATACCGTCTCTCTGGGTCAAAGCTGTTTCACCTGCTGCTCAAACCACAGAGATACCATCTCTCTGGGTCAAAGCTGTTTCACCTGCTGCTCAAACCAGAGATACCGTCTCTCTGGGTCAAAGCTGTTTCACCTGCTGCTCAAACCAGAGATACCGTCTCTCTGGGTCAAAGCTGTTTCACCTGCTCAAACCACAGAGATACCATCTCTCTGGGTCAAAGCTGTTTCACCTGCTGCTCAAACCAGAGATACCGTCTCTCTGGGTCAAAGCTGTTTCACCTGCTGCTCAAACCAGAGATACCGTCTCTCTGGGTCAAAGCTGTTTCACCTGCTGCTCAAACCACAGAGATACCATCTCTCTGGGTCAAAGCTGTTTCACCTGCTGCTCAAACCAGAGATACCGTCTCTCTGGGTCAAAGCTGTTTCACCTGCTGCTCAAACCAGAGATACCGTCTCTCTGGGTCAAAGCTGTTTCACCTGCTCAAACCAGAGATACCGTCTCTCTGGGTCAAAGCTGTTTCACCTGCTCAAACCACAGAGATACCATCTCTCTGGGTCAAAGCTGTTTCACCTGCTGCTCAAACCAGAGATACCGTCTCTCTGGGTCAAAGCTGTTTCACCTGCTGCTCAAACCAGAGATACCGTCTCTCTGGGTCAAAGCTGTTTCACCTGCTGCTCAAACCAGAGATACCGTCTCTCTGGGTCAAAGCTGTTTCACCTGCTCAAACCAGAGATACCGTCTCTCTGGGTCAAAGCTGTTTCACCTGCTCAAACCACAGAGATACCGTCTCTCTGGGTCAAAGCTGTTTCACCTGCTGCTCAAACCAGAGATACCGTCTCTCTGGGTCAAAGCTGTTTCACCTGCTGCTCAAACCAGAGATACCGTCTCTCTGGGTCAAAGCTGTTTCACCTGCTCAAACCAGAGATACCGTCTCTCTGGGTCAAAGCTGTTTCACCTGCTGCTCAAACCAGAGATACCGTCTCTCTGGTTCAAAGCTGTTTCACCTGCTCAAACCAGAGATACCGTCTCTCTGGGTCAAAGCTAGTGATTTACTGGAAGCAGGATGTGCGGATAAGATCTGCCACAGGAAGTGTAAACACAATCAGTTCCGATTGTGTTGACACTTCCTGTTAGTCTCTCAACAAAAAACAGGGAACAGACAGAGATTGCCCACCTGCACCTTTTATAGATCGATCGATCGATAGATAGATAGATCGATAGATAGATAGATGATAGATAGATAGATAGATAGATGATAGATAGATAGAACCACTGAGCCACAGATACGATAGATAGATAGATAGATAGATAGATAGATAGATATAGATAGATGGATAGATAGATAGATAGATAGATAGATAGATAGATAGATAGATAGATAGATAGATAGATAGATAGATAGATAGATAGATAGATAGATAGCTAGATAGATAGATAGATAGATAGATAGATAGATAGATAGATAGATAGATAGATTATCTGAAAATGATTTGAGGAATCTTTTGCAGTAAATCAGTAAGAAATTGTCAAAATTCAGATCAGAGATTGCTTTCCTGATAAATATGGTGTCAATGTGATGCTACACTGGCACACTGTCGATTTAAAAATGAGCTCAGTTATCACAAATAATATATTTACAGGGCACAAGACCCTTTTACAAGCTTTGGCTGGCATGTAAATCAAAAGCTATCAGGAGGACTGTGGAGGAAAAGCAACAGTTGTTTTCAACACGTGCTGTGCCAGATCTGAGATGGTTAGCTTGATACCATTTAGCTACGATCAGATAAAAGCTCTGCTTCTGTCCTCAGCCACAGTGTGTGCAGACAGAGCATGAAGATGCTGACATGATGATGACACCTTCCACAGGTGGATTCAGATCGCTGTGTGAATTCACAAGCTACCCGCTGTGGTGCTACAGTAGCTAGAGGCTGCAACAGTGAGCCAAGATGTGCGTGTAAATATGCATGTATTGATGTACGTACTGTTTAGCTGCTTTGCACCAAGAGGCAGGTATACGATACTGACATCAAAACCTGGAAGTGATCAGCTGATGCAATGAAGCAAAGAAATCTTCCTAAAGTCTGATGTGACAAAAGTAACTCAACTATAATTTCGAGGATGCTATAGATACAGAACCTTCGTAGTTACTCAGTTTGCAGTAGACATCCTGCAAGCAATATAAATAAAATGTGCTGCAGATTAGGAATGTCACGATACTAGAATTTCCACTTCGATACCGATACCCAGGAAAATATCGATACACGATACCATTTTCGATACCACGCGGCGGGATGACAACACATCAAGAGGCATACAAAATAAACAAAGAAAGATGGACAGACAGACGCTTCTCCATCATCTAGGTCTGATACAACTAATTAAAAACTTTGACCTTACACAAACAGATTAGCCCTGCTCGAGTCATCAGCCTATCAGAATATTTTGAACTTGTTGAAGCAAAAGATACCCACCAATGACAGGGAGGGAGAAATCAGTGGTATGTTAGATTTTCCATTAAGAGAAAGCACTGCTGATATTGATACAGTTGCAAATGAGTATTGTATCCGTTTCAAATGTTTTATATTGCCTTTTATCGATACTATCGATACTTTTGACAACCATACTGCAGATAAACCTTGAGATGGCCATAGCTATTAGTGGCATGCTTGACATGTTTGAAGTAAGAGCAGGTGAATTTACATGAGCGGAAAAACATAGTGAAGAAAAACGTCTCGTCAAAAGACGAGAATAATTAGTATTCATTATTTTGTTAACACTTCTGTGGCCAGTGGACTGATGCGAGGGGGTGTGGCTCAGAGCGTGTAGAAGATGTGTTGTTTACTGTATGTGAGAGAAGGATGTAAGCTAACGAAACCAAACAGGTTTCTTGAAGCCGTATCTCACAGTGCACCATCATGCCAGCTACGTTGAACAATCCCTGTGAAATTAAGGTCCACAACGATGCTCTCTCACCAAGGAATTATTAGCCCGATAATCCCACAGTTTGATTGTTTTACTGTCAACAACACATATTTCAACGTGCTCAGACAAGCCCCGTACGGTACGTACGCACGGTTCATCTTCTGTCTTGTATCTGCTCGAATTCTCTCATTCTTCTGGTTCATCTGTAATAAACGTCTCCCTCTGGAACGAGCCAACAGCAGCTGCCCTGAGGTTCTGAGCTAGTATAAACAGAGCCTTCTCTCCTCTCTTGCTGGATTCACCTGCCAAAACACACACCCAAACAAACACGCACACACAGAACACACACACACACACCTATCTCTATAGATGTCGCAGGCTTAAAAAGGAGAAGATCAGAGCACAATCTGTGGATTTCTCCTCCAGGTGGCTCCATTTGCTAACTGCCCTGTGATGTGATGTTGCACGGTCCTCTCTGTCTGTCTGGCAGAAGCATTCCTCTGGTGGCCTCACACTCTGCCTGCCTGCCTGCCTGCCTGCCTGCCTGCCTGCAGGGGTTCTTCAGTGTGCTAACCTGCTCGGTGGTATCTGAGGAGTCGTAGTCGTCATCGTCAGCGCTCAGCGACATGGCCATGGCTGCTCTGTCTGTCACACGCCGTCCTCCGGCTCGCAGCAGCAAAGTGACATGGCTGCAGTCTCCTCCTCCTCCTCCTCCTCCTCCATATGGGCTTAACTGTGCAGCTGTCTAGCCTACCACAGCACCTCCCCGCCGTCGCTGCTGCTGCTGCTGCTCTCCACACAGCCACACAACACCGCCAGCAGATGGAGGAAGCACCGAGGAGCCTGGCTCAGTCAGTGCCTCATGACTATGGAGCGGGCTCCCCCTGTAAAAGAGGAGGAGCATCGGGGGGGGAACCAATGGGAGGCCACTGTACGTATGATAGGTTAGAATGATGTGCTGGGGGTGTCGGCCTCCCTCCAGTGTGGTTATTATACATGAGCAGTAGCACAGGGCAGGACAGCAGCAGGGTCAGTGCAGTGTTTAGTCCAATAGAGACAGATGGCATCTCATTACAAAAGACCAATACAAAGAGGCCCCGCAGCCAGCAGCTGGCCTTTAGGGGGGGGACGGGATGGGTGGGGGTGGTCAACCAATAGAAATATTTCCATATGCTAATATAAGGGGCTGTCCGTTTTTTTAGGTGGGGTGGGGTGAAATATGATATATCATTTAAAAAAAATCAACTGCCCTCCCTGAGATTTAGATTACCGGTATGCCCTCCCCCACCCAGTTCAGCCTGATTAGTTGGTTTCATATAGACTATTGTTTCAGTTGGTTTCAGCTTTTGTTGTTACTGTTAGTAACTACTGTAGGCTACTGTACCTGTCTGTCTGTCTGTCTGTCTGTCTGTCTGTCAGTCAGTCAGTCTGTCTGTCTGCCTGTCTGTCTGTCTGTCTGCCTGCCTGTCTGTCTGCCTGCCTACCTGCCTGTCTGTCTCTCCGTTTGTCTGTCTGTCTGTCTGTCTGTCTGTCTGTCTGCCTGTCTGTCTGCCTGTCTGTCTGTCTGTCTGTCTGTCTGTCTGTCTGTCTGTCTGTCTGTTTGTCTGTCTGTCTGTCTGTCAGTCAGTCAGTCTGTCTGTCTGCCTGTCTGTCTGTTTGTCTGTCTGTCTGTCTGTCTGTCTGTCTGCCTGTCTGTCTGTTTGTCTGAGCCCATTTATCTCCAATCTGGTCCAATCAATGAATCTGGTGCAAAAAAAACAAAGAAAACAGCCCATAGGGGGCACTACAACGATATTTTACATCAGTGATGTGAGATCATGTGACGTCACTCAAGCAAGTTCGCTGCTGAGTTCGGCCTGTCTGATTTTGGGGGCAGATCTCTCTCTGCTTTGTTCAGCTCAACAGTCATGGTCAACACAGACATACAGTACGTGAGGCCTTTGGACTGAGGGCCTGGTGGTATGACCGACCAGGAGGGCGGCGCTCTAAACAGCCAATCCCTGACAGCGCTGGTCAGCGGGTAGCGGAGCAAGGCTCAACTGGGAAAACACTGAGCAACATTAAGCATGATGTCATAGTCATCAATTGATGTCACACACCCACTGACGATGTGGATGACGCAACGTTTGGTCACAACCCAAAAAAAGTGCACCCATGGTGCATCGTCTCCAGAGTCTCTCCACCCTAGAAACTGAGGCATAGCAGCAGCGTGCTCGATTTCTAGTAATAATTTATCATTTGAGATTGTATTGTTTGCTTCATCTTCCAACTTCTGTTCAGCACTGTACCAGAGATTTTCATCCACCATTTATTTTCCCATAGACATTTCCTAAAATGCTTATACAAATTCAAGATTCAAGATTCAAGATTCAAGATTCAAGATTTTTATTGTCACTCCATGGTACAAGTATCACGTGTGAAATTCTTGTGCTGTGGACTCCGTTTACGACATAGTACAAATAGGCAACAAGCAATGAGCAATAGGCAATAAGAAATAGGCATCAATAAGCAAATAGTTTTACTTGGTCAAACCAAATGGTTCAGATATATTTAGAAACAGGAGAGATCACATAACATTTCACTCGGACCGAAACGTAAAAAACTGCAGATTTAAAGAACATATTTTGGTTTGAACCGTTTGGTTTGAACAAGTACAACTATTTTTATAAGCATTTTATAAAATGTCTATGGGAAAATAAATGGCGGATGAAAATCTCCGGTACAGTGCTGAAGCAGGAAGTAGGCGGTCACTTTGCCTCTCTATTGCTGTGTGATCGCTGCACTGCATACTACTACACAAAGACACATTTCTCGGTTGTAACGATTCCTCACTATGGCTATTCAAAAGACCTTGAGCCTTGAATCTAATCACAGTCATCCTGGCTCTTTGCCAGTGCCAGGATGTCATCATCAGTCAGTGATGACACAACGTTCCCGTTATCTACTCTCCCTCTCAGTCAAAGGCATCTGAACTTGCGTCAGGCAACAAGTGGGACATGAAATGCTGCAACAGACAGTGTGACTACAGACAGTATGTGATTACGGAGGAGCACCACGCTGACAACAACCCACAAAGTGTCTGGCAGGTTCTAAATGCAGGAGTCAGGAGAGGTGAGGAGAACAGCAGCAAGCACTTAAGCACTCGTATGGAGAGGCCACAGAGTACATTATGTCACATCTGTGGAGAGATCCTGTCGCTTAAGAACCAGCTTGCTGAGACACCTTCTTTTTGAATGCCCCACTGTACAAATAATTGTGGGTACAAGTTCCCGTTTAACGTGACTTATTGTTGCAGCTTGCCATTTCCTTTGTTATACTCTTTGGCTGCAGAGCCCGAATTATAAACCGGAAACTGGAGGACGCTATAAAAGTTATAAATATAGTCACATTATAAACAACTAACCAACGCTGGTGGTCCCGTATGGAAACAGTGTTACTCGAAATGGTTAAAAGTTCAATCAATTTGGTCATTTAGTGGCGTTTTACTGCCATGTAACATAGCTAGCTAGTAGCCGCTAACGTTAGCCACAGTAGGCTGCCCACTGCGCTCTTAAAAGGATATTTATCGATGAGATTTCTGCCAAGCTGGACCTGATTAGTGATTTGCTCCGTTCGCCCAGACGGGTGTCAAGCTGTCAGCGACAAGGCTGGGAGGATCACACCGGAAGAAAAACGCATAGGCATCATGGCCGCTAGAAATAAGGTGGATAGGACGAATCAGCGTGACGTCACTTGCCACCCAGAAATGCGGAACCCCGCGGCAGTAGTCAAAAAACTATACATGACGTCACGTCGCTTATATTTTGACATTCTGAGTGAGAGCAGAAGTAGCTCAAGAGATTGATGTATAATATATGCATGTCGTATTAAAGTTGTGTGAACTGTCGCAGTTTTTAAAATGTAAACAGACTTTGTTTTATGTATTTTCAAGCAAAAATAATTGTTACTTTATAGTGATGGTCAATTTGGGCATACCACAATAATAATAATAATAAAAAGAAATATATATATATTATAACTGCAACCTTGTATTACAGGATTTTCTCAACTGGTTTGGCGCATTTCTCCAAACTAAAGTTTATGTTCTCAAAACCGTTCGAGACCCAGTAGAGCACCCAGCTGTGATATATGACAGGAGTAAAAATAAATAAAAACTAAATCTTATTACAGTTTTTCACAATTGTTAAGACACAAAAAGCGAACATTCGGCACAATTTGCACAACCTTCACTTCATGTACCAATCGCTCGACCCAATTTGGCACGACTTCACACTCCCTTATCTGCATTAGACTCTGACTTTCCTTCTTTACACTCTGATGTCAATTACACATCAGCTTGTTGTCAAAACACTACACACAATGTTCAGCTGTTGCACACACTTCTCAAGTCAAATCTCAAAGCATCAACCTACAAATATTCAAATTTCTAAACATTCAGGTCTATTGAGCAATTTGCATTCAGGACTGCAGCATAAAAGTGCCTTGAGCCTCTGTTTTGTTTGGTGAACAATGGAGAACTTTGAAGAGAGAGACAACCAGAGAAGGTGAAATAAAACTTTTTTTGCTGCATATTTGTGTGCTGTTTTATGTTTGACTATGAAAGAAGTAGGCCTACACTGAGACATTTTACAAAAGGAGAAATGGCTCATTCTCCAGAGTCATTGTCATTCATATGGTGTGTTCCATTTCTATGATTGTGTTTTCAATGTTGCACTTCAGTGTGCAGCAAATGCTTAGTTGTGTGTACTCAATGAATGGTATGTGTGTGTCATTTGAAAATATGGCTGTGTACCAAATGAAAACACCAGTTCCATGTTGTGAACAGTGAAGAGATTTGATGGCAAAGAGTCATCTTGCAAAGGGAGTGTCAGGTTTAGCATTTTGTGTGTGTGTGTGTGTGTGTGTGTGTGTGTGTGTGTGTGTGTGTGTGTGTGTGTGTGTGAGGTTTTCAGTTTTCTGTGTGCAGTTTGGAGAAAGCCGTTATTGTTTTGAGAAACGTGTGTTAACAATCGTGGAAAAACTGTATTGACTTCATTAGGGCAATGCTGCAGACTCTCAAATACAAATTATGCAAATAGGTACGTCTACTGTACTGCTCGCGGGAAGGAGTGCAATGAGTGTTCAAGAGATAGAGAGGGAGAGAGAGAGAGAGAGAGAGAGAGATAAGGGAATTAGATTATGAGAGAACAGGAGGGACTGAATTTGAGACCAAGACAGAGACAATATTGGAGGGGGGGGAAGTTGAGAGCAAGCAAGACAGGCAATGAGAGGGATATTATAAACCATAAAAATCTGAACACAAAATAGGTGGGTTTTCTATCTGTCATGTCCGTGACGTACGGTAACACAAAACCACTACACATGACAATGCATGTATTACCATTACCAATTGATATATATATATAGTTATATATAATTAGCACATGTTTGTGCTAACTATATATGTTAGTTAGCATGTGTTTGAAGTTTGTGGTTGGTGCATATTATTAAGATATGAGTGAAAAACTGCAGGTAATAAGTTTCACGCTGCTGCTCAAATATTCTCACCTTGGTGGTCTTCTTGGGCGCCCAGCACGCCACAGGAACACCGCTGATCGCTAGCTTGGGGTCGTCGTCTGAATGTTCTTTTAAGACAAGCTGGTCAGAGAAGAAGGTCAGGAGAAAGGTCAGGAAAGGGGGAATAGAAACACTTCCTGCTTCAGCACTGTACCAGAGATTTTCTTCCGCAAATTTATTTTCCCATAAGACATTTGGTCAAATGCGTCTAAAAAGAGTTTTACTTGGTCAAACCAAACTGTAAGGAAGTTTGTGTGCTTGCCTTGTGTGAAGTGTGAAGTTTGCTGGATCTTAGGTAAGGGCTCACGGGCAGCGATCGATTAGAACCACAGAGATATGTCTTTCAGGCTAATTTATTTGGAATATCAGGCAGAAGCAGTTTTTATACACCGTTATAACCCCCTCACATTCGAGGTATGACATCGTTGGTGATGTCACAACGCCCGGGGAGGTATGACATCATCGATGACCTCATAAAGTCACGTCTGCCATCACAGTCAGCCTAGACCGTCTGACTCGCTGATGACCTCACAGGGGAAACTCTAAATATTTCTAAATATATCTGAACCGTTTGGTTTGAACAAGTACAACTCTTTTTATACGCATTTTACGAAATGTCTATGGGAAAATAAAGGGCGGATGAAAATCGCTGGTACAGTGCTGAAGCAGGAAGTGACGTTCCACTTTGGCTCTCTATAGACCTTACTCGATTGACGTCACTCACGTACTGGCACGCCCACCGCCGCCATATTGTCGACATAGCGCTTCAGCTCTCAAGTGACTATGTGGAGCAGCGTTTATAGGAAGCTAGCCGCTGTTAGCGTTACCTGTATCGTTCCAATCGTGTTCGGATGGTGACCTGCGTTAGGCATGGCTGTAGTAATGACAGCAATAAAGTCGCCGTGGTTTGTTTCTATCTCTACCGTCCTCAGACGTGAAGGGAGCGAGACTGGGGATACGTCAGCAGCACAGGAGAGGTGTGTGGATAGTTAGTTGAGACAGGTGAAACTTTCTGACAGCTCCTCACAGCAAAGTCTGTTCACCTCGTTCTTTTGTTTATTTATTACAGGCATTAACGGCAGCATACAAACAACAACTGTGTTTTTTTTTTATTGCTGTCATTACCATCGCTATTTTGTAATGGAACAGAAACGACAATAAGGCCGTTACTAGTTGTCAGCTGCAGCGCTGTGTGCGCACAGGACGGTATGTCAACAATATGGTGGTGTCCAATGTTAGCGAATAAGGTCTATAGCAGGGATACTCAACTTGCTTTGCCCGGGGGCCACTTTCATAAAATGATAGAAGGCCAGGGGCCAGTTAATAAACAAACAATATACATTTTTCTGTAGCGGATTGTAGGTTTTTGGGGTGCCAGCCGGAGTTTAGTCTGACAATGTTGTGCACACCGGATAGTTACCGTAGTTAGGTTAAGTACATACATAAGTGCCTGGGTAGCGAGCAGACGGCGGTATTTGACAATTTAGCAGCTAAATCATAGATTATTGAAAGATATTCCAGATTCCAGATTGAAATGCTATAACAGAAGTGATGTATTGGCCAGAATCACATGAACATTTGGACACTTATTCAGCGGGTATCTTGCATGTTGCGTTCAGGTGCACTGTAAAAAAAAAAAAAAAAAAGTTTTGCAATTCCATCGCGGGCCACACAGGGGGCGCCCGCGGGCCGCATGTGGCCCGCGGGCCGCCAGTTGAGTATCACTGGTCTATAGTGACACATTTGATGTGTGCACTTCTGCTTTTAACTGAAGGTGGTGGTTGGTGGTGGGGGGTTCTTACCTTCATGTCTTCCAGCAGGGCCTGCGGGTCCTCGATGCCCTCCGGAACACATCTCTTACTCTCGGGCAGCGCTTCCAGCTTGTCGACCAGTGCCTTCAGACCCTTCAGCTCAAACTCCGTCAAGTGAGTCCATTTGCTGTGGGACTCTGAGTCTGGAGAGTCAGAGTTTTTGGAGGCGAGCACACAGCTGTCCTCAGACTCAATGGATAACACGGCCTTGAAGTGTTGCGGGCTGTGAGGAGCGTCACCGGTTCTGCCCTTCCCGTTGTCAGGAGGGGAGCAGGGAGGAGCACCCTGCTCGCCCTGCTCATCCCGGACCTGCGTCTCGCAGGAGTCCTCATTCATGTCCGGGTTCCTCGAGTCGGAGGACGGGCTCTCCGTATTTGTCTTTGTCTCCAAGTCTGAAAGGAAGAGGCAGGGGGGGAAACGGGTGTATTAAAGACGGTGTAGGACACGTCCGTTTGGGTTCATCTCACATGCCAAGACATCTCGCTACATTGCATTTCTCCTTGTTTTAGTAGGATGGCATCGTGGAGAAAGATCTGACAAAAGATCTTAGAGTCAGAGTGAAGTAAAGAGGGGAGAACATTCTGGGAGGTGCTTCGACCTAACCTTGCTTGCAAGATGGATAACCTCGCGAGATCAAAAGAGATTATCTCGTTTAGTGAAATGTAATGTGGAGCTAAACCGTCCATCTGGCAGCGTCAGGTTAGCTTCGACCCAATCCATAAGAATAATCCAGCATGGCACTGAAACAGCATGTGTGCCATGGGAGTCATGGCACTGAAACAGCGTGCATGCCATGTTTATTCTCTGTTGCTCTAATGTTGTGTCTTAATTGTAGAGTCGATGCTTCCTGCTACTATGTCCTTTTCCCTGTTTTGTAATCTCCATTTTGTAAAGCACTTTAGTACAGTGGCTCTCAAACTTTTTCACGTCGTCAACGAACCCCTAAACTGACACAAATTAGACCACAGACCTAGCCTGGTAACCAGCCTCATCAAATAGTGCTGACAACAAGTCATATGGTGCTGGATACCAGGCTCCCACGGACCCCCATTTGATCTACGATTTTGTCCCAAGGTCCCCCATCTGATCAGATTTTAGCTTTTGAGGAGCTAATTGCAGCAGCAGTAAGGCTATAACAGTATCCATTAGGGGTGCACCGATCACCGATTGCCTATCGCCTATAGGAAATATCTGCCCAACCGATCATCGACCGATCACCGATTACCGATCACCGATATATAAACTCCTCAAAAAAAGTTTGGAAACGTTATTTCGGTCGATTATTTCTCCCCTTTAATAATACCAATTGGCATTGTATTTTATATCGTTGGAAAGCCTGATTAGTGATAGGGCTTTTTTTTATTAAATTTTTTGTTTTTTGTTTTTTAGATAAAAAAATATCGGCATTCAGCCGAAATATTCGCAATCAGCCGATCGCATATTTGAGGTCAAAATCGGCCCGATACAGATTGCTTGCCAATCGATCGGTGCACCCCTAGTATCCATGGACTCACATCGTACTGATCACTCACCTGTAAGCACAGGCTCTCTGCGAAGCTCCTGAGACAGGTAGGAGCGTTTGGTCAGGCAGTGGACATATCTCTCCAGGACATACCAGCACATCTCATGGTAGAAGGGATAACGGAACTTGGAATGAACCTTGAAAACAGTCACAAAATGGTAGTCTCACATTGCTATACCTGAAAGTTCTGCAAGGCTTTTTCCGCCAGACATTCAATATAACTTTGTAAGACACAACGTGTGTTCACACACAGCTACAGTGGCGAAATGTGATTATTATTCCTTCAAAACGTTATAGCGTTAAAACAAACGTCTATAAAACTGCTACTCAAAAGAACAACCACTGATCATAGTCATTCAGAACTACAGTATAAATCTCAAAACGTAGCTTATTTTCCGAAATACTCAAAAGGATTGTAGCCAGACAGTGACATCAATGACCTGTCCAATAATACATTATAATCATTTCACTGCACTCATAAAAGTGGTTAATAATCTCCTGCCTGGTGTTGATTAATTTAAATCAACTTCAGTGCTATTACTACTCAACATGAGCTCAGCTTTTAAAATAGGTGGCCATAAGATCACTCTTATAGATTGTCTTTAAAACGACATTAATATTTGTGAATCAGAACTTTCTGGTCTTATCTTTAAAAGAAAATGTGTTATTATTGCAATCGCGTTCTGGGCGTTCTGAGACTGTAACTATACCTAGAACTATAGTATGCTTGGCTTAACTATTCTCTTCTAAGAAATAGAACCTAGGCCTATAATTAGCTCACTGACATTATTTCACATAGAGCGGACCAACACTTTTCTGTGTGTGGTGGTGATCTTGTTTTCTGAAGTTCCATTTTTTAAGTGTGTAAAAATAGCCCATTCTCCAGGGCTGAGGCCCAGAGAGCCATTAGAACGGTCTGTTTCTCTCTCCCATGCCTCCAAAAGAAACTAAAATAGTGCCACCATGGGTGAGATATCTCCTATCTAGCTTCTAACTTTCCATATAACCATAAATAATTCAAAGACCTGTTATTCACAAATTAAATCAAATTGAAAATTGTAATTTTCTCATTCAACATTGATACGTGAGTTTAAGCCTCCTCCTCCACCGAGTCTCTCTTTCTCCTGTCTCTCAGAGGGGAGATGTTCACCTTCCCCTGGTTCTCCCAGAGCTAAATCCATCTCAGGTGGAGTAGAGTAGTGTATTGCAGTCAGTGTTGGGCAAGTTACTTTCAAAATGTAATATACTACATATTACTAGTTACTTTCATTTGAAAGTAATAAGTTACTTTACAATATTACGGTCTGTGTAGAGTAACTCGTTAATTATTACACTACTTTTGCATTACTTTTAGCAAAACAACAGCAGCAGCAGAATGACATCGCTGCCCCGGAACCATCCTGAAAAATAATTTAAACTGCCTTGAAGTGAGTATAAACAATCCAAAATTCTAAATGTTATTCTTTTCCTTTGTTATTGTCATCTATAGTGGTTATTTGGATAAAAACACACCGTTTGATTAGGAAATGATTGTATCTTTTTCTAAATATATGCTTTGATTAAAAAAACTGTAACTCAATTTGTAACTTACTTGTTACTTGACAAAGTAACTGGTATAATATTACTGAAATCCTATAAGTAATCAGTTATATTACTGAGTTACTGCTAAAAGTAATATATTACATGTAATATGTTACTTTTGTAATGAGTTACCCCCAACACTGATTGCAGTGCAGCCAGACTACCTACCTTAGTCCTGTTCTCTATCTCATAGATGGTGAGCTGCATGGGAATGTTAAAGCTGTGCAGAATGTTGCCTCCAAACACCAGCGTATCCACGGGAGTGTAGACAGCATGGATCCAGCCTGAATCGCATGAGAACAAAAGCAAAGGAACATATATAGAGGCGAGAGATCTGGGACATCTACCCCAACACAGCCCTGACCCCATCCCGTGTGACACCTCTCACCTACCCAACCAGCCCACCAACAACTCCATCCCTCTCCCCCCTCAGACCCCCCCCCCACCAGCTCCAGTCCACCTCTTCCCATCTCCCCCCACCTGCCGACCCACCCCCCCCCCCCCTCCGACACCTCTCTGCATCCAGGAGAGAGATGTAAACAGGGATCTTCAAAAGGCAGAAATCGCAGAAACCCACCGGACCTGACTCTGTCTCACATAGGGGAGGGAATCTCTTTATGTTTTAGATTTTAAAACATAACCATTCCATCAATTTGTCTGAACTGGGGGGAAAAAAGCAGTTGGAGATATTCACACAGAATTGAACGTTTTTGGGGACAATCAGTGATTTATAATAATTGCGGAGATCGTCTGCAATATTGGTAATTCTATGATTCTATTGAAAAAGAATAGATCGGAGCCGCAGCTCATAAAAAAAATGAAGGAATGAAAGTGAAATGTTCATTCTTTGGGATTGTGAACTTAGTTCAAAATTCAGAATTGTGAACTATGAACGTGAACTACGGTAGTTCATTTTAAGCTGTGTGAACTGTGAACTGAAATTTGAGCTAGTTCTTATTGTGAACTTGCACGACACTGAGTGGGCAGCAGTCCTGGTCCGGCTTAACTAGGCTTGCCTAGCCTTGTTTTCAGTGTAGTCATGTACATGCAGACAAAATCACTCAGATAGCCGAACAAGGTCAAGGTTAGCATTACCGCTACATTACTACAGCATCAATCCGTTCATCCAGTTGAACTAATGACGTGGACTCACCAGAGGGGATGAAGAAGGTGTATCCCTGCTTCAGCTCCACTCTCTGGCATCCGTCCGCTCGGTCTCCCAGGAAGATATCGCTCTGCTTGCCTGACAGAACCCAGTCCTCATACAGAGCCAGGTTATGGGGGGTTGGAGGTACCAGCCAGAACACCTGGAGAGAGAGGTGGGGATTCTCGTTTGGAGGTCATCTAGTCTTATCCGTCTATATCCACACTCTTTTTTTTCTTTTTTTATATCCACTCTAAACTGTTAATAACACTCAAGGTTGTTGGAAATACTGCCCGGCCATTGGATGAGTTCATCCAATCTATCACTTAATGTTCCTCCTGTTATCTTTCTGTCTATTTCTGGACTGACTGCGGTAGGTAGGTCTGTATAATATGATCGCCCTACTGTGCACAAGTATACAGAATAGCACAATTCTCCAACTTGCCATTACACCCAAAGGATTATTCCTATCGCTAAATGTTTTAGTTAAATTGATTTGGTGACCCCCGCGACCACACGCCTAGGATTTGGAATCAAGTCTCTACCTCTGTGAGTTTGATCGTTATGGCATTAAAAAAAATCCTTGACCCAAGCAAGGCCTATCTCTCCACCAAATGTCATGGAAATTAATCCATACGTTTTTGAAATATCCCAATGACAGACTAACAAGGGAGAAGATATAAACTCCTTGGTGGAGTAAGAAACCCAAGAGATCTGCCGATGCTGCCTTAGCAATGGCTCGAAGCATCAGCAGACACAAATACCCTCAGTGTACAGAAACCTGATATTGACAACACTTGAGGGAAGGAAGCAAAGTCCTTACTAAAGATGACAAGTATTACATTTCCATATTCCATTAATTGAATAAAAATAAATACTCATGAATGATGGTTGCAACACAAAATATCAAATATGTTATGAGATAAGATAATGAATTTACTTTCTGTCCCTTGAAGAGGTGATACCAAACCGAAGTTCCCCCAAAATCGATGTGGAAGTCTGTGTAGCAGCCCTTCACACTCATCAAACAGTACCTACAGAAAAATAAATGAAATACATTCATAAAAAAAGACATGGCAGTTAGATACATCAAAACAAAATATGCCGAGATAGATGAGCAGAAGTTTTTAATCGAAATTGAATTAGAAATGCAAACGATAAAAATCATAATCAAAAATCAAAAGGTCAAGATGCATGTATAATTGTCTCAGAATGGGATGGAGTTTGAATACAATTGGTTCTGACTTCTCAGCTACCAGGTATAAAGGTATGTCTGAATTCTGCCAGCTGATCGGACAAGAGGGGTCCATGCAGTCAGAATAGAGCTGTTATGAAACCAGCCTGCTGCCTAGCAACCATCAAGAGCCCTTATAGGAAGTGGCAGACAGCAGCAGAATGCAGCGCTCTGGATGGATGAGCCACTCAGAAGGGGAGGAGGAGACATTATCTTTACTGGCAATGACGCAGAAATTCTCAGAACCCGGTTTTCATTTTTCATTAGTATTATTTTTTACTCCCATAGTCTAACACGAAGCTCTAAGAGAACATTCTTATTCAGGGAACGGAATGGAAAAACGTAACATCTTCCAAAAGAGTCAGACCTCTGCACTTTAGGATACTTCATCTCTGAGATGACATTGGTGGCTTCTGTCTGGCTGCGTTTCAGAGCGGTCGGCCACATGTTGTCCACCCAGTCGACCAGATCCACCTGTGAGAACGTTCAAAAACGGCACCTTCAGCTATGCAACACAGCGCTGTTAAGTCATGTGCACTTTGTATGTGGCGGCAGATTTACGACCTCAACATAAGCCTACAATAACATCATACAGAGAGGGCGTAGTGTTGCGTTACCACAGTGGGCCGTTTGATGAGGTTCTCCAGCTTAGTGTGGCTGAACTCTAAGCTGATGACGTTGAAGAGTTTGTCCCGCTCTTCCTCTGGAGTCTCGTAATAGCGGACAAACTGAGCCATGGTCATCTCAGAGCCTTTCTGAGTGCACACATCCATAACGTCCACAGATCGACGACTGCCTGCAAGAAAAAAACACACAACACAAATTGAAGTCAACATATTAGCACTTCTACTTTCTTTAGAATATAATCTGTTTGTTCGGTTCAAATATACATACTACTGCATGCGCTGGGACGCGTCATCAGTGATGTTAACTGGGGTCGTGGGGTGTTTCGGGTCTGTCAACATCATACACCCTCGCCCAGTAGACCCAGCCGAGGCCAATTACGACCCCGACCCGCGTCCCAGAAGCAGCCGCTCACGGATCAGCCTTCCTACTCTGTCTGCAACGCTGCCCGCGGAAGGGTTGATCATGCCCAATCCGCTGCAATAGAGTTTAGTGCTACACCGCAGTATTGAGAGACCTTCGGTGCATGGAGGTCTAAGGCCCTGTGGGGTGATTCCAGGCCGGGCACCTCCTTCGTCTCACCAGAACCTCCCGCGGAAAAAGGCAATCCTACCATGCCGTACCATGGGCAGGGAGGATGCCTCAAGGAGGCCTGTGCGCTGCACGTCATGCACCTGCGCCGAGCACCTCACTCTAGCCTGAAGGACCACAGGCCGCGCCGATGTTTACGCAGTAAACATAAATTAGCAGCATAAAATAATCTAGTATGTATTGGACATATACATGTATACCGGTATGTACATACATACATACATACCGTACATACATACATACATACATACACACACACACACACACACACACACACACACACACACCCACACACACCCACACACACACACACACACACACACACACACACACACACACACACACACACACACACACACACACACACAATAAAGACTACAAAAATTAACATCACAAACAATTGCAGATTGCAATATTTATAATATGCATGTTATTCACTACATTCACCACTAGATGGGGTAACAACATTCCATTCTTGTTTAGACATCACTTCCTTCATAGTTCACTTGACACAAGTGATCAGATGCATTTGGGGATGAGCTGATAATGGTACTTTCTAAGTTGCAGGCTTTCCATATTTATAGGTGATATAATATACATGTAAAATAAATAAATACGTAAATAGATAGATAGATAGATAGATAGATAGATAGATAGATAGATAGATAGATAGATAGATAGATAGATAGATAGATAGATAGATAGATAGATAGAGATAGAGAGATAACTGTGTGCCTATGTGTGTGCATGTGTCTGCCAAGTACTTACCAACTAAGCCTTTAATTTCACTGACAGTAAATTCTGGATCAGGCATTCTATATTGAAGGGAGAGAGATGGATGATACACTCCAAACATGGATCTATAAAGTGAAGTAAACTAGCCTAACCTAAACATTGCCATCAACAACTGTTAAATTAATTAATTAATGCATGAATTAATAAATTAATCAATTCATTAATTCATTGTCTCTGAGTCTTACCTGATCCCAAGGCCATCTTTCTGTTTGAAAATGAGTGGGACCCTGAGAGCCTCTCTCTGGACATATTCATAGGTGAACTCTGTAAGGCAGTGCGTGTGTTTCAGTCAGAAGCATGTATTTCTTGTGGTTATGATCTGACTCAAGATGGAAATGTATTGAGTATTATTACCTTTACCCTCCATCATGTGGACAAAGTTTGCATTATAACCATTACTGGCAAGTTTTTCCTCCACACTGAAGCCTCTAATGTTAACAATCTCTTCAACGTCGGACAGATCCTCGTTTTCGTCGTACATTCTCCGGCAGATGGAGCGCTAAACGTGGAAAACAAGGAAATGTGAACAAGACATGACAACAAAAACATTGAAACACGCGTGGAAAGCAAAGATTCCTGGCCTCTTTCTGCCTGTGTGACTGGTGTAAAAATGCTATCGCTGACGCATATGATTAAATAAAGAACCCAACTTTGACTCTGGTCCATATAGGTTCTGTTCGTTTAGATGCGTAATAACGTAGCCAAACAATGATTTGGCTGGTTACGTGAGGTGCATTATAGCGTAATTATTACAAATTGTTGTATATGATCATTGCCCTGTGATTATCGAAATGTTGATTTATCTACCAATTCTTCCGCTGAACAAGTAGGCTACAAAATATATCATAAGTTGCAAAGTCTAAAATGTGATGTGTTTTTCCCCACATGACCACTGCATTCAAGAGCAATGCTAACCTGACACATTGTATAGTTGCACAAGGCATTAGCTTGGCTAAGTAATTAGCTAGCTGCCACTCTCGCTTCACAAGCTAGGTAACAACAGCAGATAACGTTAGATGCTACATGCAGCTACACACCAGCCTGCGTCCAGATTCAGCACACGTTTCCGCGGTCCCAGCCATCGTCTGCTACGGATGTTTCCAGTCACTCACTTTCGGATCAACATCGTAACGTTATTTAATTAAGAGAAATACTTGACAAGCTTTCTGGTTCAAAACAAGGGAACCATGTTTTTGTTGTATTACGTCATCGCTACCGAGAGAGAACCAAAACATTGTTGGACAACGTCATCGCATGTCATGTCACAACGTTTACTCAATTACAACTGATGGAGTAAAGGTAAATTAATCACGTTGTAGCCATAACGAAGATTCGTGATAATTAATGCATTAGCCTACCGATCAGTCTACATACGTCAAAGAGCGTGTGGTGCAGGTTAAAAAAAGAAAACTGATAGATGGGTGCATTATAAAAATAAAAAAAATCGTCCCATTCATTCGCATTGTAATTGCAGTTCTGAGAGCTGCTCGTGACCTGGATCAAGTGGACTGGAGTAGCCTAATGGTCCGATTATCCATTTATATTCAAATAAATGTGTGACCATCACTGCATGAGGCTGTGGAGGTTAATATCAAGTGGTAGCCTACCAATTGCCTCTTTAACCTCCCACAACCACATACTCAGAATTCGACTTGTTTCACTCAATCATAGTCTCACACAAGGACCCCGTATTTTCACTGCAGGTCCTACTTTTTCATGCATCTACTGTTTTATTGTGATTGCTACATGTGTGAAAAATATTGCCTTAACACAGGTTCAGGCTTGATTGGCTGGACTGTGAGCAAATAATTGAGAATTTATTTATAACCAGGGAAGGATTTATGACATCACTGATGACATCATAATGACAGGATTGTGGATGCTGATTGTTTTCGATCACTGATGTCACAATATCTATGGCATCACTGATATCACAATGTCTATGACATCAGTGATGATTCACAATGTCTATGAGATCATTGATGATGTCATAGGATTGTGGATGTTGATTGTGGAGTGGGTCAGTCAGAACCCGCCCTATTATGTCGAGGGGATATGTTACTGTAAACAAAGCTGTCACTCGAGTTGTGATGTCACCAGTGATGTCACTCGAGCAATTGTGATGTCATCAGTGATGTCACCACCAGTGATGGTGACATGATCATCACTGCGCACCATGTGCAATTTTGCACCACGGAACAATTTTTTTTAAAGAAAAAGTAGGGCCTTTGTTAATGCAACCTGCAGTGGAAATACCGGGTCCTTGTGTGAGACTATAGTGAGACTCTGATTGAGAGAAACGATTTAGTAGTCAGTCGACTTCTGAGGCTAGTACTAGCAGCCTCCCACAACCCACGTTGCAGGGTGTGTGCAATCGAGGCGTCACGCAATCGACAGCAGCGGATGTTCCCGTGCGAAGCGCGCAGGCTTGTGGGTAATAAGCGGTGCGGGGGGGAGCGGTCAGCAGCAGTCAACAGCCGGGCGGTGAAAAATAACTTCTCGGGCTTGTGTCAGTGCGTCTGACCTGCTGCAGTTGCTGCGAGGTTAAGTAGCCTATTCAAGTGTAAATGTTTGACATGTGATTGCGAACGCTTGCTCGTCGTGTTCCGCGGTAGAAGAAGCTAACTGCGACACTGCTACTAGTGCTCGCTCGCCCCAGTCCTTTCGAACACCAGCGCAATGAGTCTGAACGAGCATTCCCTGCAAGCACTATCGTGGAGGAAGCTCTACTTGAGTCGAGCTAAACTCAAGGCTTCCAGTCGGACATCAGCTCTACTTTCTGGATTTGCTATGGTAATGTGTTCAGCACTGCATCATCTCATGTTGTTAGATCGGATCTGTCACATGACCAGTGATTATCATGCACTGCTGCCCCGACAATAGTGTAACAGTTAGCATGTTGTGTGTTTATAGGTGGCTATGGTGGAAGTGCAGCTGGACAACAGTTACCCGTATCCACCTGGACTGCTGATCGCCTTCAGTGCCTGCACCACTGTGCTTGTGGCTGTCCACCTCTTTGCTCTGATGGTCAGTACCTGCATTCTGCCCAATATAGAGGCTGTCAGCAACGTCCACAACCTCAACTCTGTGAAGGAGTCCCCGCACGAGCGAATGCACCGGCACATCGAACTGGCATGGGCCTTTTCTACTGTTATCGGTACCTTGCTCTTCCTGGCCGAGGTGGTTTTACTCTGCTGGGTGAAATTTTTACCTATCAAGCCCAGGCCCAGCAATAGCACCAGCATGTCTTCTGGTGTGGCCGCTGCCATCACATCCACCTCTATCATGGTCCCCTTTGGTTTAGTCTTCATAGTCTTCGCTGTGCATTTCTACCGTTCCCTGGTCAGCCACAAGACTGACAGACAGTTTCAGGAGCTGGAGGAGCTCTCCAATCTCACCAGGCTACAGAATGAGCTGGACCACAGAGGGGAATCCAACATCATGCAATCTCCTAGCTCACATTTCCCATAGATGAGTAGCCTACATGTCGTGATGGATGAACTCTGACCCTTTGGGTTTTACGCCAAGCCAGGATGGTATTGAGTACCGCAGGAATGATGTATTTTTGTAGGCTTACCCCAAAGTCCCTGCACTTCCTGGTTTCTAGGTGTAAAAGGCAATGGGATTTGTGTATGTCAATTTCAGTTAAATGCATGAGATAAGATCTGTGGTTCACACAAGTTTATGACAAACAGCTAAGTTTGTGTTCGGTAAAATAATCGTCACAAATGAGGACCACTTTTATGACTTGAAGCATAAATGCGTTTTTATGCGATTTTTCAGACCTTATATCATGCATTTCACCGAAATCCCCATGCAAAAATCCCCATTCACGTTTTACACATACAAGCCGGAAGTGCTAGCATCCAGATCTTCCGGACTCATTTCTGCGGTAGCTGTTGGTTTCTAATTTTCATCACAGGAACGAAGATAACACCCAAAAATGCCTGTATTTTTAGATTTTTATTTTCATTCTTTTTTAATCAACTGTGAACACACACGCATCTGCCATAATGCATGTAACTTGAAATCGGTAGGAAAACAAGGTCTTAACTGTGGCTCATTGCTTGGTTTACCTCATACGTTATGGCAGAGACATCTTAACAAATAACACTGAATCCTGTGTTTTGCCTAGTCTAAAAGGAAGTACTCCCATCTGTTTATTTGCTTTACTGTGTTTTGTGAGCCACACGTATTTTACTTTCTTCTCTATTTGTTGTGTACATGTTTTAATGCTTGCCGTTTGCATTTGACATTATGGTTTATTGTAACGCCTGTGGTTTGCTATTTTATTTGACTGAACTCCTGCCAAAACTGTACTAGGGTATATTTGCTGACATTTTTAGCACAGGCTGTGGTGTTAAAAAAATAAATACTTTTTACCAAATGGCATTCTGAGTTTGAAAATACTTCGGACATGTTATTTGAAGACATGGCACTGCTATTACATATCGAGGGCTTGGAACCAAAGTGCGTTATTATAGTACTACAGGAGAGCCAAAACTAATTTTGAGCAAACTTTGATCAGTTGCCGTTACCACATCCTAAGCACATTTTAACTTTTTTTTTTATCAGATTCAGCAGTACTATAAAAACAATACTGCTACAGTTTGTTATTAACCTTTTTCTTTATTTTTTATTGGCAAAGTGGGAAATACACCTTTTTTGGCACGAATGTCCCAATACAGCCATGCAGAATATGGGCCTATGTAAGTCAACATTTGTAAAACAATTTTAATACACATCTAGCAATTACACTTTAATAAACACTGAAATATGAAACATGATCAGAATATATATCTTTATCTTGAAGTAATGCTCAGCAGCAACTTTCACCAAGGCATTTAGAATTGTAGGCTACACTGAACAAATTGATACATAGATCGTTAGGTTTTCTTCTATATCAGACACAGGTTTTTGTTTCTACCTGACATGTTTCGACGGCAAAACTTCCGTCTTCATCAGAGGTGTCACTAGATGGTGTTACGTGTCTTAAACAGCTGATGTTGTTTACAGAGGCGTGATCGTCCTGTCAGATAAGACACGTCACACACCATCTAGTGACACCTCTGATGAAGACGGAAGTTTTGCCGTCAAAACATGTCAGGTAGGAACAAAAACCTGTGTCTGATATAGAAGAAAACCTAACGATCTAAGTAAATTATAGACACTACGAACCTTTTTGGATCAAATTGATACATGTTTTATGTTAAAAACTTTATACAACTTATTAATAAACCAATATAGGAATAAACTACTTTTCATTCTAAACTAAATATATATTTTGCGAATATAATAGATTTTTGTGTCCCACATCACTTATTGATGTCTTCTGGGACACATTCAAAGACCTGTAAAAACACCTTATCACTGATGGATAACTTCAGCTACCAGCAGTATTATTATCATAGCTCATCTCGATCAGTATAAAATGACATTTTTAATCTATAGGCCTATTGATCTAGAAGTTTATGATATGGGATGCAAAAGCATTTTGAGTTGACCTACATCCTCCACCCGCAATGCTTGTTCAGTTTCGAAAGTGTTCTTCTGCAACTGTGGGTGTGAACATAGCCACTTCCACTTTTGCTGTGTGAAGACATGTTTGTCCTGTTCCGTAACAGAATACCGCTAAGCTAACTACGACACTCCAGTCCCCCAGTCTTTTGAACACACAAGCGCCATGAGTCTGAACGAGCATTCACTGGAAGCACTCTCCTGGAGGAAACTCTACTTGAGTCGAGCTAAACTCAAGTCTTCTAGTCAGATATCAGCTCTACTTTCTGGATTTGCTCTGGTAATGTATTCAGAACTGTATCTTTTCCTATTAGAGCGGATGTGTCACATCATGACCAATGGTCCAGTGATGATCAGTACAGTACATGTATAGGCTATGTGTAGCATACTGTGTGTCCTGTTTTCCAGGTGGCTATGGTGGAAGGGCTGGACGACAAGTACCATTATCCACCTGAACTGCTCATCGCCTTCAGTGTCTGCACCACTGTGCTTGTGGCTGTCCACCTCTTCGCTCTGATGGTCAGTACCTGCATTCTGCCCAATATAGAGGCTGCCAGCCACGTCCACACGCCCGAATCTGTGAAGGAGTCTCCGCACGAGCGAATGCACGGGCACATCGAACTGGCATGGGCCTTTTCTACTGTTATCGGTACCTTTCTCTTCCTGGCCGAGGTGGTTTTACTCTGCTGGGTGAAATTTTTACCTATTAAGGCCACCAATAACACCATCTCTTCTGGTGTGGCCGCTGCCATTACGTCCACCTCTATCATGGTCCCTTTTTGTGTAGTCTTCCTACTCTTTGCTGTGCATTTCTACCGTTCCCTGGTCAGCCACAAGACTGACAGACAGTTTCAGGAGCTGCAGGAGCTCTCCAATCTCACCAGAGTATAGGATGAGCTGGACCACAGAGGGGAATCCAACATCATCATGCAATCTCCTAGCTCGCATTTCCCATAGATGAGTATGATGGATGAACTCTGACCCTTTGGCTTTACGCCAAGCCAGGATTATGTATTTTTTTCAAAAATTCATTGTGTACATGTTTTCATGCTTGCCGTTTTTGCATTTGAGATGATGGTTTATTGTGTAATGCCTGCTGTTTGCCCCCCTATTTATTTATATATTTTTTTACTGAACACCTGCCAAAACAAAACTGACATTTTTAGCACAAGCTGTGGTGCTAAAATACTTTTTTTTTTACCAAATGGCTTTCTGAGTTTAAAAAAATACTGTACTGTTATAATAATAATAATAATAATAATGATTGGATTTATATAGCGCCTTTCCAAGGCTCAAAGCGCTTACACAGAATCATTATTCGTTCACACCATTCGTACCGGTGGTTCAGAAGCGTGGCAGCCACACATTGGCGCTCAACGGTCCCTCCGAACCACCATCATCATTCATGTCTACATTCATACCAATCATACCATTCATGTCTTACATTCATACCAATCATACCAATCATACCAGGCAAGGAGGGTTAAGTGTCTTGCCCAGGGACACAACGATTAACAGCTGGGAGGGAGCGGGGATCGAACCGCCAACCCTTGCGTCATTGGCTGACCCGCTCTACCTCCTGAGCTAAAGCCGCCCTCAATCCCCCTCAGGAGGGGGATTGGAGCCAAAGGGCATAAATAAGTGTGTTATAGTTTGAGATTGAGCATTACAAATTAGAATAGAATATTAATTGGGATGTGAATAATAGGGTACTAAAAATGACAGTATTACGACAGCATGCATTTTGATTCGACCTAATTAGGTTGTGTCGTTGCGAATGTTGCTGTGTCGTTAGAATCCTCTACCCACAATGCTTGTTCAGTGTCAAAAGTGAGGTGTTGCTTGGTGTCAAAAGGGCGTAAGTGCAGTTACGCACTTTTAGCAGCAAACAAAACCCTATGTTTTGCAGTTACAACTTTCAGTTTTTGCTTAATTAAAACATATGGGTCATGATTTCAGTTGTGTCCTTTTGGCACTGAAAGGATCACTGAGACCTTTGAATTGATAATATTCATATTTGCCAAAAATAACAATTATAGGACCCTTTGGCTCCAAAGCCCTCAATATGTGAATCATGTGTACTGGATATTTCTGCTGAAGGTAACTTTATCTTTGAGGCCATTTACACCCGGCAAAACATGTGTTTTCTGCCATCAGATTGCTATCAGATTGTGTTTTATCACTTGAAAGTACAGGTGTAAACGCCCCCAAAACGCATCGAAGAAGGATTGCAATCTGATCGGCCAAACCACCTCCGGAGGTGGTCAGGGATGCATTGTGTACACATTGAACACAAGTGTAAATGCAATGTGTCCTCTCAATCTGGATACAGCAACTTTATGCGGATTGAGAGGACACCCATTTCTGCCATCAGATTGCAATCTGATGGCAGAAAACGCATGTTAACACCAGGTGTAAATGGAATCAGGTTAATGTGGTCAAGTACAATCTGATGGCAGAAAACGCATGTTAGCTTTTTTTATTGAGTTCCAGTACATTATGTATATACTGTCACAGGTTGTGATCTGTGTCGTTGATGTTAATACAAAATGCAATTCTGTGCCCTTGTTCCTCTGTGCTTGATTTTCTAAAGATTGAGCAGTCCACTTGTCTCATCCAGAATTAACGTTTTACTAGTTGAATAATGCGCTCTAAAAGTGCCACTCCTCGAGTACTTTCAATCATGCTAGTGTAGAGGACAGTGTTCAAATTCAGTTAATTGCATTTTGTGCAATTTAACAGAGATTAAGTACTAATTACATACTGTACATACATTTTGGAGGGAGTTCTTGTAAATATTACTCTTAGCCTTACAATAATATAATTGATGGCATATCATTTATATTATCACATTATCATACCCATCAGTATGAGAGGAGTCCAGACCTGACATGGTGGGGATAGTAGTGATGCACAACGGATGGTGGAGGTGGGCATAGGATGTGGTTGTTTTAGAACTTCCCTCTTACAGTATGTAATGGAAAAATGCAGCAACAAGGCTTTTATGTTTATATGTCAACTGCACCAGCATCACTGGCAATAGATCAAATAGCTAAGAGGTGACCGTACTTTTTTTAAATTATTTTACAACTTATGTTTTCTATGTATGCTGGAAGGAGGAATTTACGCTTTAGTATTTTGGCACCAACAAAAAAACATTCTCAATATTAGTCAGCAGTTTATTTTTGTTTCTGAGTGGGGACAGTGGTGCAGCTCCGTATTACTAACACCTTCCACACAATTGAGAGGCAAAGTGAACGTCACTTCCTGTGAAATGTTATGCGATCTCTCATGTTTCTAAATATATCTGTACCGTTTGGTTTGAACAAGGAAAACTATTTTTTTAATAAACATTTTACAAAAATATTTATGGGAAAATAAATGGCGAATGAACATCTCTGGTACAGTGCTGAAGCAGGAAGTGACGTTCCACATTGGCGCTCTATTGTACATCAAGAGTGTGGGACTTTTGCTGTTGATCCTCTTGCTCTTTAACACTGATCATGGTAAGCTGATTGGGTTTTCATCAAAACCGATTTCATATCCAACAGGTGTACCTTGAAGAACAGGTGTGGAAAAAGATTAATAATAATACAATTAAACGTGTGTCTGTAATACTACTTTCAGCCAAAATGTTGTACCTTAGGAATTGGATACTTGGTTGGTGTTGGTGCTTCATCCCTTCCGAAATCAGAGAGAGTTCCACATTTGGCCACTCCGTTCACCCAAAGGCCTTCGTAAAGCTGGCCTTTGTCCAAATAGTGGAACGTTCCATGGCCATTCTTCTTTCCATCCTTCCAGCTGCCTTCATACCAGTTTTCATTTGCTTCAATACACGTCAGAGAGTCAGGACCAGCCTCACTAAAACCTTCTATTCAGACAATAATGTGAAGCCAAACTCCCTCACCAAATCGAACGACGCCATGTCCGTGGTTCTCATCTTCCATCCACTCTCCCTCATATACGTCTCCGTTATCGTAGTACATTCGTCCCCAGCCACTCCGATGGTCTCCACTCCACTCCCCCTCGTAAACAGCTGACTTACTGTAGAAGTATGTTCCAACCCCCTAAAGAGGTGGAGAAGAAAGCATAATGTATCAGATAGTGTGAAAATACTGTGGTACAGTCAGGCCTGTAGCCAGGGTTTGGGAAATACCGAGGTCATTTTAGCGTGGCGTGGGGGGCCAATGTTGTCCATTTTAAAGTAAAATGCTTCAATCTGGTGCGCTTTGAGAGCAAAATGAAGAGGCTAGATCTATAAAGAACTACAGACATCATGTTAGATTAATATCCTCTTTACTGTGCTGTTGCTTTAAAATGATACCAAAAATAAATGTCTCTCCATATAATATAATTTATATTCTGCATACAGGTCACATGGCAGAATACTGCTCAATTAAATACAATGGCCCATCTACACAAACATCACTTACAGGGGAGTTACTTACCCATTCACTTCAATAGAACTGTCCCCCAAAGTCTAGCCCCAATCTAGCCTCAATGCAAAATCTGAATGTTGTGAGTTATCTCTCTTCCTTCTATAGCACACAGAGAGGAAGCAAGTTGTTGCATTTCCGATCAACTGTCGCATTAAAACATCAATGACAGATGAATAGATCTGGGGACCGGGGCTATTTTTCTAAAAAAAAAAACCCTTTTTTTTGTGTGTGTGTGTAAAATACCGAGGTCATGACCTCGGTGTCCTCAATGGTAGCTACGGGCCTGGGTACAGTAGTGTGGAGAGCAGGCAGTGTGCCGATACATACATGCTTCTTGCCATTTTTCCATGCACCAAAGTATTGTCTTGTGTACTCGTGGGTCTCTGGGAGTAGTATGCTGTAGGTACCATATCCATCACATTGTCCACATTTCCAGTCTCCATCGTAAAATGCACCATCCTTCGTCCAAACCTGAGTTCCTTTTCCTGGGAGGGGGGGGGGGGGGGGTGTTACAATCAATGATCAATGACTAAACATATCTTCTGTCATGATTAATGAGCACACGTTGCTACACTGTATCTTACTCTTACCATGCTTCTTGTTGTCCAGCCACTCCCCTGTGTATTCATCCCCATTGGCGGAGAACACTGTGTGTCGCAATCCACATTTCTGTGCTTTTCTGTCCCATATTTTGGACAGCGGTTCACTCTTTTGAGTTTTTCTTAAATATGGCATGACTTGGGACAGACTTGATGAAGAACCTATAAACATAAGTAAGACATGTTCGCACAGGCACAGGTAACAGGAAATGGTTAGGCACAGGTAGGGGGAGCTCATACAGTTCTCACCAGACCACGCACTGACTAGACCAGTGGTTCTCAAATGGGGGTCCGGGGACCCCCAGCGGTCCTTGAGGGGGTTCCGGGGGGTCCCCAGCCAAAAGGGGGGTGATTTATGTTTGCTATAATTCCATTCATAATCATAAGTAACACAATGACTATTTTTCTCATGGTTTTTATACACTTTCTGTAATAAAACATCTAAAAGCATCAAACTTATTATCATATGGGGGGACCGTGGGACAAGATCCTATCAAATGGGGGTCCGTGGTCTAATCTTTGTCAGTTATAGGAGTCCTTCATGTGAAAGAATGTGAGAACCACTGGACTAGACAGACCACAAGCAGCATTCGGATACTTATTGGAAATAAACTGGTCTGTTAATCTCATCTCTACAATAAATCACCAACTAAACTGCATATCACTGTCCAACATCCGTTTATTATTAGGTCTGTGTCAGATCACTCCAACCTACCTGTGTTGTGTATTATGGCAAGTGGAATGGACATTGGAAAGTAAAAGAAAAAAGCAAAAAAAAGCAATACAATTCTATATTATGTCCAATTTACTGTCTGACTCTGGAGCATACACTGTTGCCTAATTGAACTTGTATACAGTTAATTTGATTGGACAGGAGGCCTGCACAAACTTTAGGATTAAGAAATAAGTTAATGTACACACATGAATACACTCACCCGTTATTAGGATGAAGTCATTGGTGTTTGCTGAAGCCAAAGTAATTGTGCTGTAGGCCTATGATGTGTTCAAGCAAAGCAACTGTTTTCCTAAGCCATTTACAACAACAAAAAGACAAAACAACCGACTGACTGAAGCCTGCTAGTCGGATAGCTATAGCCTTTTTACTCTCCTACCGACAGAGCTGGGGTTCCAGTAACCTAGCAACTTGATGTTTTGAGGTTGGTGGGTGGTGTATGTTTGGACTGGTGCCATCGCCATGGAAGAGCAGTGTCGCGTCCTTTTTCTCACGCACCCGATTTGCGCCAAGTCCCGCACTCCTCGGCCTCTGATTGGCCTACCCTGATATTTTATCTTAACCGTAACCAATCATCCCTCGTCATGACGAAACCCAACCCAATCATCACTCCTCATGACTAAACCTAACCAAACACAGTCTCCCTATGCCATTTATTTATTTATTTATTTATTTATTTATTTATTTATTTATTTATTTATTTATTTGTTTATTCAGTTACGACAGTGAACTAGTTTAAGACTGAATGTGTGTGTGTGTGTGTGTGTGTGTGTGTGTGTGTGTGTGTGTGTGTGTGTGTGTGTGTGTGTGTGTGTGTGTGTGTGTGTGTGGTTAGTGTGTGTGTGTGTGTGGTTAGTGTGTGTGTGTGTGTGTGTGTGTGTGTGTGTGTGTGTGTGTGTGTGTGTGTGTGTGTGTGTGTGTGTGTGTGTGTGTGTGTGTGTGTGTGTGTGTGTGTGTGTGTGTGTGTGTGTGTGTGTGTGTGTGTGTGTGTGTGTGTGTGTGTGGCAACCATGGTTCTATTGATGTCTACTGTACACGTCACAACAGCGTCACTTATCTTTCGATACGCAGCCTGGTTTAAAAAAAAGGAAAAGAGCTGCTGGCGTTGTCTGAACTGGGGGAACTGCAGCCACGGCACTGACTGGACAGACAGCCTGTGAGGGGAGAGAGAGAGTCTGCTGTGCCACAATGTCGCTGCCGAGGTTTCAAACTGAATGGGAAGAAATTGACCAAGAATATCAACAATTACAGGTGACTGATATAAGCTAATAACAACAAGCTGGCATTAGCAAATGCGCGCGACGGCTAACTTTAGTGAACGTAGCGTTAGCTAGCTAGCTTTCTGGATCATCCAATCCAGATTCCCCATAACATGTCGTGTTATGTCGCGAGCGGGTTCTTATTCTTTATAGTTATCTGTCATTCATATCCGCCCCGCGGGGCCACGAACAACGCATTGAACTTAAAGACCTGTTTGAAGAGTGCATTGTGTGTCAGTGAATAATTATTACTGGTGTTGACTGTGTCTCTGTCAGACTGTCAACGTAAGCTAACGTTAGCGGTTAGCAGCAGGTTGGCTGGGCTGCTAGTCGGCAGGTGGCTAACGTAGCTTCTACAGATCCCTGGTTATGCGACTGGTGTTACAAAGTTGCTTGTTTAAAGGCGGTGAAGTAACTTCACGTTAGCGTTGTTGTGTTGGATGTCAAGCTTAGCTAACAGTCCTTTGTGTGACCAGCAGGGTCTAGTAAGCTAGTAGCTAATGTTAGCTAGCTAACTTCAGAAAACATTGGAAATAGTCTTTTAAAGAAGATAATATACCTTCACTTTAAGACGAGATTTAAAAAGAAATCATGCTATGGCGTGAGCACCTCTCCCCGAAAGATAGTAGCAGAAAACTATAAATATAGTTACAATATAGAATGTAGAGCTGCTCCCTGGAGAATGAATTGAGAAATAATATGGTGAAGGTGACTGAGGCCACCCAGATAATTCCTTGAGAGAGGAGGTTGCTACAATACTGATCTAGGCCAGAGCTAATTTAGATTGAGCTAAAACGCAAACATTTTGCTTTTCACAAATCCTCTCTAACGTTATAGAGCCTGTGACATTGCAAGCTCGAGTCATAACTCTGGTTTGTGGCTTGTAAAACAGTTGTTCCTGTTCAGAGTATTGGTTAAACTGTCGAGACCATTGGAATGACACTTCAATTCGTAAACTGTCAAACGTTTCCCTTAAACTGTTGAAAACCGAGCAGTGGTGAGATGAACTCACACAGGGTTTTCCTACCATTATAAGGCTGGCAGCCGCAGCACCCGGGCGATTTTGGGCACCGCACCTAAACCAATTCAATCTAAAATCAATGTTGGCCTCCTCCAGTGGACTACTTTAGAAACGTTTGTGTTTGCGCTGTTTGGGTGTCCTTCATATTATCTGATTATGTTGTTATTAACATTTTAATATTTTTCCAAATGTTTGGACACAGATATGGTCCAAAATTATGTGAAATTGCATATTTTTGATTGAAAAACATTCAAATGTTCTACCCCTAACCCCCCTCCTTGACCCTCTCGTAGTCGTGCCACAGGATTATCAATCCTGACCAGCACACAATCTTGAAAATCAGTTCTGACAGCCAAAGTGACATATACTGCTCAAAGTTGATGCAAGTGCATGTAAACTGGAGTATCAATGTAATGTGTGAAGAATATAATTTTCAGAATAAGAAGAATGTGGTAAAGATCTGTTTTAGTGAGACTAGTATGAAAATGATGTCTGAAATAGTTTGACTGTGTAAACATTGTCAATCAGGACACAGGCGTCACAGGCTATTTATCCTACATCCTATCTCATGATTTATTTATTGACAAAATAGCATGATGTCAAAATTGTTTTTGTTTTTTCCCCAAAATTATTTTTATTCACAGGATTGCAAACATGTCTAGCCTAATTTGCTGTATTTGTTTGCCAAACAGGAAACTCACAAAGTGTATAAACAAAAACTTGAGGAGCTCACCAATCTTCAGTCAACATGCAGCAGTTCCATCAGTAAACAGAGGAAATGCCTGAAAGACCTACAGCACAGCCTGAAGAGGTAAGTCTCCTGTTGTCCTGCTCTGTCAGATCAAGAGGCCCATGGTACTGCTGGACTGTGGGACACTTCAGACATCTTTGACACAAACAAACACCCTTTGTTTACACCGGGGGTTAGTGAACTTGAGTAAGGTAGTGTAACATAGTAAGCCAATGAGCTGGTCCTTATAGTCACCCGTCATTGTATTTTGTCATTTTTAAGATATTTCATATATTTCTGAGTCACTCTCTCGTAACGGACAAGCCCGTCTTTTATTGTCACACGAACACCACAACACATGCATGCGGCCACAACACACTCATGCTGACGGTGGCCGGTGAAAAGTGTCCTCTGCATTTAACCCATCCAGGCATGTCCTTTCATGTCCTGACCATGCTGATTAGTCACAGTACTGTCCACCATTTAGAGATAATAACATGTATTTTGATGATCGGGCGTCCGTTTTGGACAGCCTGTGGAAAGTGGGTAGCTGGTTATGCAATAAGACTAGTCAAATTAAAATAGAAATAATAATATAGACAGTGGGTGGATTTCTTGTGGAAACCTGTTGAGCTCTGATCCTTTCAATAAACAAACAATAATATGGCTATCTCTATGCAATTACTGAATTGTTCTTTCACTCTGAGAGGAATGCAGGAGGAAGGAATGTCTTGGCTTATGCAGAAGGTTCTGAACGTTCACGTTACCTGTCCTCATGTTACCTTTCCCATTGTTCACAGGTGTGTACAAACATGTGACGAGAAAGACTTAAAACTACTGAAGGACATTCAGATACAAAGCAAAGATAGAGAAAATGTCTTCTTTGATATGGAAGCGTATTTGCCAAAGAAGAACGGGTCAGTACTTTTGGATGTGGATTTTTTTACTCATAATTTACTTGGTATTATTATGACCGTGAATATTGTTTGCTTTACCTTCTCCTTTTCAGCTTGTACCTAAATTTGGTCCTGGGCAACGTAAATGTAACCCTTCTCAGCAACCAGGCAAAGTATGTGATCCTCCGTGAGTCTTCTTGAACAGATTTTTCCACTAGAGTTGTGTTTGCATGTTGTCAGCTCCTCATCATCTCCCATGTGTCTTCCACTTATTTGTATAGATTTGCCTACAAAGATGAGTATGAGAAGTTCAAGCTTTATATGACAATAATTCTGATGTTTGGGGCCATAACCCTTCTCTTCTTCCTCAATTATCGGTGAGTTAATTCCCATTCCGTTAATAAGCATCTTTTTTGTAGTCACATCGCAAAATCTAAAGAGTGGCTCAGTAATATATATGTATTTACATGTATATATTTTCTGTTATTTCAGTGTCACCGATGAAATCTTCAACTTTTTGCTGGTTTGGTACTACTGCACACTGACCATAAGGGAAAGCGTTCTCATGAGCAATGGCTCTAGGTGTGTAGTCTATAATAAATAGTTAGAGTAAAGGTCCTTGCACATCGGGAGCGTGCGATTAATTCGCACGTCAATAATATTTTCCGAACCTATATCAGTCAATGCGACCGTGCATACCAACGGCGAAGTTTCGCTGAGCGTTATTGCGGTGTTTATTTTTTCGAACCACGGTCGATTTTTCAGAAATTCGCTTCCGACGTGTACACATCTGCGGCTGTGATTGACAGGTGGGTCAAAACTTGCATCGCAATTTCGTGCCGTATATTCGCATCGCTCTTGATGTGTAAGGACCTTTAGGCTGGCTTTACACTGTGAAACTGTCACACAACTTCAGTTGGTTGAAACTGAGGTGAAACTTAAGTTGCAAATGATTTGCATGGTCTAAAGCAGTGCTTCTCAACTGGTCTAGCCTTAGGACCCACATTTTTCTTAGTCATTAAGTCGTGACCCAAATGTCATCTTTTTTTTTTTTTAGGCCTACATGCTTTTTAAACAAGTTGAAACTGGTGATGCTCGCAGCTATAGTAACATGACATGTTTGGTACCAACGGATGCCTTAGGTCTTCTAGTTTCAGAGGAGACCATATCTGGCTTTAAAAATGAGCCTGTTACAGCCTCTGAAAGACAGCAGTGTTGGGCGTGGACGCCGCCAACCCAAGGAGTAGAATAACTTTTTTTCCCATGCACACATCCTCGACCCACTCAAAACGGCCCCACGACCCACTTTTGGGTCCCGACCCACCAGTTTAGACCAGAGAATGGGTCTAAAGTCCTCTGCAACGCACTTGAAAACGTGTCTGAAACTCAGCTGCAACAGTTGCAAAACTCTCAACATTGTGAAACTAGTTTCATGCAACAGCCAATCAAAACACTGACTGTGGCTCTCTCTTCCTATCCTCCGGGACAGCCACAATGAAAGAAAAGTAGCCAGCCAGTGGCAGAAGAAAACCTGATACAACACGTCCAAATTGATATTATCAGCTAGGAAATGATACAAAATAAGATACAAAGATGCAAGTTACAATGACATACCCCACTTGATACAGTATCTACTGTAGCAAGATAGAGTAAAGGAAAAACAATATGACAGATGAAACTAATCTAGCTCGCTTGTTTTAGTGAAACAAACTTATCGTGTTGCATGAGACTTGGTATTTTGAATTGCTTTGTGTAAATGTCAAGTTGCATGACAATTATGTTTCAGGCAATTGGCAACCTGCTACTAGCTGCGTCAAAGTTTCACCGTGTAAAGCCAGCCTAATTCAGAAGCACTTTGATTTTACAGTTGGCCTCAATACACACTTTTTTCCCACTTTAGGGGTTTTTAAGATGTTGGATCATCTTAAAAACCCTGAATTAGTTTAATTGACTCTAATCTGTTGTATGCAATTGTCTTATTTTCTTATTTTTCTCTACTCTATATGCCCTGTTTCAGGATTAAAGGGTGGTGGGTGTTGCACCATTATGTGTCCACCTTTCTTTCAGGTGTTATGCTCACCTGGTAAGTATTTATTTTTTCTTGTTGGTTTTTTGCCTTTAATCCCATTGATGTCACATTATTGTTTCAGAAATTACATTTAAACTTTGTGTCAAATGAGTAAAGTAAGCACCTGTTAAGGCTATCAATGTGAATTGTTTCAATCCCCTTTTTTTCCTCGTAGGCCAGAGGGGGCGATGTATCAGATGTTCAGGACCCCGTTCCTCGCTTTCTCCATCTATCAGAGTAAGAAGTTTCAATTGATTAACGAGGCTTTGACTGCTATATAAACTAGGGATGTCACGATACTAGAATTTCTGCTTCGATACCGACACCTAGGAAAATATCGATACTCGATACCATTTTCGATACCACGCGGGGGGATGCGACAAGACATCAAGAGGCATACAAAATAAACAAAGACAGATGGACGGACAGACGCACGCTTCTCCATAATCTAGGCCTGATAAAACTCATTAAAAACTTTGACCTTACACAGCAGATTACACCCGTTCTCGTCATCAGCCTATCAGAACACAGCAGATTACACCTGCTCTAGTCATCAGCCTATCAGAACACAGCAGATTACACCTGCTCTAGTGATCAGCCTATCAGAACACTTTGAGCTTGTTGAAGCAACCCACCAATGACAGGGAGGGAGAAATCAGTAGTATGTTTGATTTTTCATTAACACGTTGACTGCCACTGACGTATATATACTTCTATTAAAAAATCGATTTTTTTTTTTGACGGTGCTACGTGGATCAATGCCCCCCGCGTCTCCTATGGAGATATTGGAAGTATTGAATGTGTATAATCTATTTTACCGACCAGCTAGGTGGCGACGATGCCCTCCCGACAGAGAGAAAGTCAACCAAAAGCAGCCGCCTCCCGCGGCTGCTTCCTCCATTCTCAAGGAAATGGCTTGCCGATTTTACAGTCATCAATCACCAGACTCGCCGCTCTCGGGCCACGCCAGCAGCAGCACACGGGGGATTGCAAATTTGCATAAGCCTAGAGTCGCACGGGGCTTCATCGGGGCTCTCAAACCCAAGAGACGAGTGAGACCTATCCACACTCGCTGCCAGGGAGGGAGGCTGCTCGAACTCGCTGCCAGGGAGGGAGGCTGCTCGAACTCGCTGCAGCAGCAGCAGAGCACTCGCTTGTGACAAACGCAGGCTGAAAGCCACTAGACACGCCCACGTAGGGAGGAGTTGAAGGAGAGGGCGTTCGGAACTATATTGTTTGGATGTCTGATCTCTCACTGATGCCAAAAATAAATGGTTAAAGTGACTGTTCTGCCTGTTTGATTGAATTTCACAAAACTGCGATTATCTCAGCTTTCACTCTCAGACAGCTGAAACCATGCTGTACTCAACGGCTAATATCTACATAACTACTAACTCTACAAACTAACTCTTTTAGACAGAGAAAGCACACATTCTATTAGTACTTTTCTGAACTTTGTGTTCACAAACTCCAAGCAGAAAAGAATCCTCGGCTCTTTTAAAATGAGCCAGAATCCTCAAAAAACGGCCTGGCAGAAGCTACCTACAGCAAAAAAAAAACGGCTGGCAGTCAATGTGTTAAGAGAAAGCACTGCTCATATTGATACTGTTGCAAATGAGTATTGTATCAGTTAATTTTTTTTAGTATTGATACTTATCGATACTATCGATACCTGTTGCAAATGAGTATTGTATCCGTTTAAAATTTTTAGTATTTTTTTCCCGATACTATCGATACTTTTGACAACCCTAATATAAACACACCTCCACTGCAGATTTAAGTCCATATAGAAATAACGTCTTGTTTTACTCAAGTCTATAAAAAAACACGCACACAAAACTACACGAGTACAGCTGAATCCATTATATGTGCTATTCTGTTGTTTTCCCAACTGGTTAAAATGGCATGCAAAGTGAGCACAGTCCATTTGAATTTACCACGTACCATGGAAATAATTCTGGAAAATTTGGAATCTGGAAAAAAGATTAAGGTTAAGTCTATAAATTCTGCAACAGCCAATTAAACCGGCAATGGTATTTCTTCTCTAGTTTGCTAAATGGAAAGTAGCATCTCAAACTCCAGACTGCGCACTGCGAATAGGTGTAAACTGTTCAAATCGCTACCTGTACCTGTGTCCAGATTTATTCTTGTTATAATGGTAGAATTGTGTTCCTGTGTTCTGTGTCAAATGTGTGGAGCTGCTCAATTCTGTGCTTGCCTGTGGGCTCTAATTGGGTGGTGAAGGTAACGACACAAGGTCTATAATCGCACACCGTTTTGCAAACTCGGCTGAAATTTGCACTAAGAACGTAGAAGGTGGACTGGAGGAGTGAGATGCTGAGGCTCAATAGCCAGCAAACAAATAATAATCTGTCTTTATTCAGCAGCCATGAGGAACATGTTTCATCTCTAGATCTTCTCCATGAGTACATTGACACATGTATAATTTATGCTAGAATTCAAAATTCCACTCCAGCCAGGCAAAAAAAAACAAAAGAAAACACAGGTGGTTCCGAGTGAGCGAGTCCAAAACGTTCTCTTAATTTCCCATGTCAGACCTGTAGACTCTGTCATGCTGTGATAACAGGGGACACTTTGAATCGTCCTCACACAGGTCAAAGCATGAGGCTCAAGTGCTGGATCACCTGTTATAGATATACTGTATGTTGAAATGTCCTTGTGGGTCAGTAAGACCAGCAGGAAACTAAAAAGCATAAAAGTTGCATTCGCTGCAAGGATGAAAATTCTCCAGTTGCGAGAGACATTTGAATCTGATCAAACAAGGTGTATTCATGTGACTATTTCAAGGCATTGTACTGGTGAATAGCCCCAGCCAGGGCGGCGACACACCCAGCCTGATAAATGCATTCATGTGTTGGACACGCCACGGTTCACCTCAGGGCCCGCAATTAAATTAGTCTCTTAGTGATTTGGTATGAATCATGACATGGCATTAAGGGGATGTTTGTTTCTGGGTTGTGGGTGGAATTTCAAATTCTAGCAAAAACTATTCTATGTATTGAGATACTCATCTGGAAGATTTATACATAATGTGCGAGGGGAAAAAAGTTTTTTGAAATATAGATATATGATTACCAAAATTCGGGGGAACCTGTTTAAATACTGAAAACTAAAGACTGAGCGCTTATGGGAGGTTGCTATTCACATTTCATGGGGGAAAAGAAAGAGGCCCTTTTTTGATGGGGCTGTCAGATAGTAGATGCCACATTGTTTGATAATAACTGATGTATTTATATGACTGGAAAACAATTATGCTGTGGAACTGGTTTCTCACTGGAATAGAAGGGAAAGTATTACCGCCCTCTGGTGGTTGGATACATTGAAGAATAAGAACATTCACTTCTCGGAATCTCATATAAAATGACAGAATATAACATCATGATTAACTCCACTTAATAGTAATTCCACTTTTGATGTCATGTTTACTTTTGTTTATTGTAATCATTCAAGGTAAAAGGAAAACAACAGGTTTGTGCAGGGTTACATTTCAAAATGATCTTACATTTGACAGACTGTGATGCATTATATTTTTGTCATCCATTTGTGTTCCAGGCTTTGTGCAGTTCCTCCAGTATTACTACCAGAGCGGTTGCTTATACAGGTTGCGAGCTTTGGGAGAGCGAAATCAGCTGGATCTCACAGTGGGTAAGTCCTGTGCTATTTCTGGTCGTAGTCATTTCACTCCTTTGAACTCCTCAGACATCTGCAGCACCATGTCTGGGAAAAATAGGGGAAAGGTGAGGCGGCGAAAGTTGTTGCCCATCATTTCGGAATAACTTGGGAAAGACCTCACTGAATCATGTCCACATTTCTGATTATTGCACATAGAAAACTGAGCAACAAGATGTTTTCCAAGCATTTCCACATACACTGTGGCATTTTATGCTGAGGTTGTATTCTATGCCACTCTGTCTCTTACACTATTTCTGTGTTTCTGCAGAGGGATTTCAATCCTGGATGTGGAGAGGCCTCACTTTTCTTTTGCCTTTCCTCTTTTTTGGCCATGTAAGTTTAAAAATACAACACATTTCTACTTTTATTTTTCTACTACTACTTTTTTCATTTATTATATATATTTTTTTAATTGTGAAATGTTTCAAATCAGGAGGAAATTAGTGAAACTCCTTGGATGAGGGCAGCAAAGGTTCAATATGTGTGTATCAGACAGCAACAACCTGAAAAGACAATGTGTTTTTACTCAAATTAAGTGAGTCCGTTGTAAACCGAAGCAGCAAAACACAATATATACAACCACTGAAAACAACATAGGAACCATATGAAGAAGAGAAGGTAAAGAAATGACAGTCTTAACCAGGGCAGTGGTGGCCCAACGATCAGAGAAGCGAGCTTGTGACCGGAAGGTCATCGGTTCAATTCCCGGGACCGACAGGCTAAATCTGGCTGGGGAAAGTGAAAAGGCAGCGCTTGCCCCTCCCTCATTACCACCACTGAGGTGCCCCTGAGCAAGGCCCTTAACCCCAACTGCTCCAGTGGAGCTGATCAGTGGCCAGCAGATCAGACTGTGGAAACAAACATATTAGGGCACACAAATAATAACTAAAGAACAAAACAAGCAACACTACAAATGTCAAAATGTGTGTGAGAGACCGATGTGAAGTAGAGGAGTGAAAGAGGTGCGCTGATGCTTTAGGAGGGAGATGAGGATCAGATTGAGGACACAAAATGACTGCAGTTGCAGAGTGTGTAGTTAGGTTAATGTCTCCTTGTCCTTTACAGTTGCAGAGTGTGTAGTTAGGTTAATGTCTCCTTGTCCTTTACACTTCCAAAGTGTGTAGTTAGGTTAATGTCTCCTTGTCCTTTACAGTTGCAGAGTGTGTAGTTAGGTTAATGTCTCCTTGTCCTTTACACTTCCAGAGTGTGTAGTTAGATTAATGTCTCCTTGTCCTTTACACTTCCAGAGTGTGTAGTTAGATTAATGTCTCCTTGTCCTTTACACTTCCAGAGTGTGTAGTTAGATTAATGTCTCCTTGTCCTTTACACTTCCAGAGTGTGTAGTTAGATTAATGTCTCCTTGTCCTTTACACTTCCAGAGTGTGTAGTTAGATTAATGTCTCCTTGTCCTTTACACTTCCAGAGTGTGTAGTTAGATTAATGTCTCCTTGTCCTTTACACTTCCAGAGTGTGTAGTTAGATTAATGTCTCCTTGTCCTTTACAGTTGCAGAGTGTGTAGTTAGATTAATGGCTCCTTGTCCTTTACACTTCCAGAGTGTGTAGTTAGATTAATGTCTCCTTGTCCTTTACACTTCCAGAGTGTGTAGTTAGATTAATGTCTCCTTGTCCTTTACACTTCCAGAGTGTGTAGTTAGGTTAATGTCTCCTTGTCCTTTACACTTCCAGAGTGTGTAGTTAGATTAATGTCTCCTTGTCCTTTACACTTCCAGAGTGTGTAGTTAGATTAATGTCTCCTTGTCCTTTACACTTCCAGAGTGTGTAGTTAGATTAATGTCTCCTTGTCCTTTACACTTCCAGAGTGTGTAGTTAGATTAATGTCTCCTTGTCCTTTACACTTCCAGAGTGTGTAGTTAGATTAATTTCTCCTTGTCCTTTACACTTCCAGAGTGTGTAGTTAGATTAATGTCTCCTTGTCCTTTACACTTCCAGAGTGTGTAGTTAGGTTAATGTCTCCTTGTCCTTTACACTTCCAGAGTGTGTAGTTAGATTAATGTCTCCTTGTCCTTTACACTTCCAGAGTGTGTAGTTAGATTAATGTCTCCTTGTCCTTTACACTTCCAGAGTGTGTAGTTAGATTAATGGCTCCTTGTCCTTTACACTTCCAGAGTGTGTAGTTAGATTAATGTCTCCTTGTCCTTTACACTTCCAGAGTGTGTAGTTAGGTTAATGTCTCCTTGTCCTTTACACTTCCAGAGTGTGTAGTTAGATTAATGTCTCCTTGTCCTTTACACTTCCAGAGTGTGTAGTTAGATTAATGTCTCCTTGTCCTTTACACTTCCAGAGTGTGTAGTTAGATTAATGTCTCCTTGTCCTTTACACTTCCAGAGTGTGTAGTTAGGTTAATGTCTCCTTGTCCTTTACACTTCCAGAGTGTGTAGTTAGATTAATGTCTCCTTGTCCTTTACACTTCCAGAGTGTGTAGTTAGATTAATGTCTCCTTGTCCTTTACACTTCCAGAGTGTGTAGTTAGGTTAATGTCTCCTTGTCCTTTACAGTTCCAGAGTGTGTAGTTAGGTTAATGTCTCCTTGTCCTTTACACTTCCAGAGTGTGTAGTTAGGTTAATGTCTCCTTGTCCTTTACACTTCCAGAGTGTGTAGTTAGATTAATGTCTCCTTGTCCTTTACACTTCCAAAGTGTGTAGTTAGGTTAATGTCTCCTTGTCCTTTACACTTCCAAAGTGTGTAGTTAGGTTAATGTCTCCTTGTCCTTTACAGTTGCAGAGTGTGTAGTTAGGTTAATGTCTCCTTGTCCTTTACAGTTGCAGAGTGTGTAGTTAGGTTAATGTCTCCTTGTCCTTTACAGTTGCAGAGTGTGTAGTTAGGTTAATGTCTCCTTGTCCTTTACAGTTGCAGAGTGTGTAGTTAGGTTACTGTCTCCTTGTCCTTTACAGTTACAGAGTGTGTAGTTAGGTTAATGTCTCCTTGTCCTTTACAGTTGCAGAGAGTGTAGTTAGGTTAATGTCTCCTTGTCCTTTACAGTTGCAGAGTGTGTAGTTAGGTTAATGTCTCCTTGTCCTTTACAGTTGCAGAGTGTGTAGTTAGGTTACTGTCTCCTTGTCCTTTACAGTTGCAGAGAGTGTAGTTAGGTTAATGTCTCCTTGTCCTTTACAGTTACAGAGTGTGTAGTTAGGTTAATGTCTCCTTGTCCTTTACAGTTGCAGAGAGTGTAGTTAGGTTAATGTCTCCTTGTCCTTTACAGTTGCAGAGTGTGTAGTTAGGTTAATGTCTCATTGTCCTTTACAGTTGCAGAGTGTGTAGTTAGGTTAATGTCTCCTTGTCCTTTACAGTTGCAGAGTGTGTAGTTAGGTTACTGTCTCCTTGTCCTTTACAGTTGCAGAGAGTGTAGTTAGGTTAATGTCTCCTTGTCCTTTACAGTTGCAGAGTGTGTACTTAGGTTAATGTCTCCTTGTCCTTTACAGTTGCAGAGTGTGTAGTTAGGTTAATGTCTCCTTGTCCTTTACAGTTGCAGAGTGTGTAGTTAGGTTACTGTCTCCTTGTCCTTTACAGTTGCAGAGAGTGTAGTTAGGTTAATGTCTCCTTGTCCTTTACAGTTGCAGAGAGTGTAGTTAGGTTAATGTCTCCTTGTCCTTTACAGTTGCAGAGTGTGTAGTTAGGTTAATGTCTCTTTGTCCTTTACAGTTCCAGAGTGTGTAGTTAGGTTAATGTCTCCTTGTCCTTTACAGTTCCAGAGTGTGTAGTTAGGTTAATGTTTCCTTGTCCTTTACAGTTCCAGAGTGTGTAGTTAGGTTAATGTCTCCTTGTCCTTTACAGTTACAGAGTGTGTAGTTAGGTTAATGTCTCCTTGTCCTTTACAGTTGCAGAGTGTGTAGTTAGGTTAATGTCTCCTTGTCCTTTACAGTTGCAGAGTGTGTAGTTAGGTTAATGTCTCCTTGTCCTTTACAGTTCTGGCAGCTGTACAACTCGGTGACCCTGTTTGGCTTGGCGCGACATGACGACTGCAAGGAGTGGCAGGTAAGGATCGCAGAGCCACTGCGTAAACCTCACACACACACACACACACACACACACACACATGCTTCTCTCACCATACAATTTGATATGCGACAAGGAGTTCATAATTCAACACCACCATGATAAATAACGATAAAAAATAATTCAATGACACCAAAGTATGACTGTGCAGAAGTATGGGTATTTCTGATGCACAAATATTTCTAGCTATGACATTGGCTTGCTAGAAGGATTTAAAAATGGTATTATAACGTGCAAATAATACACTTTAGATGCAGAGCTTGTGAAATGGTGATGGGCAAGCTGTCTCATTAGTGGGTTACTAGAGCAGAATAAAATGAAGCTAATAATGTGATTCATTCTTCTGCCCCACGATATGTATTGTCAGTTTGTTTTATTGTGATATATTGTCCCATCCCAACTGTCAAGGCAGAGGAGAAGTGGAGGTTGGGTACCCTGCGTAATCCCACTCATGAATACCTTGCAAACGAGTTGCTTTACAAGATCATTTGTGGGTTCAGAAAGTTTACCTGCCTCACTGTTGTGTAGGGCTGCCACTAACCATTATTTTCATAATCGATTAATCTGTCGATTGTTTCTCGATTAGTTGTTTGGTCTCTAAAATGTCAGAAAATGGTAGCAAACGTCGATCAGTGTTTCCCAAAGTCCAAGATGACGCCCTCAAATGTCTTGTTTTGTCCACAACTCAAAGATAATATCAGTTTGCTGTCACACAGGAGTAAAGAAACCAGAAAATATTCACATTTAAGAAGCTGGAATCAGAGAATTTAGACCTTTTCTCTTAAAATTGTACTCAAAACGATTAATCGATGATCAAAATAGTTGTCGATGAATTTTCTGTCGATCGACTAATCGATTAATCGTGGCAGCTCTACTGTTGTGTGTATATACAGGTGCACTAAGACTGGAGAACTGGCTCCAGCATTGTTAAGATGGTGAACTAACTGTGCCTGTCAAATCCTCTTTATAGCTGCATTTGGCACAGGACATCTTGTCATGTTATAACGCCCTGGCTGCCTGTGCCCGCGGAACCTGTCGCGTTTCATTTCGGCGACCCATGTTAACAGGTTAGCGCAGCCACACAACCCGTGTGAGCGCCCCCCTCAGGCGTGACTCGGCTGTGTCTAGCACAAATAGACCGCAGCGCCTGTTTACTCGGCTCCAGCTCGGCTAGCTGGAAGGCAGCGCCACCTCAGCTCAGCGAGGTAGCCGTCACACACAGGTAGAGGTGGGCAGTGTGTCCCCGGGGCGTACGCCTTTTTGATTATTTGCAGCACATGCTGCCTGTTTATGATAGGTCACACTAAATGACAAACAGGAATAATCCACAGGTATTGCTTGATATGAATGTAGTCAAAAGCATAAGCTGTAAACGGCTTAAAAAGCAAGACATAACATTTGAAATTGCTAAGGCAAACGTCACGCTTCTATGTGAATGTTTAAGTTCTATGCTCTCGAGTCCAAAGTATTGAAGTGTGTTTTTAGATTTTCTCAATGTAGTTCTGTGGTCGCAGTGTGTTGAGACTGTAGTAACTGCATGATGTTGGAGAGAGTTTAGGGAACGTTTGTCCTCTTAGCCATAAAACACGTCAAAATATAGAAATGGCTGCAGATACTAAAATGTGTCCTGTTTTGTCTTTGGGATGAACCGCTGACATTTGTCTTTTTCCTCTCAGGTGTTCATGCTGGCGCTGACGTTCCTCGTCTTGTTCCTGGGGAATCTCCTCACCACGTTGAAAGTTGTTCACCAAAAAGTTCAGAAAAACTCGGAAAAGGTGCAAAAAAAGGACTGAGAAACGAGCTTATAAGAGAGGGGCCTCCGATTCTCCAAAACGGCCAGTAAACTCTGAAACAAAACTATGACACGTCACGCACAATCGCCTGATAGACTGACCACAGTAAGGCAGGAAGCCGAAAGAGCGCACTTCCTGCCAGGCTCTGATGACAGCAGCGACATCCAGCCAAAGGATTTTGTGAATGGGCTTCTGCTTTTTAAATGACTTGTTGTCGTCCGTGCCGCGTGCTGCAGTCAATGTTCCCCTGGCTGACAGATGAAATCCTTCAGTTTGTTGCTCTTATCATGTAGATATAAAGTGATTGGACAGAATTATGTGCTGTGTTTATGTCGGTATCAATGCATGAACCTTGTACGAGAGCCTTCTGTTCAAAACGATATGCAACTCAAAAGAGAGTACGGTAGCATCGATTCATCAGAACAGTATCATTTGCCTTTTCGAAGACCCCAAGTCTGTCATGTAGATGCTTCATACTTCTGTGAAGTAGTAGTGTTCAAACTATTTCTCTGGGTAGAAGAACACATTTTGAATATGTACAACACGGGCGTGGCACAGCGTTTCCATTATTTGTATCTCCTTAACTTTTGTTATACGTGCAGTGATTAACTCCCCGATTGTGCTTTTTTCATTCATTTTTTGAAAATGACAAAATGTAGATCCATAACTTAGAATACTTAAAATCAGACTTAGGAACGGCACCGCTGCTTCCTGTCAAGCACTGGTGTGAGATGGTGCCATTGCTGTCTTATCTGCCATACAAGAGTCAGTGGCAGCAGCTTATGGGCTCATTTTTGGGGGGTTACTTTTTGGGGTCCTTGACAGATGACTCTTCAGGCGTGGTCACAAAAGCCTTTTCTTTCTTCTTGATCTAAACCGGTGGTCCTCAACCTTTTTTTACATCAAGTACCAGCTCAGAAATTACAACCGTATGAAAGTATGAGAGGGAGGGAGCCCCGGGACGTACGCGTACCACAGGTTGAGAACCACTTATCTCAACTATGACTTATATCCAAACTGTTTTGCTGCCAGTGAAGACTAAAGGGGATATTCATTCAGTTTAAGTCCTTCCTAGCAGCAACATGAGTTATTTTTCTCTGATGAAATAGCTTCAGGCTTATTAAACATTTTCCTGAGGTCGGAGGAACTGCTGAAATGTAGTCTGAAATGTGTAAACATGCTGGTAGTTCCCATCTTACATTTTGTTGCACAAGTTTATCATGATCAAAATGCTGCTATTAGCGCTTGTACTGTAAGACTATTATTCAGAGTGATGACAAAAATGTGCTGGATTATTTATAATTTTTTTCTTCCCCCAACTAACATTATTAAATGTAAAAAATAATAATAGTAATAATAACTATGGCCAAATCTTGGAACTTGTGCTCCAGTTCAGTGTAGTTTTATCGGCTTTGTGCTTCATACTTGGTCTAGTATTAGACTTAATTTTTTTCTAATCAAGTATTCAGATGCGCTCCAAAGAGTGGATCTGAATAGCTGTAGTGGCGGCGTGTCTCTAATGCCTTATTCTATCCGAAGCCTGACACGACTGACATGTCTCGGTTTGTTTTGAAAAATCCAAAGACCTTAAAGACGTGTTGGATCTGTTCTCCTTTTTCCACGATGCATTCTGCTCTTTAAGAGAAACACTTTCAACGTCACTTTTATTGGGTAAAGTCAAAGCATGTTGAATTACAGACCAAAATGTTACATTTGACGAGAGCTGCCACAATGCACAAAATGACTTGATTTCCTCACTTGTGAAAAATGTAGCTGATGTTAAAATGTCCTCATGTTCCCCATGGATCATTCACCTCAAGACTGTACCTGGTGCCTGAACATGATCAATAACGAGACGATTGACAATTTTGCATTCTGTGTACATTGTTGTAAAAATAATAATATAATAAAAACACCGGATAAAATATTGTGGGCATTGTCTGTGTCTCTTGTGCACGAGATTAAAACTGATTTACACCGAAGAAGGGTTTTTATTTCAGTGTTGTGCCTTTAATCTGCTTGGTGACAAGAGGTCTGCAGCTGCTTTCTGACACATGACGGGGTTTCAACACTAGTGGGCGCTGTTGGTAAAGATAAGAGGCATGCTGTCACTGCTGAAAAAGAGGAAATATTGTCCGAGCCTTGTGTTTACCAGCTCACAGCAATGCTTAACTGCTGGAAACGTCGTCAGTGTTACATTCAGTTGTACTTTGTGGATATTTTGTTGACAAAATGTCACTGGAAATGAGCCAACCCTATTGAATCAATATTCTCCCGGTCCCTGTGCTAAAGATATTTGATCAATTAGTTGAAGACACTTTTAAATCTATTGAATTTGGTTCTGTTTTTGATCTGTATTAAACATTCATTTTCAACAGCCTAAAAAAACCCTATAAGGCAGGTTTGTATTATTTGAATTGACACTGGAAGGCATCCGGTATAGCCTAACTGTTGCCAGTCAGGATAGAAAATCGGTGTGAAGTGCCATCATCCAATGAATTCGCACTGAATGAATTCAAAACCATTCAGCAAATACCTTTTTATAGATTTGTTTTAATTTGGGGGGGGGGGGGGGGCAATCTAAAGTCTAATCATGGTTATCTAAACCAGCAAATACCTTTTTAGACAGCACTGTTCACACCCTGACCATAAGTCTATTTGTAAACAAAATGTGAAAACCTGCTAAATAAAATAAAAAAATAGACCCTAAAAAAACATTTTCATATAAAAAAAATACAATAAAAAATTATTGACAGAGAGGCAAAAAAATATATAGGCTACCGCTTTGGTTTAAATATTGCAGCTCGATTGATTGATAGAAACATGATCTTGTCATGTTGAAAAGTACAAAACATCGCGACTGTAAGTTCTGCTGGTCATTGTTCTTGCGTAAGTGTCCAAGTCTCTCCAGTTTCGTTATCAGTGACCCCTTCCTGTGACTGAGGGGGATGAGCTATAATGACTCAGCAAGGCTCTAAAAAGACGTAGGGAGTTTGTTTTCTTCTATTTTTTCCAACCTGGTCCCTGAGTGTCCAGCCTGGTCCCTGAATGTCCATCCTCTCTCGGTGCAAGTGTATGATACGATGGGGGAAACGATGTGTCCTCTGGCCTTGCTGAGTTTGTCCTCACAAAACAACACAAATTCTCCTTTTTTTACTGTGTCTCTGCTTACGGCTGACTGCCAAAGCCACTTTGGTGGCCTCTTTGAAAACTTCCTCCACGTTCTCCTGGTGCTTCGCTGAACACTCCAGATAGAGTTCAGCGTTCATCAGCTGTCGCGTCTCCTCACCCTGCAAAACACAGTTATTATTACAGAATGACATTCAAATATTACTGTATAAGAAGGAAAAGTGTATATTAGTTGTCTTAAACCAAAACAAAAAATACATTTGGCCAGGAAATTATTACAATTAAATTGTAATACAATAATGATAATAATTCATTTATTTTGTATAGCGCTTTTCAATGACCCAAATACAGCTGCAAATTGCACTGGACAGTGGACACCCTGTAAGATGGAGATCAAAGTTCACAATTTTGATGTCAAGCGTGGGAGGGACACAATAAGTACAGGCCCAAATCCTCAAAAGCACTTTAGTTGTTTAGATACCGCTACCCAAGGTAGAAATAAACATGACAATCTTTGTTCATACTTTTGACATGTCCCTATTCATTCTATAATTTATAGAATAATATAAATTTATAACATACATAGAATACCCCTAAAGCCATATATCAAATGCCATAGGTCTGTAGTTTGTGGTTGTAAAGTTTTATGAGGATGTGATTATCCTGTGTAGGTCATTTATACAGTGAGGTCAAGTTTAAAAAAAAAGATTGTCTCACTACAATGAAATGGCTGCTATGTGGACTAACATCATCACACATAAATAAATACAAATTGGCTCATTGAATCCACAAGAGTCTCAGCTTTCCAGTCATACTAAATTTATGCAATTCCACAACCTTTTAGGGACTCCAGTATGCAGAAATATTCAAATAGAACAGGCGAATATAGCACATGTATACTGCGTGCAAACAAAACGACATGGTTTTTGCCCAAAAATTGCATGATGGGATTAAATAATATATAATAATAATATATATGATAATAAATAAAGTAGGAGTGTCGGTAAAGGGGAGACTCGTGGGTACCATAGAACACATTCTCATTCAGAGATCTTGAGGTGAGCGGTCCAAGGACCCCTTTGAAAATGGCCATGCCAGTTTTCCCTCGCCAAAATTTTGAGCGTTATTTAGCCCGACAAGCTAGCATGACATGATTGGTACCAATGGATATCTTAGGACCTTCTAGTCTCATATAGCTACAGCCTCTGAAAGACAGTCATGTCGGCCGAGGAGTTGAAAAAACCGCAGGGGTTGAATACTGCCTTCTGAAAAAGTGTGGGGGGGGTCATGTCCCCTGTGTCCCCCCCGTAAAATGATGTCCTTGATTTCCATACATGAATAAAACATGGCTGCCCTTCTCATTCACTTACCTGTATGTAAGTGATTGGATCCTGATTCATGGCCTTCAGCTTCCTGGCACACTCCTTATCCTTCCTAAGATCAGTCTTGCAGCCAATCAGGACGACCGGGACGTCCCGACAGAAGTGCTTCACCTCTGGGTGCCACTAGGGGAACAAGATAAGCGTTATGTCCCAGTGTCCACTGTCATCCAGATTAGACTGTCATGAAGCGTGCACTCTCTTACATTGTTTGACACCATTTTCTTCTTACATTACATTACATACATTACGTCATTTAGCAGACGCTTTTGTCCAAAGCGACTTACAATATCACAATTTGTCAACAGTACAGAGAACCACTATGCAACACAATCAATGACAGCTAAGATATTTTGATAGACTAGCACCATGTAGGAAGTAGTTTTAGAAGGAATAAGTAACATGTAGCTTTTTTTTTTTAATAGATGTTAGTTCAAAAAGGGCCCAGGTGTAGCCTGAAAAGGTGAGTTTTTAGTCTCCGCCGAAAGATTGGCAGTGATTCGGCCGTTCTGACTGAAGGGGAGAGCTCATTCCACCATTGAGGGGCCAGGGACGAGAAGAGTCGCGATCGGGACGAGCGACTTTGGCGCCCTGTGCTCATTCAAAACGTGTGTTTGGAATGTGGTCCATTCTATAAAAAGGCATTGGGATTTCCTACAACACCCTTTTTTGACCAACCAGGGTTATACACAGGGGTTTTTGTTGTTGTTTTGTTTGAAAGGGTTAACCCGCGTTGTCTGGCTGAGCTTGGCGAGAGGCGGGTCAGACATGGGTCAGACGACGAGTGTTGATTTCAATGTGAATGGCACCGCCCCGCCACCGGGGTTGCTAACAGCCGGGGCGGGGCGGGTCACTCAGCAGAGATTATGGTCAACCACAGCTTGCCAAATAACTGAATGCCATCCTTCCCTGTTATAGTAGTGGGCGGGGTTATCTCTCTTGGGGCAATGATTAGAATATGTGTACCCATCTATGGCTCAACAAGCACTCTGACTGCAGGAACAGCTGCAACACATGTAGTCTAGGGAAAATAAGGTTTGACCTTAAACTAATTGCAACAGAATTTATTTTCACATTTTTATGTTTATATTGATGCCCGAAACACTCTAGTAAAAATCCCAAAAAATCCCAATAGTGGAAGTATGTTAAAATGACGTTTTTTCAAAATGGCTGCCATTATTCAACTTTTGGCCATATCTTGACTCCAATTAGACCTAGAATGAAAAATTTGGTGTCTATTTCCACATTTTTGGGGGCAAGGAATCCATAGAAATAGTTGTTGAGTCTCTAAGTAGAACAGTTTTTTATTTTCTCATTCAAGTATGTACCGTAGTCGTTTTAATACAACATGGCATTTCTCACAATGTTAGGTACAACTTTGTATCTTCTGATGAGTCAGTTTCACAATGTAAAAGCTGTGTACACAATTTAAGAATTAGGTCTTTCTGTTGCTGAAACATGCTTCTTAGACACACTGTTACATTTTCATGAAAATCTTTGATTTAATAAATGTCCTCTTCTTCCCAGAAGCCTCCAATTTCAGGCTGAGGGGCATTTTCACCCCCTACAATCCCCACAGGCCAGGGAACACTGGAGTCCATGTTTTCTACAACTGCAGCTTGCTCTGGTACAATCTGTTTTGCAGTTGCACCTGATGACTTTCAGGAGAGTTGGTGGTGCTGGAGGAAGGTCCATTTCTATTGGGATGAGTTTTCCATCTACCAGATGCCAGCCCCAATCAGCTGGACTCAGGCCTGCCTGACCTAGCCATTCTTGTACTTGCAAGTACACTCTGAAACTGTGCTACTTTGCGGCAGAGGCTGTAGGGGGAAGCACTTGAGGATGCACAAAGATTGCACTTGTTGCGACCTTTTGAAAAAATCGTTCATGACGAAGTCTATCAATGTTTTCCTCTTTTCCACTACTGTAGATAGTCAGAAGTGCAGCTTGGCCAGCTTCTTCAATTTCCTTTTTTGTTGACGCTTTATTTCTGAAAATGGCTGCATGTTTCTGGAAGTTGGGATTTGTTCGGATCAACTTCAAAGAAGTACCCTTGCCGACCCCAAAGACACTTGATGTCGTATCACAGCCCAATACTGCATGCCCAAAGAGGATACAGTTGCAGGCGTCACTACCTAGGTCTTTTTTCAGGTTGTGAATGTTCCACACTTTGACCTTGTGGCAGCCTGTTTGGGCTCTGGTCTGAAGAAGATCTTATGGCTTCCTGGATTTGCATGGTGGCACAGCAGAACCAGCAGCTCTGAATCTTCGCCAACAACAACAGTGTCTCGTGTTCTTGCTGGCTGCACTGCTGTCTGCACTATCAACAGGTCGGCATCTCCATCACTATGAACATCTCTGAAGCCCACTTCCTCAAGCTTCATCCCCACAAGGTTAATCATCCTTTGTTTGTTGGCTTTGTTTGACAAGAAACAATCCTTCTGTGATTTATAGACCATGTCCTGTGTAAAACTGATTGTTGGCTCCATGTGTCCTTTGCTGCGACGTTGATGAGTGCTGTCCTTAGTAGATGCCCCCCTTCATATCCATCAAATACAATCGCAGTTGATTGGCCATATTTCTTCTGTACATAGCCTATGTACATCTTTGCAATGGCACCATAGGTCATTCCATGAGGCCAAGGTATCCTTTGCATGAGAGAGCCTCCATCTAGAACATACTGTACATGTGAGGGGCAATCCTGATCCGGTGTATGTTGAGCCCACATAGCATCTGCTAGCGCTGGTTTGTTTGCTTTTCTCATCATCCCCATCTTGTCAAACAATGCAGGAGGGTGTGCACACAATTCATGCTTGAAAATTTCATCACGATTCTCCATGTTTTCTGAAGCAGCAATGTAGCGCTGGAACAGAAGCTCAGGAGCGATTTGCACAATCTCCCCATCAGCTTTGATTCCATGCTTGGCTGCTAGGGTAACTGCCCGCACATTTCTCCTGAAAGTGTACTGTGCAACATTTTCTCCTTCCATTTTGTGCAGAATATTCAAACCTACATCTTTGGCCCTGTCAACATTGACAGAATTATCAGCAGTCACCCCACTAGCAATGTTGCAGAGGGAAGGGTCTGAAGTGAAAGGGTTCCGATTTTGTAGGTAATTTTTCAGCTCATCAATGTCTTTTTGATCCCTTTCAATTCTTGTATGCATGCTTTCCTTGTGCTGTTCACTTGTAGTGAATGCTGTTCCTGTGATATCTTGCATGGCATTGTTGACCTCTGCACATGCAGGCATTGACAGCAATCATGTTACACGCTGCAACTCTGTCATGCCTCTTCCCCTAGTCAGACCACCATTTGTCTTCATGCTTCTCATGAGAACCTGCTCAATCACTAAATCTGTGGAGAGGCCAGCCCAAAGGCGATCACTTCTTCTGAGGACATGGAGACCATCCTCAAAGTATTTGAATGTGGCAGGTTGCTCATGCTCAAGTTTGAACATCTTTTGTAGGTACAAGTTGACTGACTTGAGATACAGATTGTGTCCAGATGCAGCTAGGTAAGAAATAGTCTTGAGGTGAAGTTTCCAGTTTCCCAGACGCTCTGCCAAAAGGAAACACCTCAATATCTCAATCACGTCCATATACTGAAGCCATAGTGTAGCAGTCTGTGAGTTCTTCTATTTGTCTTTTGCTTGATTCATCTTCTCCTCCATTCTCTTTAATACTGATGAATCATCTATGTCTGTAAGGCTGATTTAATTTTTTATCATTCTTTCCAGCAACTCAGTGGCCTGATGCAGGTCATCATTGTCCACTGTACACTCCCTTGTCATTTCAGGTGACTGTTTCAGATCTTCATTTGGTTTGTCTGTATCCGTTTCTGCTTGTGATTCACTCTGTTCCATATATGCTTCATCTGGCACAGTTTGGACTTCTGATGGGATTTCAGAATCTCCACAGATTTCAGCAGTGCCTTCATCATGCTGGGTGGCTTGTGGGAGGGAACAGTTGTATAGCTCAGACAATATCATTGTATTCAATGCTGCATCCACCAAGAAGTGCCCTCTGACAGCACGAGCTGTCGCCTTTCCAGACATCATATGCACAACAGCATTCTTTGCATATATAGTCTCTAGCAACTCCTCTAGTCCCGATGCTGACATGAGGTGGCCCATGCATCCCAGGAAACTCATTTCCGTATGGAAACCCCCGAGTCGTAGCACCACCTGGCGGAGATCACTGTCTTGTGGTTCACTCTCAATGATTGTCGTGGCCTTCCACCAAAGCGGCTGATCGAATGTGATGATAAGAGTAACATTATACTTCTTTGCTTGGTCACAAACAAACTTGAGTGTGGAATACACACAAGACATATCAGTAGGACTCATGTCTATCATAGGCATAAAAACTACTGATGACTTTCCTGGGTGATTCCCTTTGTGGATGAGTTGCATTAGTCCTGACCACCCAGGCTGTTTGGGTTTTAGGGCCCGAGAGACTTTGCAAAGCAGCTGTTAGATTAGATGCAGTATCCACATCTGTAGCATTATCAATCCTTCCATAGGACATGGATGAAAGGCCATGCATGGGTCTCTGATTTCCACATGTGGATATTGATGCATCCAACTGCTGCTATGTCATCTGATGTCACAGTTATCCGAGGTACTGGTTTGCGCCCTTTGGTCTCTGGTGCAACTCCAGCTATGATGCCCATACCATGGAATGTGTTGTGGCCATCAATGGTTCTGATGTTATGGTCAACATTATCAGCAATGTACTGAATGAAGTGGCCTTGAACATTCCCAGGGAGGTATGTTCCTTCAGAAACAGATGCACTTGATTCAAACCTGTTCACCTCCTTATATGAGCAACAGAATCCAAGGTTAGGTTGCGATGGCTGTCTGAGGGAGCAAGATGTGCATGAAAACTCGTCCTTTTCCACTAACTGTAACATTAGAACATATTATACACTATTTTTTTAAATATTGTTTGTTTTGATGGTTATGTTACAGTATGTTGGGTGGGCTTTTCCCTAGCCCCGCCCCTTTGATAGCACCGCCCCTTTCATAGCCCCACCCCTCCCACCTCCTCCAGACACCTGACCACTCCCCCTACCCACCTCTCAAATGCAGACTCTCTAAGACTTTCATATCCATAGCAATGGACATTTTCCCCTAGCCCCGCCCCCTCCATCGGATCGGATCCGCCCCAAAATGTAATGAGTTCTTCCTTGGCCCACGCTACACCCTTCCACCAAGTTTCAGGAAAATCGGCCAAGTACTTTTGCCGTAATCCTTTTAACAGACAAACGGTCAGACAAACAGCACCGAAAACATAACCTCCTTTGTGGAGACAATAATGCCAATTTTGACAATGTTCCACTACTGGGATTTTTTGGGATTTTCAGTATGTTAAATTGGAAGGTTTCAAGAGCTGAATACAACAAAAATAAATTCTGTTGCAATTTGTTTAAGGTTGGGTCATTTTTTCTCACAGATTCCCTAGACTAATGTGACATGTTGTCTGCCAGCCCATTTCAGAGTTAACTGTTATTCATCTCTCCAGGGTTGTGACCATAGACTGTATAGGTTGTGACCAGGGCAAGTTACTTTCAAAATGTAATATACTACATATTACTAAGTTAATTTTATTTGAAAGTGATAAGTTACTTTACAATATTACTTTCTGCGTAGATTAACTCGTTACTTATTATTAAACTACTTTTGCATTACTTTGACCAAAACAACAGCAGCAGCAGAATGACATCGCCGCCCCGGAACCATCCCGAAAAATTATTTCAACCGTCTTGAAGTCAGTGTAAACAATCCAAAATTCGAAATGTTATCCTTTTCCTTTGTTATTGTCATCTATTATTATTTATATTAAAAACACAGTTTGATTAGGAAATGATTCTATCTTTTTTATGTGCTTTGAATTAAAAAAAAATATGTAACTAAATTTGTGACTTGAGTTACTTGACAAAGTAACTGGGCTGGCATAATATTACTGAAATCCTATAAGTAATAAGTTATATTACTGAGTTACTGTTAAAAGTAATATATTATATGTAATGAGTTACCCCCAACACTGGTTGTGACCCAGGTCCTATCTGAATTGTCATGACCAGGGATGAACCCGTGTTGACTGTCTTGTGTGTGAATTGACAAAAGAAGGCTTGAACATGGGTCAAGTAACCCTAGCCCGACCCTGGTCGTTGGTCTGAACGTGGTTGTAGGAGAGAGAGAGAGTCCCAGCACTGTTCTGCTTTTTGAGGCACACCTGCACAGGGTCAATGTTCACATGTAGGCTGAGTCACATGAGTTAATCAGAGCTAAAGGAATGTACAGCAACATATCAACCTCTCACTCAGTCTCTAACAATCATTGAACCACTCAACTGTTTGAACATCTCAACTGAAACTAAACAGTTGACGTTCCACAGTAACGCTCTTGTTTCTCCGGACCGTTTTTGTTGGAACAGCAGTATAGTGTGTACACACACACAGACGCAGACACACACACACACACACACACACACACACACACACACACACACACACACACACACACACACACACACACACACACACACACACACAAAAACATATCACTGGCTACCTTGTTCATGTGGGTGTGATTACCTTGATCAGGACATTCTCAAAGCTGGTGGGGTTCGTCACGTCATAGCAGACTATCACCAGGTTGGCTTCCTGGTAAGAGAGCGGCCTTAGCCGGTCATAGTCATCTTGTCCTGAGAAAATGAAGCACATGTATGTTAACGGTTAAACAGTTTTTTCAGATCCCCCCCCCACCCTTTCTCTCAAATTGTACTTGGCCAATTACCCCTGTTGTCCCGGTCTTTGCTCCACACACATCCCCCCCCCCCACCAATCTGGGGTACACTAGCACATGCCTCCTCTGATACATGTGCAGTCGCCAGCCGCTTCTTTTCACCTGACAGTGAGGGGTTTAACTGGCAGGTCATAGCGCGTGGGAGGATCACGCTACCCCCCCCCCCCAATTCCCCTCCCCCCTGAACAGGTGTCCCGACCGAGCAGAGAAGGCACTGGTGCAGCGACCAGGACACATACCCTTAATCCGGCTTATCACCTGCAGACACCACCCACTGACCTTTCCTAAGCCCCACCCCTTTTCAGAACCTAGGTCAACTTCCCCTTTTCCTGTTCTGTTCAACACTGTGAGTCTATGCTCAAACCACGCCCTCTTTCAACTCTAACGACTCCTTCATACTTTAAGCTAGAAACTGCATTCAAACTTTCAACGGGTCACCATTTTTAGTATTTTATTACTCTTATTCAGCTTTTCGATATCTTCTGTAGCCTACTTCACAGTTTGCATTTGATGCTTTTCTCAGCCTTTATATTCGCAGCCTGTAAAGTCAGCGGGAGTGAATTGTGACATCACACACTCTAGGCTGGCTCCATAGGCTGCCATTATAAAGTTTGAAAAAAGTCAAGCGTAAACTGCGATTTCTCACAAAGTACAAAATATATCTAAAAGCTGCATAAGAGTCATAAAGTATTAAAAGTGGTGACCTGGAGTTTCGAATAAAGTTTCTAGCTTAAAGTATGAAGGAGTCATTAAGAGTTGAAAGAAGGCGTGGTTTCAACAGTCCTCCCATATGAGTATAATAGGAAAGTGAAAGTTGACCTAGCTTCTGAAAAGGGGCGGGGTTTTAGGTTATCTATGACTGTATAGACGCCCAACCAAGCTGGAGGTAACATGGGGGCTCGAACCTGCGACCCTTGTGTTGGTAGGCAGGGAATCTAGTGCTGCACTAACCAGACACCATATTAATAAGGGTTAAACTTGAATATGAACAAAGAGATAATCAACAGTTTAGGGGTGGAAATGGACAGAAGGACTCAACTCAAACCCAGTCTGCATTGGATAAAACAGTCTGAACCTAAAGCTACGGTGGTATTTAATAATAATAATATCTGAATGGGGTGGCATATAATACTGGTCTAGATGATGAGTAAAACCCACATCCTGGTTTCAACATCCTTTTCCGCTTAAGTAAGGATCCTTGCTGCAATTCTACAGAACGATAAGCTGCTAACTCATGGTGTCGTGGCTTTCCTGGATATGAAATGACTCCAGAGACTAGAGTTCCTTCAAGTATCTTCATGCTTCTGCCTCTAGAGATGGTTTCCTCACTCCTGATGGGCCTAATGGCTCCCATTGGGCCTGTAGCTTATAGAATTACAGAAAACGAATTCATCAGCTGTTTGAAATCATTAGTGAATAATACAAAATAAATCATATATCATGCTCATACTGTATATCTCATATATATATATATATATATATATATATGTTATGTTATATATATATAACTCATATATCAGCATAACATCAACTTGAGCTATTTAACCAGCCTATATTAGGTTTTATTTTGTTTTATTTACTTATTTTTGCCTTGTTTTATTCCATTTACCATGCTGCACGTATTACCCTAACGCTTAACAATGTAGGGGGAAGTATTTAAAGTTGATTCATAGATGGTGTTCGTATTTATGAGAACTTCTGGATGCACCTAGGCGCTAAAACCACAATGTGTTTCTCTTCACGTCGACCTCCACCACTTCCTCTGTCGGAGGTGTTTGCAGCCTGCAGGACGAGGTTAGAACAATGAGATAAAAGAATGATCACACACACACACACACAGTAGACTCGTCTGTGTTGAACGTCTCAAAAAGATATCAAATCGCGTTCTCCTGTTGTTAATCCCGTCATTATCGACCTCTGACTCACTAAGCACACTCTTTAGCTGCTGAAGGTTCACACACAGCACGTTGAGCAACAGTGCTACGCGGTTGCATCTATAACAGTGCACGCTTCCACACCCATGGCTTTGTGTGTGTGGAAACTTTCCACACATAGAAAACCAAGACGTGTAAGTGACCGCGATGAGCAGCAAGTTCAGCTCATGGTGGCTGTGTGTGTGTGTTTGAGGGGGGGAGTCTCACCAGCTGTGTCATACAGGTTCAGCTGTATCTCCTTTCCGCCGTGAGAGATAGTGATGGCGTACTTCTCAAACACTGAGGGGGCATATTTCTGTTTGACAAAGAAAAAGGAGAAGTCAGTTTTACGATACGGCTATACTGTATATCAGGGATACTCAACTTGCTTTGTCCGGGGGCCACTTTCGTAAAATGATAGGAGGCCAGGGGCCCGGTAATAAACAAACATTCATATACATTTTTCTGTAGCGGATTGTAGGTTTTTGGGGTGTCAGCCGGAGTTTCGTCTGACAATTTTGTGCACACAGATAGTTTAAGTTAGTTAGGTTAAGTTAGTTAAGTACATAAGTGCCTGGGTGGTGAGCAGACAGCAGTATTTGACAGTTTAGCTGGAGCTCAGTCAAACTTTATTTCACGTTAGTTTTCATTGTGAATTAGAAATTGGTCCGGGGGGCCACTCTGCACCCTATCGCGGGCCGCATCTGGCCCCCGGGCCGCAAGTTGAGTATCACTGCTGTATATAATGCTTTTATTTAACATCACATTGATGTGGTATAATCTTTGGAAATTGAGCTCACATCATCTGGAGATGTTAAATTAATAGGTTAAATCAGTGATTCTCAACCTTTTTTTCATATCAAGGGACCGCTTTAATCCACATTGTCCAGAATTCCACGACTATCTATATTGTACGTATAACAGAGAACAGTGAAACTATGACCAAAACAGCTGTTGTTTAACTTCTTCTCAATTGAATAATGCTTTCTGGTCAATTAAATAATGCTGAAGTTTAACAATTGATCAGTTTGCTGGGGACTTCCTGGAACTCCCTCAGGG
>NC_139638.1:28561775-28669275 GCF_964638095.1 Poromitra crassiceps | reverse complement strand
CTGAAATGGATAACAAGAAAAACAGGCCTCTGACACTATTCAGTTAGGGGTGGCTGTTGTTGTTCTGTTTGAGGAAAGCGGTTTTATAACAGAGATAATGCAGAAACTTCAGGTCGTGCCACGTTGGCCACATAATCTAGGCTACAGACTTTGAGCTCTGCTTAGGAAAAAGTCCATAAACGGCACAATGATGCCATATGATATGCCCCGGGAGGGGGGGGGGTACACAGACACAAGCACAAAATGTGACTGCGCGATATGCACCCTATTAAAGGGACACACCTGTGGAGACCCTTTACGCGCACCTGGAGATCATTTTACGCACCCTTTACGCGCGCGAACGAGCCCCCTCTTGTCACTCTCTTCTTCTCGTCCCCTTTTCTTCCGTTTACCCTTTTCCGACTAGATAGATTGCATCTCGTCTCTCTCTCTCTGTGTGTGTGAGATCCTCTGCTCAGCACTTGGAAAACACGGCCATCCAACCACACAAGCCTTTGTCTTGAAGGTAGAGTGAAGTGAACGCTGACGCGGTCGCGGAAACCCGAAGCCCCCCGGTTGGTTCAAGAGGCAAACAGCAGCGCTGCAGTAGAGAGACTGAGAGAGGATGATTCCTGTTGACCTTATATGGCTGTGTGTGCGTGTGTAGATGGCTGTGTGTGGGGGTGCAGCTCAAATGGCAACCGGCCAGAGCTCTCGGATTACTGCCGTTGCCAAGGCGAGGAAGCAAGCAGGCGACGGTGCTGAATACGACACATAAATGTTGCCTTTCTACACACGTTTCGCCGTTTAGTCTTTCCCAACACGCACCCCGTCCGAGTTAAATCACCCTGGTCCAGGCTGATATAATGAATCCCCGGTGAATTTAGAGAAATACCGAGAGGTTTCCCCTGGCAACAACAGCTCCTCTCGAATGATCGCTGAGCCTCACCCAGTTCGTTGTGGCGCAGCAACATTTCACAGCACATTGCTCTCCTTTGTCTGTGAAGAAGCCATTTTGAAACTGAGAACAGCAGAGAACCCATTTCAGCAACTGTAGCCTACACACCAAAAGGTCTGTTTGGACAAAGGGAGGCAATTCATTTTCTAGCCTACAAGATATTTCTCCCCATTAACACCTTAAATGCTCGATTAAGACTCTGTTGGATTAACATGTTTTGAATACCTAACTGTAAGTTTACAATTACAATACCAATCAATAAAAAAATATATGGGTTACAGTTATATTTTACAACAGTCATAATATGGTTTTGTTGGTAACGTTTAAATCATGTGTATCATGTTTGTCCTCTCTTTGAGAACATAACATACTTACATAATACTTACACTGGAACTGGCAGATTGAGAGAAACGGCTCAAAATCCATTACCTTTCAAGAGCAACCTGTCCTTGTAGTTTCTACGTGGTGTAACGCTCACCTAGATATCTCGAAATGGACGAGGTTAGAGATCTGACTGCAATCCTGTCTTCAGGGGGGGAAGAGGAGAGATTGTTTGCATATTGCCCACACAGATGATGATGCTGGAAGATGTTCAGCATATTCGCTGGTTAAGAGGCGAAGCCTGCCTGCCTGCCACTGACCCAAAGTTTTCAAAAGAACTATTTTTCCTCTCTCTCTCTCTCTGCCTGGATTCCTTCCTTTTCAGGAGATGCATCCCCACCCTTTCTTAATGCCAGTGTTAGAGGATCCGAAGATGGAACTGAAAACATTCCTCCCGCCCTGGCAGCGTTTAGGCCTGTTAAATGCATTTCATCAAAGTGCCGAGGTAAATATTCTCATCAGAGTTTTCCCTCCATCTGCTTCCTCTCTAAGGTTTGATAAGACTGCCTTTTTTTCTCCCAGCCGTTGTAGACTGAATGAGAAAGACTGCCAGGCTATAGATTCTCCACACATTTAAATATGCCCTTGAAGGGAAGGTCAGTTACACCATGCATTTGCCTACTACACCTAATGTGATTTAAGTCTTATCACTTTCACATAAGTACAATTTGAGTAAAAGGACTTAACTGAATTCATGGTATTCAACGTTTGCTGAGAGAAATTGTGTTATAAAAGGTATCAATCAACAGATACATTGCAGGCAACACGATGAAAGTATTTTTGCACAGGGCCATTAGCTGCCCGTGGCCTGCTTTCTGCCATCTGAGGAGCAATGGTAACCTGGAATGGATATTTTGATACCAGCATGCCAGTGTGAACATTTGGAACAGAGTTGGCAGCTAGATAAACACCAATTTCTGTATGATCAATTTGATAGCTCAAAAGATAAACTGACAGAAAACACTTTTAATAACAGTTACTGCATGCCTCATATATTTACAAAGCTTAATCATCAAAATTGTTAATTATAAAAGAAGTGAACTTACTCATTGCTAACCATATCCTACAAGGCCATAAAGTGCAATGCCAACAGTCTGCCATTACACATTTGGTTAATTTCACTGTGCTGTTGTCCCCATCAAATTAACACCTCCAAAACTATAAGCTGTTTATTCACAATATTTTGGTTTCTTTTTTTTTTCCTCTTTTTTTTAACTTCAGAAACATAAATACTATTATATGGGTGTGCCATGACCTAGTTAAGACAAAGGTGGATTCCAGGCAGAGGAAAAAAGGTTCAAAATGTCAAAGGGATTACATCCAGTATTTTATCTTCCTTCTTCTCAATCCTTTAGAGGAGGAATCATTGTTTTATCATAGTCCATGAGAGGTGAGGAAATCAAGTATAAGATCCCTTTTGGAACAAAGGAAACCCCATATAGGCCATTGAGTCCTGTTTCAGGAAAATGGCTGCTGAGAGGCGCTCAGCCCCCTCTCTCTCTGCTCTCTGGTGAAGGATTCCTCTGCCGTGCGCCTCTAATAGCAGAACGCTGAAACGCTGCTGCGCTCTGATTGGCCGTCCGAGCTGCTACTGTTAACCATCGACCAGCCAATTGCCCGAGCACTGCAAAAATACCAAGCAATGTCAAACAAAACACACTTTGTTAGGCAACGGCAGCTATAAATAAAACTCGCTGGTTTAAATTTGTAGTAAATTAAAAAAAAACGCATTTGTTTAGAAATATAAAAGTCGGCTGCAAAGCAGTTTGGCAATAGTTTGGCACGGATTATATGCTGGTAGAACGGACTAAACTGAAAAACGTAACACACTGCTGCTGTAGTATTATATTAAAGGTTATGTAGAGGCCGAGTTTATATCGAAATCTGTTGACTTTGGAATAAAAATAATTTCCCTGTTTTACAGACATTTTCCATTAGCAGTCCACATCACCATCTCAGCAGCGGAGTTGCTCCAAACCAGTCAGCTGTTTGTTTATCGCAATTGGTTTTAAAATCTGGCCTAACATGTTGGGGTTGTGAATATATGCGAATATAGTATACGCAAATAGCTACGAGTAAATAATTGTATAGCCTAGTGTCAGTTGAGAAAATATTGCCCCCAGTCAGTGTCTATCTTGTTTGCCATTTGTGTAAATGCAATCAGTAGATTCAACACAGAAATTATTTTTGAAGCATGGCTCCACTGGACTAACCTGCTGCGTATATATTAATCTCACACGTGTAGGTAAACGTAATCATTCCGACCGTTTAACAATACACCATTTCAATGCGATACTTTAGCGATATTAAAAGAACGGCGAAACAACTTTGTAACGAAAGTGCGGCTAACACAGGAGGTGGGCAAGCTCAGCGGTGTATTGTGGGAGAGACAGAAGCTACAGACTAGAGGCACACAATATGTGTTGGCTCTCGCCTAAAAGGAGGCAGTATTCTTCAAGCTAAAATCATGTAATGTGCGGTAATCGGCGAAAGGAAAACGATTTCGTCTTTTCGTCAATAAAAAAACGCATTCTATCGGACAAACCATGTCCAGGCCAGCAGAGAGAAATAGATTGAACGAGGACCATGGCAGAAGGCAGCAGAGTTCAAGTAAGCTTGTTCGTTTTCTTTCTCCAGCCTCTAATGCCTGTTTCGCTAAACTGGGATACGCTAGATCCCATTTTTGCTCGTAGTTGCTCCAGCCTATGAGCAAAGTCAAGCATCTGTAGTGTATTGTTGCCTTGTGTGCTCGCTGTTTATATGCTGATAACGGCGCCGTATTTCGCCTCATGGTAGCTTTCTGTTCGGTGCCTGTGTTATCGCTCCAGGTTTGTCGAACGGCATGGACAGTCATCCCGTCGGCGGCTCGGGGGAGAAGCGGAGTCACCATTGGAGAAGTTACAAGTTGATTATTGACCCAGCGTTGAAGAAGGGACCGCACAAACTGTATCGCTACGATGGACAGACTTTCAACATGCCCGTAAGTGGACCCGTTTACATCCGCCTTTGATGATGCAGCGGCGAACGCTACAATTGTAACAGAGTATCCGACCTCCATGATGGGTTACAATGTAGCCTGTTATCGGGCAGGCAGGCAGCCTGGCTCGTGTCGGCATCTTTGCACGGTGAACGTGGATACCGTGTTTAGTTTATGCACGAAACTCCGTTGCAACAAGTTATTGCCTTGTGAACTCCCGAGTTTTGAATGGGAACGATAACATTGTTGTCCCCCCCCTCCCTCCTGCAGAACCCTGGGATGCCACCGTTGGACACCGTCCGAGACCCGAGAATCGGTCGTCTCTGGACTAAGTACAAAGAGACTGACCTCCCGGTACCGAAATTTAAGGTAGATAACGTTGACAGAAAGTATCGTGCTTTTCCCCCATGTTTTCTGGGGGGGACTGTCAAGTGCGTGATGGCCAGACACACCCCCTCTGATCTCTAGGACATGGTATGATTGTTGACGGGTTATAGCCTCCAAAATAACAATGCATCCACTGCATAACTTGAGTTTTTGTGGCTTTAAACATATTGTTTTTAAATAGGTTTAATATAGGATTGCTGGCTGGATTTGGATGTCGACTGCGAGTAGTCTTGCACTTTGCCTCAACTGTTGTTTCTTTGTGCAGCTGTCAGAACAGACCCGATGCACATGGTATGATATTGACCTGATCATAACCTGATCCCGATCCTTTGCAGATCGATGAGTGTTACATCGGCCGGGTGCCTCCGAAGGAGGTGACATTTGCCAGGCTGAACGACAACATCCGAGAGGGCTTTCTGACCGACATGTGCAAGAAATTCGGGGACATCGAAGAAGTGGAGATCCTGTACAATCCGAAGAACAAGAAGCACCTGGGAATAGCCAAAGTTGTTTTTGAGAACGTGAAAGCCGCCAAGTCGGCGGTGCAGACTCTTCACAACACCTCTGTGATGGGCAACATCATCCACGTGGAGCTCGACCCCAAAGGTAAATAACCGCTTAACAACCCACAGAAATAAACCCCCCACACATCCCACATTGTATGCATGTGTTAGTATTCATCCCGAGCGAGAAGAAAGAGAAAGTAACGTTGCATTGTTGAAATCCACTACGTTGTTGAAATTTGCGTGCGTTGCCTGGTAACGTGGGATAATTGAATTTCATTGAGAAACTTGCCTGCTCTCACTATAGCCAAAAGCTGGTGCGTAATGACTCCCACTGTGTCGTTCCAGACCTGTAAACACACACAGTCCAATCTGTCAGATTCTGCCTTGCCAGAGGGAGTTTTGTTGAGTCCCCTTTTAATTATAAACACTGAAATAAATGCCTTTCTTTAACCAGGCCAGCACTGAATGTCTTTGACTGGCACAGATACACAACTTATATTAATTGTAATCTTAGTGGAGAGCGTTTCACCGCTGTATTTTGAAATATTGCTCTCGTGTATTTCAGCCGCTTGTTACTTTTGCACGTTTGAAATGAAAAGTTGAAAACTGAAGCAAATTGTTAGTACCTTTTGTTACAATGTTACCGTTTTCCTCTGGCTGCCGCTCTGAGTTTTAGATGCTCAAGTCTTCACCTAAACTCCCGCACAAATCTTCTCCTTTGCTGTGCTGTGACATCCTGTAGTAGACTCTCTTAAAGAGGCAGTCTCTCTCTCTCTCTCCACACGTGCACTTTGTGAGTGTGTTTTGACTTTGAGTGTTTTGAGACATGTTTGAGTTGCGTTACATCCTCCCAGTGCACGTTGCGATGCATCAAATGTTTCAGCTTACTAATAACGACACTGATCATGTTGATTGCAAAAACATTTAAAATGAAGTCATATTTTCTGTTTTGGAGTTTTCCAGTTTACAATATAGGCAGGAAACATTTTGATAATATTACTACTAGGTGAAGCTCTTGCTGTTTTCGTAATCATTTTGGAAGTGTTTTCTTTTGGGAGGAAACAACATAAGTGGATGATGCCCTTCTACAAATGTTTATTTGTGAGTTCTGCTCATACAGATATCGAATAGCCACTATGCTGAAATCATGCCAGATCAGTTTGAATTCAGCTCGCAGGCCGGATTACATCTGTTTTAGAAAGTTGCCAATAGACCCGCCCTTGTTATATTTTCCGCCCCATTCAGGTGAGAATCGCCTGAGGTACTTCCAGCTCCTTATGAATGGCAGCTTCACTCCCTGGACGCTGCCTGTCGGTGGAGAGGAGGCCAGGGAGGTTTCCCCTCGAAGTCTGGCAGAAGCCCTACTGGTAAAAATAATTTTTTTGTTCATGGCTGTTAGTTGTTCAGGGCACTAGATCATCTTGAGAGGATGACCGGTACACAATGATCCACGTAAAGAAATGATCCGAGTTGAGTTAACATACTCTGTGAGAGGCTTAACTGACACAATAAACTATATTACTATAATTATAGTTTTAGTTTTGACAAAAGGAACAAACGTCCCGTTCTAAGCTGACATCCTTATCTCACATCCCTTTTATCAGTGCAGCAGGTGGTAAAATTATGGCCGAGGAAGGAATGTTCTGCAGCCTCTCTTCCTGTGGAGTGAAGTGGCAAAGACACTGATGCACTTTGAGCTGTGGCCTCGGTCCCCTCACTCCGCACACATGTGCCTAAACACTCCATACAAATACTCTCATTTCCACTGCTTTGCTTTGTAAAGGATCCTGTAGTCAAATGCAATGCAGGTCAAATGCAATGAAACGAACTGTCATGTACAGAGCAATGCAAGAATGGAACTTACTCCCTAGGCATATCACACAAGAAAATAGCAAATTTCAATTCAAAAATTTGGTAAAACTGCATCTCTTAAAAAGAAATGTGGACAATTCTTAAAGATAGATTATAGCTATGATGTGATGTGTGTATTATGGATTATGGATAGTGTGTGAATTTTGATTGAAATCATTTTTTGAACTATGGATGAAAATGCTCGATTATATAATTGATCTGCTAGGAGCTTTTGTCTTGTTTGTATGTGCGTTTTGTATGTTTTTAGGTAGATTTTTTTGTTTTGTAAGCTTACATCATGTATGTTTAAGTGTATGTTTGTGTGTTATGATGTAGTCTACACCAGTCTGTAGTCTGCACCAGTCTGTAGTCTACACCAGTCTGTAGTCTGCACCAGTCTGTAGTCTACACACCAGTCTGTAGTCTGCACCAGTCTGTAGTCTGCACCAGTCTGTAGTCTGCACCAGTCTGTAGTCTACACACCAGTCTGTAGTCTGCACCAGTCTGTAGTCTACACCAGTCTGTAGTCTGCACCAGTGGTTCTCAACAAGCGCGCCGGGGACTACCAGGTTGAGAATCACCGGTCTACATCATGAAATGTAACTGTTTTGGCCATATGGAGAAAGTGATCCACCACTTTTCATGATTGCATAAATACGCTGTAGTTTCCCTAAAGATCTGCTGAACAAAACGTTAACATTATATTTCTCTGTTTCTAGCTGTCATGATCGAGGTTTTTTATCGGTGTGAATTTAATTTCTGTGCTTCTGATCCAGTTTGCCTCCTCTCAGGCGTGCGAGCCCATCCGCCGGCTGTCGGAGAGCAGCGGCGGCGGCAGCGCTGGAGGCCCGGCTCCGCCCAACAGCAGCTCCACGCCTCTGTCCCTGGACACGGCCTACTCCAGCCTGCGTCAGGACACCACGCCCACGTCGCAGGGCACGCCGCACAGCACGCCGCGGCAGTCGGGCACGCCCTTCTCCCAGGACTCCAACTACTCCAGCCGCCAGTCCACGCCGGCGTACCAGTCGGGCCGCGCCGAGAGCTCCGGTGGCTACAAGACGCGCCGGCACGAGAGCAAGTTCCAGGACGCCTACAACCGCCGGCCGGAGAGGCCCCAGTACCGCAGCAGCATGTACCGCGGCACGCCCTCCTCCTCCGAACAGCAAGCCCCCTTCAAACAGCACCAGCTCACCCCGCCCGAGCCTCCGCCCTCGCCCTTCACCTACACGGCGCCTCCTCCCCCCGCCGCCGCCAACTTCAAGACGGCCTTCTCGCCCTACCAGGCGGCGCCCATGCCGCCCGCGTTCCCGCCCTCGGAGCCCGCCTTCCACCAGCTGGAGGGCGAGTACCTCCGGCCGCCCCAGCCGCCTCTGGCGGCCGCCGCCCCGGCCGCCGCCGCCGACTTCGCGCCCATCAAGGATAGGCCGGAGACGCCGCCGATCCCCGAGCCGCCGCCGGAGCCCCTCCCCCAACCCGCCACGCCTCCCCCGCAGACGCCGGAGCACTGCCCCTCGCCCGGCTCCTCCCCCACGCTGGACTCGGAGCGCAACAGCCTGGACTCGCGCATCGAGATGCTCCTCAAGGAGAAGCAGACCAAGCTGCCCTTCCTGGCCGAGCGCGACTCCTCGGACACGGAGGTGCGAATGGAGGGCAGTCCCATCTCGTCCTCGTCCTCCCAGATGTCCCCGGTGCCGCCGTACACGGGCGGCCAGCACAACTCTCGTCCCTCCAGCACAGGCCTGGAGGACATCAGTCCCACTCCGCTGCCGGACTCCGACGACGAAGAGCCAATTCCCGGAACCGCCTCCCTGCTGAAGAGAGTCAGCTCTCCTGTCCACGAGAAGATGAACACCAGTGACCTCAAAGACGGGCATTTTCACGGCCACACTCCCACTGATAAAACGGACATGGTAAGTCGTGGAGTTTGCCAGATTAGGTTCTAGTATTTGTAGAAAATATGAAATTGGGCATTCACATAAAATGGGAATGCAATTTTGGAAATAGCTCCTCCTATTTACATTTGTATTGCATGCATTTGCATTTGTTAAAGAGCACGATGCAGGTTAGACACCACTTTGCATTAATATGTGGGACTTTTATGTAGCAATTAGGATTCTCTTTTGTTTTTTCCCCACACGTAGCTGCATCTAGACTGGTTTTTGTGAAGCATCTGGCACGCGCACATAAAACCCTCAAATCTAGCAATAACACCTGTGACGATTTTAATACACAATAATCAATAAATGTTCCCTCGGAACATTACCTCCGTACGCTGACCGTCTGTCCAGCTGAAACTGCTCTCCTCTGGAGCTCCAGCGAGTGACACTTGCGTCCGTCTCCGACGATAAAGTTATCCCCCTCAGAGCATTCTGCAGCCGGCTTACACGAGCTGAGATGGTCGGTCCCAAAGTTATCTTTGCAAATTGGCGTTATTTTGAAAAACCGATTGCATATTGGGGGTCAACTAGTTTTTACTACGTTACGTTTGACTACTGAAACTATAAAGTGCCATATTCACCATAGATAGAGCCCAAAGTAAACAGAAAGTAAACAGTTGCCTTTGGGGGGGAAATGGAGCGGAGTTTTCCTTTTCTCCCGTCAATGCCGAAATGCATTCTGGGCAGTGTCAAACTATCATACCAGACAGAGGGTCAGAATGCTATTGATTTTGGTGGTAAATTATCATACAAATACGATAATTATCGTACATCTGGTGATTTGGAAAGGTTTCTGCTGTATACATTGACTGTATATTATTATTATTACACTAAGTACAGTAGCCCAAGTGACGTCACAGGTGTTATCTGCACAGATGGGATTTTTCTTTTTACATGTGCATTATAATGCCACCTTTTTCTCCATATTTCTGCCCTGGGGGCATGTTTTAATTTTGTTTTTGTTTTTTGGGGGTATTTTCATAAGAATCTTGAGTCCTAACTGTAAATATATATATATATATATATATATATATATATATATATATATATATATATATATATATATATATATATATATTTTTTTTTTTTACCTGCACCACGCTCTTTAAGTTTGTCACAAGTTGAGTGCTGTAACGATGTTTAGTGTTTACATACAGCCTTATAGCAGTTAGCAGTTACATAGGGGAAGTGTGCTCTAGCATCAGTGGTGGACGTGTAGTAAGTTAATTCAGCCTTGAAGAGGAAACTCCTGTTTCACAGAAAAGCATGTATGAAATAGTGGCCGAGCTGAAGACAAAGATCTCTCGGAGATGAAAGGTCTTGGCTCGCTCAGGTAGCAGGTAGCAGGTGTTTTGTTGCAAAGAGGAGAAGACGATCTCAAAACTTTTGCCAGATAGTATTTTTAGGTTTTCACTCAGTTGACTTCCCCCTTTTACACTCGGCTCTTATCTGAGACATCTGTTAAGAGGTGAAAGAAATCTTGTCATAATAGTCTCTGAATAGGAGTATGAAAGGTGTAACGTAAAACAATTAACTCATTATATAGATAATCAATACAAAGTTTTACATCCGTCATGTATGACTTGGCCCAGGTCTTAAGCGCTTGAACCCTCGTAACAAGTCGCTCTTGTTGTTGTTGATGTCAGCCTAATGGTAAGTGGCTAGTAATGACGTGATTGTATTTCTTTAGCATGTGTGCGTACCTGGCGTCCTGTGCAGCGGGGAAATAAGAGCCGTTTGTGCTGTTGGGGAATTGAACACTTTTGTTTCCTCTTTCTAACAGCGAGGGAAACGGAGGCCCCAGTTGGCCCCATTCAGCCCGCACACTTCCTGGTTTGGCTCAGCCTGACAGTCAGGATTGGCCACAGCGTCGCCCTGGTCTCACGTTACACTTTTATCACAAAGCAAACAGTGCAAAACTGCTCATTTGGGTAAAGAGGCCACGCCCACGTTTGAGTTTACTCTCGACTGCTTTCGTTTCGGTACCACATCATTTGAGAAAGGCAAAACAGTGTGGAAGAGAATTACAACGCTGTCACTGATATGATGATGAATGATATTGAGTTTTGCCTTTACATGATTTGCTGCTCTTGTTTTGAATGGTTAGCAAGTAACGACAGATGCTAAATGCTAATAGAACAGGCATGAATGGCTAATATTTGAAGAAAAGCCATGTTGAAATGAAAGGGAAGGTGATCTACTATTAGATTATACTGAGGGGCAAAAAGTTTGACTCTTGAAATCTTCAAATGCTTTTCACCCAATAAGATCACACAGTTCTGACTAGGGCTGCGCCGTATCGTATCGTTCACGATAACATCGATACAATTCATATTCATATCGTAAACAATTAATATGCTGATAATGGCAATATTCAGACTTGTTACGCTGCGTAGTGGTATGACGTACGTTACGTGCGTAACTTGCGCATCACAACAACGAGCATGGCTGAAAGTGGCTGCACAGTGAAGGAGTTGATTCTAAAAAGGGGAGTGGCTTCAGTAGTATGAATGTTACAAAAGTGCGTGTACAACAAACCACGGTAATATTTGGAGGCAAACTGTTACGTTTATGCTGATGTATAAAAACTTAAAATTTAATTTTGTTGCAATTGTATGTTCTTGAAATTAATAATGACCAATTTTTCAGTAATTTGTCACATCGTCAAAAAAATATAATTATTGGAGAAATACCCTGAAATATCCTATTATTTTAGGGCCATATCGCCCCCCCCAAACTTAGTTCTTACAGATTGTCCTTCCTCGCCACAGGGCAATCCGTCGTCCGGAGAAGACATGGAAATCTCCGAGGACGAGATGCCCGGAACCCCGATCACCAGTGGAGACTGCGCCAAGGGCATCGTGATGAACTCCGCGGTGTCGCCGATGCACCAGACCATGGGCCTGCCGCATCCGGGCTTCACCGCTCTGCAGCACCAGCCCGGCTTCCCCATCCACCTCCCGGGCCACCCGTACCTGGCCGAGGCCCACCACATGCTGCCTCACATGGGCCCCTATCCCCACGGCATGATGCCCCTGATGCAGATGGAGCTGATGAACTGCCTGCCGCAGTGGGGCAGCGTTCACATGTCCTTCCAGATGCAGACTCAGATGCTGAGCCGCATGGCTCAGACGGGCGGGCCCTACCTGTACCCCCACTTTATGGGCGGCGGTGCGTCCGTGCCGTTCGGGGGGCCCTACCAGCCTCTGTCCATGGGCGCCACGCCGGCCGGCAGCACGGGGGCGCCCGGGCAGCCGTGGCCCCATCCCACCGCCGTGCCAAAGTTCAACCCCACCGTTCCTCCTCCGGGGTACGAGGGTAAGAAGGAGGACCCCCACAAGGCCACGGTGGACGGCGTGCTGCTGGTCATCGTCAAAGAGCTGAAGGCCATCATGAAGAGGGACCTCAACCGCAAGATGGTGGAGGTGGTGGCGTTCAGGGCCTTCGATGACTGGTGGGACAAGAAGGAGCGCTCGGCCAAGGTCAGTTTGCCTTTTTCACCTTCTAAGATCCTGCTGCACTTTGACCCCCAGCGGCAAAGAGAGTTCCTACTCTCACACTTAAGTGTGGGAAAAGTATATATATAACTTATTACTGCTGAAAAATAAATTGGACAACCAATCAACAGGGTCTATATTGTTTGCCCGTTGCGTTCATAGGAGAAGATTTTTTTTTGTACACGTCATAGAATTCATTACTATTGTAATGAAGTTATCACCCTGTAGTAGTTGGTTTCCTATTATTAATAATTATGAATGATTTGCAGTCTAAATGTTGATAATTATCATGCAGTCAAAGTATTCAGTCTGATAGTGTGATGCTTACTGTAGTCCTTTTAGGGGGTTGTAAGATTGTTAGATTATTTAAATAAGAATAATGAAAGCAAATTTTCTTCTTGTGATCTATTTTTTGGTACATAATGTTTCAAATGAACGTGGCCTCAGTTATACAGATCCTTTCCAAAAAATTTGAATATCAAAACAAGTTAGTTTTTTTCCAGAATTCCTTTCAAAAAGTGACACTTTCATAGATTATAGATTCATTACACACAAAGTGAAATATTTCTAGCCTTTATTTGTTTCATTTTTCATAATTTTGGCCTACAGCTCAAGAAAACCCCCAATACAGTATTTCAAGAAATTATTAGTGTGAAGAAAATCAGTTACTTGTCAGTTATGACTGACTCCAGCCTCAGTCCACTCCCTCTGAATCTCTGCCGAATTTTTGAATTGTCTTTGCTTGACAATCCGCTGAAGCCCACGGTCATCCATGGTATTTCCATGATATTCTAATTTTTTGGAAAGGATCTGTATATGGCTATGAATATCTGCACAATAGAATGTATGTATTCATTTTTGTCCATGAATTCAGACTTTGAATGATGGGTAAGATGTGTGCCCCCCCTACACACATACACATCTTTCCAAAATGTGCCTCACTTACAGGAAAATATTATTTTCTTCTCTTCTATGTTTGGCTTCATGTCGAGGTCATGAACTGAGCTTGCATTGAGTCTCATGTTGTCGCTCTTCTCCCCAGGCATCCTTGACTCCAGTGAAAGGTGCAGAGGGGAAGGAGGAGGAGAGACCCAAACCCAAAGAGACCATGGTGGGTTCAAGTCTGCTGGAGAACTGGAACAAGGGTGAGGGCCTCGGCTACGAGGGCATGGGCCTGGGCATCGGTTTGCGAGGAGCCATCCGCCTGCCCTCCTTCAAGGTAAGCCTTGAACTGTCCTCGCCGTTCAGCAAACACGGATAAGGAAAGGAGTCTCGTCACTAAGCTCAGGGTTTTCTTCCTTGCAGTTGCCGCCATCGCCAAGTGCATGCTCTTGTTGGGTAATTGTTTCAATTGCCACATGCCCAGTGGCAGTGATCAGTGTAGGAAATTAAAAAAAATATTTTGGGGGCAACTTTTGCCCCCACTGTCTAAAAACTGGGGGCATTTACAAAATTTTGGGGGCACAAAAAAAAATCATAATTAGTGCATAAAGTTGCTAAACCATAGTGTGAACAACAGCACTGTTTGTGTGAGTGTGTTCTTCATCGTTGTCTTCTGGCAGCCAGCTTGCAGGTGCTGAGTGTGTGTTAGAGATGGAAATTAAATGAATTGAATGGAAATAAAATGATCAAAATATTGGGGGCAGTTTTTGCCCCTGGACCCTGGTTTTTAGGGGCATTCTGAGATTTCTCAGGGGCATTTGTGCCCTTGTCCCTGGCTACATTCCTACACTGCTCGCAGTAAAAATCACCAGTGCATGTGAGAATTGTTTCAATTGTTGGCTCTAAAATAAAGAGCCTGGTCTCCTACCTGCTCTGTTTGTAAAGCGCCTTGGGATAACTCTTATGATTTGGTGCTATATAAATATAACATTGATTGATTGATTGATTGACTATCAACCAACTGGTTGTGTGTTGTTGTTTTAAGGGTTGTGTGTTGGTGTTGTAATGGTTGTGTGTTGGTGTTGTAATGGTTGTGTGTTGGTGTTGTAATGGTTGTGTGTTGTGCTCAGGTGAAAAGGAAGGACCCGCCTGAGGCTGCAGCTGCAGGGGACAACAAGCGAGCACGGCCGTCCACTCCGGTGGACGATGAGCTGGAGGATGAAGGTACTGTAACCCCCGACTACCAAGATTAACTACAACAAGATAGATTAGATACCACCCGCCCACATAGGGATGCACGATAAAGGCTTTAACATGAAATATTAGCATCGGCCCGAAACAAACATTTCTGTCGATGTGATAGCCCGATAAAAAAAAAAAAGTGTCCCTGCTTGTGGTGGCTATTGTCAGGATTGTCTCAGGGAAAGCATCATTCAAGCTGTTTAAAGAGCACAGTGCAGGTTACAGACCCCAGATAGTCGATCTGTATGAAAATGATGTAGGAACTAGATTTTAATAATAAAATACTTATACTACAGTGGGTTCATTTTAGTTTTTGTGCTTTTATTTTGAAATCTTGTGACACCAAAGCCGTGACGTAGCGGGAGAGAGTCACTCTAGACAATTGACATCTGATAATAACCAAATATGGATGCTAACGTTAGCTTTGATGAGGAGGAGGTGGTAAATGTGTATATGCACATGATGAGCCGCAGCCTTAGCATTTTGAGCCTGCTAGGCGTCCAAGAGAGCAGGAACAGCCCAGGGCTCGACTAAAATAACGGGCAGAGGAGAGAGATTGAGTTGTTGTGTGAGGAGAGTCAGTGGAGAACTGGGCAGGTGACTTGGGCCCAGTCTCATTTCTTATTTTTACCCCCTACCCCTTGTTTTCGAGTGCCCTCGCTTTGCCCCTTGCCCTTCAAAACGGAGCCACAGGGTTGGTAGGGGTTGAAATCCAAATGGGACACCACTGGTTAGTGGTTACATCATCATTTTTGGCAAACTAGCATAATAAAGCTATTTATGGTTCAAACAGATTGAATGAAGTCTGCAGATCCAGATAGACGAGACTATTTTGTCATCATATTGCATTATTAACACAAATTTAATAATGAAATTCCTGAGACATACAAATGTATTAATATTTAAATTCAGGAGATTCAACCGTTGTACAAAAAGTATTATTAAACAATGTACTATTATTAGTTGCCTTGTTTGCTCAGGAGTGAGTGGAAAACATGATTATTATGACATTATAGTAGGCTTCTATAGGAGAGTATATTCAAATTTATGTTGATATTGTATCCTGGTATTCAAAATGCCAACATTTTATTCTGGCGATTGGGTTGCTTTATGATCAGGAGATGTAACCAACCCATGTGCAGGCTTTTTGATGCGTCCAAAAATAATTTATTTTACTGGACAAATGTGTTGGGTTTCTCATAGCGCCATGGTCACATTTCAATAAACAGTGTTCAACACATTTCACAGACCTGCTGGCTGGCTGGTGCTCTCTAGCATCTGGTGTTCTCAGAGCTGGGAAGCGAACGCCCATATCGGCATGTTAAAATAGTTGTAATTAACCAACGCAAAACTTACAAAAATCTGTGAATATCTTCCTTTAATGTAGATGCAAAGAACCTATGGATCGGATTGTTGAAACGCGTATTTCTAAACTCGCTATTTGCAAAGATCGCTACCCTTCTTTCAAAGGCTGCTCCCCGGTCGCGCTGCACGGGGACAGCCACAAGCAGACAGCCTGCTTCGGCTGACAGTCACGCAGAGGCAGAGGACGCTATGAGACCATCCCTCTGGTGACGTCTCACGCTGTGCATTAAGAAAATATAAGCCTTTTATTTATTTATTCTCAGAAAGGAAGGTGTTTTTCATCCAAAAAATTTGCCCGTGTTTTTTTCTTTTCAAACTTTTCAAATGGTCATATGGACAAGTCTAAGTATAGATTTCGTAAAAGATTTAACCTGCACCATGCTCTTTAAAGTAGGATGAATCTTACCAGTTTTTTTTAAAAGAAAATGTTATAAATAAAAATGACATGTTGAAGTAGTTTTCTCATTTTGTGAATAAAGTGTACGTTTTGAAAAGCGTTGTATTCATGTCTGCATCCGCCAGTGGGCCATCACGATAAGAGTAGGCATAATAACAATTATTAATTAATAATTAATTCCATTACAGGAGAGACTTGATGTTCTCTGAAATTAGGTGGGGAAAAACGCACACAAATATATTGTTATCGGCAATCGGCCAGAGAGTTGGAAAATATTGAATATCGTCCCAAAAAAATCCAATAGCGTGCATCCCTACCACCGCATGCAATCCTCTCGCCTTCCACCAGGTGTTACAAAATTGCTAAAAGCTAATTTTTCTCCTGGTTAATTTGATGCAGAGCGGGATCGAGACGCGACTGAGCTCCTCCCCCTGGACGATTCCAAACTGGACGACGCCGACGGCGCGTCAGCGAAGCGACGCCACTCGCGGCCCCTCGAGCTGGACAGCGAGGGAGAGGAGGAGGTGGAGACCTCGGAGAAGGAGGAGGAGTCTCTGTCTGACAGGGAGGAGCGGCCTGACGAAGCGGTGGCCGCTGACCGGCTGTCGTCGAGCAAAGTGAGCGTTCGCCCAATTACTAGATGATGTATTTGTTGTTGTTGTTGTTGTTGTTGTTAAAGTGTATGCATTGAATTTTGCTGCATTGTGTGTTTGGGATATTTTGTCAATAGCTTAACATGATATGTGAATGTGTCTTAGGAGGAGAGTGGAGATGAGGAGGACGACGATGATGAAGACGAGGCAGACTCATCCAGTGAGAGCGATTCGTCTTCTTCTGATGATGGTACGTAAAGTAAAGAAGGTATTTGTAGTCCAGACAAAAACCCGTCAACCGGGAGAAATAAAGTCGGATCTAATCAACTTGGGAATTCCCTGTGTGACCCGCCAACACCACAAGAAATTTGCCCGAGGCGTGGCTTCAGGAAATGAGGGAAACTCACTTCCTGTAAGGAGCCCAATTAAGGATAATTGAGCTAGCAGAAAACAGCACGGGTGGCTCCGCCTCCAATCGCTCTGTCAGTGATTGGTGGCTCCACCTTCACTCTGTCAGAGTGATTGACGGGTATGGGCAAACTTGGGAGATAGAAAAGAATCCAAATGGCCGAGAACTTTGGAAGTCCCTTGTTGACGGCCTATACCCCTGGAGGGTTGTCAGGCGTAAGTAAGTTAAAAGTTATAGACCATTAAGACTTTCACTAATGCTTTCACACTCACAAACAGGATAAATTGAGATTTTAAGGTAATAGTTTTTAGGGTTTAGGAATTTAACCAACCATCATTGGTAAGTGACTGAGATGAGGCTTCGAATGGGAAGTCTTTCTATAAGCGGAGATAGATTTATAGATTTTCCAGTAATTGATGATATGTTGGGGAAGATGTCCGAGCTAGTAGCTTCTTTCAAGAATCGGTGCATCCCTGAACGTTTCTTCTCCCACTTTTACGACCGAAGGTGAAAGTTCGGCGTCCTCCAAGGTCGGCTCGGACTCGTCGGCAGGAAGCGACGACTCCTCCACCTACGAGTCAAGCTCGGAGGAGGAGGGGGAGGAAGCGGAGGTGGCGGTGGACGTCGAGGATGAAGGCAAACTGGCGGCTGAGGCTCGGACCTCCTCGTCTTCTTTGTCCTCTTCATCATCATCTTCTGATGAAGGCGAAGTGGAGGCACAGACCAAGGCACCCAGCACCAAGGCACCCAGCACGCCCCCAGGGCCGCCCCCAGAGGACGACGAGGACCAGAGACCTGGGGAGGAGCTCAGTAGCGAGCCCAAGCACAGACCTCCTAGTCCTGAGGAAGAGGGAGCGGATACTGGGCATAGCAGTCTGGAGGACCGGAAGCCACCGTCGCCTAAAGGAGTCCCAGGTTGGTGTCTGCTCCTAATTCTACACTTTTCAGGTTAAAATGTAAAAAAAAAAATCCGCTAAATGTATTGCCATTGTTTATTTTCAAGTACTGATGTCAGAGGTTGAATAGGATTATCAATAGAACCTTGGTTGTCTTTCAGTTGAAGCGCCAGACGTGACTGCAGATGGCCGCATTTCTCCAGTGAAGGCTGCGCCTCAGGAGGAAGCCAGGACCCTTCGGCCGCCGAGCCCACCCGAGAGCGCCCAGGACGCACGGGTCAAGAGTCGAGCAGAGCCCGAGGAACCGCCCTCCTCCGCCCCGAGTCGACCCGCCCCGCCCCGCCCGGATCCAGTCGCGCCCGTTCCCAAATCGCTCTGCGCGCCTCCCATGCACCTCCCTCTCCCCCCTCACCCGGCGATGGAAGGACGCTGCTCCCTCCTCCTGCCGCCCCCCGGCCCCCTGCCCGACCTCCCGCAGCGGCCCCGGCTCCCGACCGACGAGGACATCCCCCGCACGCCGGGCAGGGACCTGATGGACCGCGCCCGGAGCTTGGGCAAGTCCCACAGCACGGACGCGGTCCCCGTCACGCCCGGCATCGACGCCCCGCTGACGGGCGGCGGCCTGTTACTCAGCTCCCCACACATCCCCGGCAGCCCCTTCTCCTACCCCGCCCAGTCTCCTGTCCTGAGCGCCGGTGTCCCCCGAACGCCGGGCAGAGACCTGACCTTCACCCCCGTCTTCCCCGACCCCACCATCCATAGGAAAACATCCTCCGAGAGCATGGACGATAGGCCGGTCTTTAAGGAGCCGCCCATCAGCACCCTCCTGCCCAACCAGGCCCTGTCATCCGGCCCCCAAGACCCGACCGCTCTCACCCAAGATCTACCCGCCGTCCTGGCTGTAGATGTCCCGGTGCCATCGCAGGCCACCCCGCCCCCCAAGAGGCAGCGTGGTCGCCCCAAGGGCAAAAAGCCCCCCGCCGTCCCCCCGCCTATAGAGTCTTTGGAGCTCTCGTCGGCCCCCGCCCCCGCCCCTCTACCTCACGACGCTCACCTCGGAGATCATCCCGTGGCCGCCGAGTCCCCCGACGTCTCCTCCGTCCACCCGGGCCTGGACTTCCGGGAAGGAGAGGCGGAGCCTCAGACGACGGTCCCGCCCGCAGACGACGGCTTCCTCTCGTACGAAGACGCGGCGCCGCCGCTGGTCAAGCCGCTCAAGCAGGCTCGGAGGACGAGGCGCGGCTGGGAGGAGCTGCTGCTGGGCAGCCTGTCCCCGGTCACCATGTCTCCGCGGCCCTACTTCACCCCGCGCTCAGAGTTCGAGGAGATGACCATCCTGTACGACATCTGGAACGACGGCATCGACGAGGAAGACATCCGCCTGCTGCAGATCACCTACGACAAGATGCTCCAGCAGGATAACGGCAACGACTGGCTCAACGACACCCTGTGGGTCAACCACCCTCATATCCTTTCCTGCTATTAGCCCTCTACTTAAAGAGGTGCACCTGGACTTAGTTTACACATGTAGCCCTATAGAGAGGCAAAGTGACCGCCTACTTCCTGCTTCAGCACTGTACCAGAGATTTTTATCCGCCATTTATTTTCCCATAGACATTTCATAAAATGCGTATAGAAATTGTTTTACTTCATCAAACCAAACCGTTCAGCTATATTTAGAATCGGGAGAGACCATCGAACATTTCACTTGGACCAAAACTTCAAAAAACTACATAGAAAAAATATTTTCTTTAAATCCGCAAGTTTTTACATTTTGGTCCGAGTGAAATGTTATTTGGTCTCTCTCCTGTTTCTAAATATATCTGAACTGTTTGGTTTGAACAAGTAAAACTATTTTTATAAGCATTTTACCAAATGTCTATGGGAAAATAAATGGCAGGTGGAAATCTCTGGTACAGTGCTGAAGCAGGAAGTAGGCGGTCACTTTTACCTCTCTATTAATCTGCTTTCTCAATAGCTTCACTTTCTATTGTGTGTATCGAATAGTTGGCACCCTCTGCTGGCAATAACAGCTAAGAGCAGCTGAGGTAGCCTAATGTCTGTTTAGATCGATGGATAGATAAAGTACTAATTAGCTAATTAGCTTTAGCTTCAATACTGTTTTGGCAGTCCACTATCCAAAGCCGCCACGGTGTCTCCTTGACTTCCCTGCACAAACCAACATCCCAGCAGTGAAGCGAAAGAGGAGAGAGGACGGCATGAGGGACCACATGACCGGCTGCGCGCGCAGTGAAGGATACTACAAGATCGACAAGAAGGACAAGATCAAGTACCTTCAGAGCACGCGGCTGCTGTCAGAGGAGCCACCAGTTGACACGCAGGTAGGCGAACAGATGGGGCCGCTGGAGTTCCATACAGCAGCTTCCTGGTCCTCAGGGCCCAGGAACTAATTAATGGGGGGTGCCAGGTGAAGGCAATTAACTGCCTGGTATGACGTGAAAACTAGAAGTTGGTGATGAACACACACACTTAATTTTAAGTGGGCAGGTAAGTATGAACACACACACTTACCGGTAATTTTAAGTGTGCAGGGTTGCCACGGGCGTGCAAAGTGTTTTGAATTAAAAAAATAAAGTGCTTGGATTTAGGAAGAGGTCCTTAGAAGTGCTTGGAGTAAGCTTACCGGAATCCGAGATTTTTTTTTATATATACTTTTTTTTTCCGATTTTGACTGAGTTTGACCCTTGTGAGTGCCGTCATCTCAAAATCGCTGCGCCAATCTTGATACACTTTCTTCCTATTTACAGTATCTCTCTCATGCGCTGCACTGTGTCATTGCTGGTCGCCTAGGTCTTGATGCTGAGGATTTCAAGATTGCTTAGTTGAAGTATGAATTATTAATTCTGATGATGTGTAAGCATGACCGGTCCTTTAATTTGGCCTTCGAGGACTTAAGAGACTTGGATAGTGAACAAATATAATTTGTCCTTAAAGTGCTTGAGATCTATCTTTACAAAGGAGTGCCAACCCTGAGTGTGTATCAGGGGCTTAATTTAGTTAAACAATTCAATTAAAGTAGGTAAATGTAAATCGGGAAAAACTGATTCAGAATCTGTGTTAATACAATATGGGAAACTTTATTTATATTATCCATATTTATATTTAATTTTGTAAATATGTAGTGATGGCAACGGCAAGTGTTTTGAGATACAAATCATCTCTAGTCTACAAGGGAACGAGATGAGGCTCTTCACTCTGTAGGCATGAACATGTTAAATTGAACGAGATGAAGCCTCTTCACTCTGTTAAATTGCCATAAGCTAATAGAATGTGTCTCTCTTTAGGGTATGAGTATTCCTGCGCAAGTACACATCTCCTCCAGATCCGGCTCCGAGCGGCGGTCAGAACAGCGGCGTCTACTGTCCTCCTTCGCTTGTGACAGCGACCTGCTGAAGTTCAACCAGTTGAAGGTGAGCAAAATCAAACGTAACCTGTTTCGAATTTCACGTGGTTGCAGATGCAGAGTTTCAAGCAGGCGCCCTGCGTAGCTCGTAAACGGGGTCATCGAGTTCTTGTGGGAACTTGTAACACTGTGGATTTCCTTAGACATCCTGCGTTCTCCTTTTTTTTGGTACAGAATGTACAGAACATGTAGATGACAAAAACAAACCTGCTACTTAAATATGACATGTTTTTGTTTTTCTTCCGCGCTTTTCTCCCAGTTCCGTAAGAAGAAGATTAGATTCTGCAGGTCAGGCATCCACGACTGGGGCCTGTTTGCTATGGAGCCCATTGCTGCCGATGAGATGGTGATCGAGTACGTGGGGCAGAACATCAGACAGGTGAGAGACCGTTGATCTGAAGAACACTTCTTATACTTTCAGTGGGGAAAACATGGGTGTAATCGAGCCAACTCATCGAAAGAGGAGTCGATTTTCCTAAATCGATACTAAGACAATGATCAATGGCTGTGTCCCTTCCCTATTAGGCAGATTGTGGAATTTTATTGTTCTAATCATATTTCCCTCTTCAGTGGATGTATATTAACGTTATCTAACCTATTCAGTGGACGTATATTAACGTTATCTAACCTATTCAGTGGACGTATATTAACGTTATCTAACCTATTCAGTTGACGTATATTAACGTTATCTAACCTATTCAGTGGACGTATATTAACGTGATCTAACCTATTCAGTGGACGTATATTAACGTTATCTAACCCGCGTGCCCAGGTGATTGCGGACATGCGGGAGAAGCGCTACGAGGAGGAGGGCATCGGGAGCAGCTACATGTTCCGTGTCGACCACGACACCATCATCGATGCCACCAAGTGCGGCAACTTCGCCCGTTTCATCAACCACAGCTGCAATGTAAGACCGCCACACCGTGGCCTCAGTAACGCTTCAGCACCTTCTACACCTTCACCAGAATACGAGCGAACCGCATCTAATCCTGTCCTTCACTTTTGCTCTTCCTCTTAGCCCAACTGCTATGCCAAGGTCATCACAATGGAGACCCAAAAGAAGATTGTGATCTACTCCAGGCAGCCCATTAACGTCAACGAAGAGATCACGTACGACTACAAGTTCCCCATCGAGGACGAGAAGATCCCCTGTTTGTGTGGGGCAGAGAACTGTCGGGGAACGTTGAATTAACGTGGTGGGGGCGTCCAGTCAAGGAGAATACCTTCCCGGGCTTAAGAGCGCTGTCCCCAAACATTATTCTGATTTTTCCAGATTTACGCACAGAGACTCCACGCCAAAACCCCCCCATCCCGAAGAGGAGGAAGGGAAGACGCGAGTGTCGTCGTCGTCGTCGTCGTCGTCGTCGGGTCGGAGGACCCCGCAAGTCACCTGGATACAGTTCAGCTACCTGTACGGGACTCTTCCGACACAACATATTTACTCAAAAAATTGTTTACGATTTCTGGTGCTCTTGAAATGAAAAAGCCTAGTTTTTTATGTCTTGCCAGTGACCCAGAATTGACAAAAAGAGTGACTTGCAGCACTTCCTTCCTTCCTGTCAAAGTGGTATTTCAGCATGGTTCACCCTCCATATCGAGTCCTGGTTTGTACACTTTCACCTACACTCATTTTTTCTTCTCATAAAGCTTTATGTAGCCCCACATGTGCTACCTCGCCCCCCCCCCCCCCCCCCCCCACAGACACACAGATTCAGCTGCTGATCGACCCACGAGGAAAAAAACGCCTCTTCTGTGGGAGAAGATGGCCAACGACACTATTCCCACATCCAGGAGTGGAGACGGGGCGAGAGTGACGCAAACTTAAATCACTGAAAACACAAAAAACGAAATTCAAACTCAAGCAACAGAAATGGTTAATCCTGCCTCAAATCCGGAAAAAAAATGTTGGGATGTTTAACTGCTTTTCACCAGCCAGTAATACGGATCATGCTGCTTCCTATTAGTTTATGCAAAGTTAAAGATTCTAGTTGCAGAGATGAGCAAAATGGTATTAATGATATTCCAGTGTTTTCCATTTTTGGTTAGGTATTTCTCTCCTTGTTTCTTCAAAGACACTATGTATCTGTGTGTGTGTGTGTGTGTGTGTGTGTGTGTGTGTGTGTGTGTGTGTGTGTGTGTCTGTCTGTGTGTGTGAGAGAGAAAGATGATTGAGAATGTGTGTTTTTGCCTAGCTTTTGAGTGAGAGTATTTATCAGTATACTTTAGTGTATGAGAATGTGAGTGTGCTGCCCTCTGTAGGCCCGTAGAGCACAAGGCAGACCGGTCGCCCAAGCGTGTTTCAAGATACTGACGAAGACTCAGTCGATTCCTGTCTAGATCCACTAGACACTGTCTGAAAAATGTTCATTCTGTTGACAAAGGTGTTACCTTTTGAAAAACTCTCGAGGGCCAAGAGCATCGGCGGAAAAGAAAATACACGTGTGTTATTTTTAAAGTGCCATATGAATGTGTTAAACCTCTTCAGTGAACCTGAACAGACGGGACAGAGAAAGGTCACTTTCGGCTGTGTCACCAGAGCATGCACAGATAATCGCTGCCTATTTTTCACCGACGTGTGTGTGTTTTTGGTTTGTGTGTCGGGGACGGCTCGTTTCGTGTCTCTGCGCTTTCCCCTCATATAGTGCTTCCTCACACACAGTGTTGAATCTACCTTTGAGACAGAAGTGTTGCTACGACCGGTCAGACCTCCTCGTCTGAGCCTCCTTTAGTCTGTGTCGAGCGTAGCTCGTCGTTTCTGTTGACAAAACCCCCCATCCTGGAAAAGCTATTTTTACTGTTTGTGAATGAATGCACTAGAGGCTTGCACTTCTGCCCGACGCCCAATTTAGCCAATCAGTTTTCTTAAAGACCAAGTCAGTCATTGCTTTTCATTCAGTTCGGATTGGTTATGGAGATATTTTTTTTCACCAATAATGTTTATATTGTACATAATCACTTGTACAGATTTTTTTTTTTTTTTTTTTTTTATCTTCACAAGGGTAATATTTTTAAGATGCATCTTTTTGTTTGTTTTTTTGTTTTTTAAACAAGACTGAGTATTTAAAAACATATTTTCAGGGATCTGTCAAAGGAATCTGATGGTTGAAGGGTTTATTTAAAGAAAAGGTCCACTGTGTACAGACGTCTCCACCTCCCTTTGAAAGATTGTTTCTTGTAGAAACGTCTTCATTTTTCTGCCCGTTTCCTTTGTAATCTTAAAAATGTGTAAATACTTTAACTGTGAATACTATATATAAATATATATATATTTTTGTTCCTGGGATTTGCTACATGAGCACAGCTCAGAGATCTGTGTAACATAAGGAGACGAGCGGTTGAGCTGGTAGCAGTGATTTCAGCTTGTGTCAAGCTTAGTTTCTTTTTTATTTTCCGTTGTAAATTCTATGAAAAGCTGTTTGCGGTGTGGAGAAAAAAACAAAGGTGCAGAATTGGCATGGGAAGAGGATGGGAGTTATCAGCCTGTTTCTCATGTCTATTTATTACACGACAAATGTATGAAAAAGGAAGGAAAAAATGAAAATAAAGGCAATTTTGCATACAACCATAAACCGTGATTTTTCTCGTGAATCCAAAGAGAAATGAGCGCAAAGCGTCCACGGCGCCGTGGTGACATTCATCTTTTCATGGGTGTCAAACATACGGCCTGGTGCCCAGAACCGGCCCGCCAAAGGGTCCAATCCGGCCCACAGGAGGATGACTTTGCAAAGTGTGAAAATTGCACTGAGAAGTCCTATGCACTTGTTAAGCTAAGAGGTACCAGGTTTCAGGAGCAAGTTAAATATTTAAGTAGCCTATTCATGTTTTCTGAATTCATCATCACAGTAAAGTTGACAGAAAATGTCATTACCTTTGAATATAGAGAATTGCACAGCTGCCGTCAATTGCAATGCCCCGTTACAGACGGTAGATGTGATTAGTTTGTTAGGCCTATGGTAGCTGAGATAACCCTCAAATGTGTTCTTAAAATGTACCTCTAAAAGAAACGTTATGAGGTGTTGTGATAGGTTCTTATGCATTGATTTTCTTTGTCTGAAACACTTCAGATCAAATTGGGTTGCATGTGGCCTGTGTGAACTAAAATGAGTTTGACACCCCTGCAATGTGCTTCTGCCGCCACTAGATGGGACAAAAAAGTCTCAGCAGAATAAAGGGTAACACTTCACAATAACGTACACAAATAATGTAGTAGTTAAACTAATCATTAACTAATAGTTAATGAGTAGTTAATGAATAATTCATCATTAGTCAATCACTAGTTAATCATAGTTAATGAGTAGGTAGTAATTAGTTAATGATCTAGTATCTAAGTTCCTGAGTAGAGTAGTTAATCATTAGTTACTGATTACTAAATGTCAGCTCGTGAATATAGTAGTTAATCATTAGTTACTGATTAGTCAGTCAGTTCCATGAGTAGAGTAGTTAATCGTTCGTTAATGATGAATAAATGTCAGTTTGTGAATAATATTAGTTAATCATTAGTTAAGGTCACGCTAGAAAGAAAGAAGAAGAAATGCTACAACTTTTGGAAGAGTCCATTATGTCTGAAGGGGTGTTTTCGTTCAAAGTAACAGGGTTGACGACAACATGGATACAAGACTATATTGTTATTTTTCTCATAATTTTACACATATTAAGAATAAAACTCATTCATGAGTAATGAAACAACACTTGGGGCATTATATAGGTGTATGTTTTTTTTTATGATAGTTTGATGTTTTTTGGCCTTAATAGCTATCCAAAGTAGAAAGATCAGACTGAGATACAGGTCATTTTCGCATTTTTTGCAAGACGCTTCACACAAAAAAGTGTTTAAAACTCTTTAAAAACAAAATGAAGAAAGAAATAATTTGTTTTTATTAAGAGACATATCTGGGGAAGTAAATTATAAAATATTGTATTGCTTATTTGTTGTTTATTCAGATTTACAGAGGAATGTTGTTCCAGATACATAAAATGGCAAGTTTTCCGATAATCACCCTATTATTGTGGAAGAATCTTACAAATTGGACCTTGATGTTATGCAAACACATGGAAAATGCCCATGGATTCTGTTACCATTAGCCTACATAAAACAATGTAAGATAAATCAAGGTCTAAATGATTGCAGTAGCTTTGAATTTAGAAACTGAGAATCATGCAGTCTTATTGAGATTGTTTTAGACTAGGGTTCCAGCCCCGAGCGCGGCCTCATCCGCAGCTCGGCTGCTGCGTGGCCTCGCCTGCTCTATTAGCATGTGCAGCACACAATTTGCCCAACTTTGCATCACTGATGACATCACAATTGACATCACTGATGATGTCATATGGACCTTGTGACACCATTACTGACCAAAATCATCACAAATATCACAATGCGGGACCAAAAACACGTCCAAAATCGCAAACAGCCAATCAGAGAGGGAGTGAGAGAGAGAGAGAGAGGGGGGGGGGAGAGAGAGAGGGGGGGGGGGAGAGGGAGCGAGAGAGGGGGGGGGAGAGAGGGGGGAGAGAGAGAGAGGGGGGGAGAGAGAGAGGGGGAGAGAGAGAGAGAGGCTGACAGAGCAGCCTGTGTGTGTCCAGGCCGTGACAGGAGGAGGATGGTGTGAGCTGCACGGGACCCTGGGCTCTCGTCATCTGCCTGACTGATTATCAAGTCCACCATGTGACATGGAGGGCCAATGAATATGCAGCGTTTTGCTCCAACCAAAGAGTCCACTGATCACTTTCTCTGTCTCTGCAGTAGGCTTGGGCCATGTCCACATTTAAATATTGCGATATCATCCCACTCAAATATCACAATCTACAATATTATCGCCTTGGGGGGGGGGGGGGGGGGGGGGGTATTGTATTTTATGCAGTTTCTTTATCTCTCCCTTTGCAGCAACAAATACAACACTCTTAACAGCACCAATAATGTAAGTAAGCAGCAAAAAGATATATATATATATATATATATATATATATATATATATATATATATTGGCAGCAAAAAGATATATATATATACAGTATATATATATATATTGGTTGCTATGCCAACTCCTTTGGTAACCATGGTAACCATGGAGCTGCTTTGTGAAATGTCTTGTTTTCTCCTCTTGTTGCTCAGGAGGTTCAGATTAGCCGGTCAAAGCTGAGCTGCTTCACTCGTCCTAATTATCTTTTTCATTTTCCACAAATCACAGGGATGCAAACTCATGGAGAGTGATGGAAAAAGGTGACAGATATCAAAGCAGACACAAAACTGCAGAAAAACATTTTGGGATCAAAAAAGGTGACTGTCACCCATGTTGTGGACGCTGCTACCATGTGTGGCAACTAATGGGGATCTTAATAAACAATAAAGGTGACAATCTACTCCAAGATTCCACTGGTAATTTCTGAGATTTTCTACGTTAATAATTCAAAAAGTAGGAGTAGTAAGACGCTTCAAAACTTTGAATAGAAGCACTCACAAGCTTAATTTGATGACCGTTATAATAGTTGAAAGGCAATGATAGCTGAAACAGTGTGGAAATTAATAATTAGTAGCTGGTTGCTAGGTGATGATTATTAGCCTATTAGTTGCTAAGCTTTTTCCAAACTTTGTCTGAGGGGAGGCCCACAGTCTCAGACTTTGAAACCCCCTGTACTAGGTGGATTGAGAACTGATTTGGAAATTATATCATAAAGATATTTAGATCCTGATTTCACTAAATGTTGTAGATGGCCTACAGACCAGCCAACTTTCAGTTTGCTGTTGTATTTAACCTGTTTTATAGGTCATATCAACATCTATCCTTTCTAAATGTTTGCTAGGTTGTATTATTGGGTAAATGTAACTGTAAAAAAATGTACATGTAACTCATTAAACTCTCTTCACATATTCAGACAGAGCAACACATTTATGTGACAGAGGACAACACAAAATGTCACGTTTATTGTCAGAAAACAGACAAAGTTATAACAGATTCAGTAGGAAGGAACACAGAACCTGTTGATATCGTGGAGTCTCATTAGTTCAACATAGTTTTAACTTGATAAATGTGTTACAGATTATTCCTGACAACTGAGCGCTGCCTCTCCTAAACAGCTAAATGGGGAGAGCTTATTTCAGATTGTACTTTCTTTTTAGAATAATTCATGAATACAATCATGAATGCACAGATCATAAAATATAGCTTAATGTCACCAGTGCTGCTAAATTCACATGGAATTACGCGGAATTGATACAGTTAGTAATGAGACATATTCTTACTTCTTATACATTTTTAACTGAATGCATTCATAGAGTTAAATAATCATATATATATATATATAGGCTATACATACATACATACATACATACATACATAGATACATATGGGCAAATGAGATGTGGCATGCTTACATGTTGTCATGGTTACAAATACGATATGACACTGCAACGGGTGATTCAGCATGTTAGCATAATGCCTATTGAAATTAAAACCAGCGAATCATGTCCACACAAATAGAGGTCGCAAGTCAATGGGCTGGATCTCACACACATACAGTACTCTTCTTCACAGTGTTTTTTTTAAATATTGATCAGAGTATTTCCACAGCCATGGAAACTCCTTCAGACTTCGTTCCTCAGGTTCAAACCAGAAACAGAGTCTGGAGCTTAGTTATTATGTGCAGAAAACATCTCTGACCAAACAACGTCACATAAATCAGGGTTGCCACGCCCTTTTAAACATCCAATTCAAGGTCATTTCAAGGACTTTCTAGGCCCAATTCCCTCAAATTCAAGGCATAGTTTGAGACACGGACCAGTTAATTACTGTCACACAACTGAGACTTTTTTTAGAATGAGAACTAGCAGGCTTTGACACACGCTCACAGACAACAATTACAAAGAGAGGCTTGGATGTCATTAAAAAAAATCAAGAGAACTTCAATTTGTATTCCTGCACAAAAAAAAATCAAGCACTTTCAAAATGACCCATGTCTATTTATGTCCATTTTTAAAAACTTTCAAGGCCTTGACTTCCCCCATCAAATTCACAAGATTTCAAGGATTTCAAGTACCAGTGTTGTGTTGGGGGGGAACCCGAGTGGCAGATGAACTCTTACAAGCACTGTCTGTAGTGTTTTGTCCATAAGACAGCGCTAAAGTGCGCAGATTAAGCTTCCCAGCAGAGTTATTTGAAACAGTTGTAGTGCCAAAGCTGACCTGAGGGGCAGAGCAGCAGCTGCGGCTCCTGTGGCTGTGAGGAGTTTGGCGTCTCTGGAAGCGTAGACCGCCCGGCTGAAGGTGGGGTGGGTGTGCCGGAAGTTGTCCTGCAGACGCTGTCCCTCCTCTGCACCCTCCTCTGTGGAGTAGATTCCTGAGGCAAACTGCTCCAGCTGAGAAGGAAATAAATAACCCCCCAAAATCATCAAAATCATGTTCCTACACCACACATGAAACCCAATATCGATATATTGATATTGTGATATGAGACGATATCGTCTTAGATTTTGGATATCGTAATATCGTGATATGGCATAAGTGATGTCTTTATCTGGCTTTAAAGGCTGCAGGTTTTTAGCTGCTCTACTATTTGCCTTTACCCAATTAGTCATTATATCCATTTACTGATGATTATTTAGCAAAATCGCATTGTATAAAACAATATTGTCGCAATATAGATATCGAGGTATTTGGTCAAAAAATATTGTGATATTTGATTTTGTCCACATCGCCCCCAGCCCTCTAAGGCACAAACACATGATATTATGGAATTAGTCAATCCACCTTATTTCTAGCTGCCATGATGCCTGATGGGTGCTTCTTCCGCTTCCGGTGTAATAGACTGTTTTAACTTTTACTGTTTTAACTTGACAAAAAAAAACGTCTATGAGGATTTTACAGCAGAGCCATTCTGCTCTACAGCCGTGTCGTTCGCAATCTTTTTTTTCCCATGATGGCGAAGGCTAGACGACGGCATGACCCGCCCCTCTCTGCCTCTAATTGGCTGACTGCACTCGGCTGCTCTCGCCTGGGGGGGGGAAGGGGGGGGGGAGTAGGCTACTTCTACGAAAATAGTGTCCGCTGTTTATCTCCCTTTCTGCTGCAGCATGTTGAAGAAATAAATGTTCAGTTTGAACAACACCCATTCTGGTCATTATAGAGCAAGATGATCGCTTCCACGACACAACACTGTATTTACTACGTTACATATTTGCAGGAATGAGAGGGATCTCACACTTGTACTGATGTCCAGCATGACTGGTGACGAGGGTAACATGAGTCTGTTTACTGGGTCGCGCCATGCACCGGGTCCGCCTGGTGCGCAGGGTTCTGGAGGGGGGTCTCGGCCGGGGGTGTGGGACCCGGGCAGGGTGAGGGGCAGGGCGGGTGGTGGCAGCCTGGTGGTGGGAGTGGCTGCCCTGGGTGTCTGCCCAGCAGAGGGGCACTTAGCCTGGTTGAACTGTTGACCTCTCCTCTCCTCTCCCCATCTCCTCTCCTCTCCTCTCCTCTCCCCCTCTCCTCTCCTCTCTCCTCTCCCCCTCTCCTCTCCCCATCTCCTCTCCTCTCCCCCTCTCCTCTCCTCTCTCCTCTCCTCTCCCCCTCTCCTCTCCTCTCTCCTCTCCCCCTCTCCTCTCCTCTCCTCTCCCCCTCTCCTCTCCCCCTCTCCTCTCCCCTCTCCGGGCGGCCTCTCTGGCGCCGGCTGCCCAGGCTCGGGGCCCCTGTCCCAGCCGTGCGTGCCCGGCGCGGGCGCCCCGACCTCCAGGCTCCTCTCCCCTCCTCTCCAGGCAGCCTCTCCTCTCCTCTCCTCTCCCCCTCTCCTCTCCTCTCTCCTCTCCCCCTCTCCTCTCCCCATCTCCTCTCCTCTCCCCCTCTCCTCTCCTCTCTCCTCTCCTCTCCCCCTCTCCTCTCCTCTCTCCTCTCCCCCTCTCCTCTCCTCTCCTCTCCCCCTCTCCTCTCCCCTCTCCGGGCGGCCTCTCTGGCGCCGGCTGCCCAGGCTCGGGGCCCCTGTCCCAGCCGTGCGTGCCCGGCGCGGGCGCCCCGACCTCCAGGCTCCTCTCCCCTCCTCTCCAGGCAGCCTCTCTGGTTCCCCCCACCCACCCCGCTCAGCGGTTGCCTTTTATACACGGTTCCAAACAGCGCAGGACAACGCGATTGGCTGGCTCAGATTTGAAACAGAGCCAGCCAATCGCTGCCAGCATTGTCCTGTGATGACGTAATGTCCTGTGCTCCATGACCGGATGAACCATATATGGACTTCCTCCCCCCGACTGGCTCGCCTATCATATAGCTGCTCACTGTACTGCACTACCTTTGCAATACCAACCCCGTGCAATCCATAAAGGTACATGGACGTTACTCTGCAGAAACTACAGTAACAAAATCACGAATTGCTCTGTTTTTGGAGCTCTGCATGTCTGTGTTTGTCTAGCTAACGTTGACGTTAGCTAACGGCTAACATTCGCTAGCTAGCCAACCAACCAACCGGCAGCAGCTAACATAGCTAGCTAGCTCGGTGCTGGGATAACGTAATGCATTGTGGGTAGTCGGCTACTGTGGCTATTAGCTAGCGGCTAGCGTAATAGTTACTTTACATGGCAGTAAAACGCCACTGAATGACCAAATTGATTGAACTTTGAACCATTTCGAGTAACACTGTTTCCATACGGACCTCCAGCGTTGGTTAGTTGTTTATAACGTGACTATATTTATAACTTTTATAACGTGCTCCAGTTTCCGGTTTATAATTCGGGTCTGCAGCAGAGTAGAGGAAATGGCAAGCTGCAACAATAAGTCACGTTAAGCGGACCTTGGCTTGTACCCACAATTATTTTTTACAGTGAGGCATTCAAAAATAAGGTGGATAGAACAAAATCTCTTCCCTCTTACTTCTGATAAGGTCGGGGGCTTAAATTGAGTTGGTATAGCGTGAATAACCTACCTGTGACCAGGAGACGTAGACGGGCACCTCATACAGAGTCCACAGGACCACTTGAGAGCAGGGGGGCGTGGTCAGGCTGCCATGGTAACGGTAATACTGGCTCATGTTGTGCTGAGACAGGAGGCCCATCAGTGGGAAGGGCTTGACTGAAGTGCTTTGGCCTTCAAGAAGGATGCAAAGCTGTGATGAGACATGCTGCTACAGGCAACACAGAGCAGGAAGTAACATTGATTAGTCTGTGTTTCCTCCTCCTACCTTTGTAAGCCACAGAGGAAAGCTTTTGTGTGATGTGTCCAAAGTGGACGTTGTCTGCATAAACAACCTGCAAGAAATATGGAAGGGGCAAAATCAGATTTGAATGCATAATTATGCTACAAATGCCTGAGAATAAATGAGAATAAAAGGGTGAATTTTTTGGGACAAAATGTATTTCAAACTTGCATCGATGAAGAAGCCAAGGACAGCGAGGCCTGTGGGGTCCTGCAAGGCGGCTGACATGTTGGGATGGCTGGACTTCATGTTGACTATGTGCATCTGGAAGTCAAAGGCAACAGAGACGTTAAAAGGCCTGTTTCTGTGTTTCTGGCCATTGATGGTGAGCAGCTTTTTCATTCATTCATTTAACCTTTACTTAGATCTCGGAGATCATTGAGAGTATTCCCTCATGTACAATGATGCTGAGAGTACAGAGTAACATCAAACAACCAGCGGTAAAACAAACAAACAAACAAACAACAACAAAACACAGCCAAACACATTCAAGAAAAAAGTTACATTCACGTGTGGTGTAGTTTGCAATCATGGGTTTAAGTGACCCCAAATGTACAGTTGTTTCCAGTTGCAATGTATGTTGCAAAGTGTTCCAGGTGTGTGCATGGAATTGTGAACAAAATCATATCTGACAATAAAAAATATTCTCCGATTTGGGTTCGAGAGATAAGATCTCATCAAATGGGGGGTCCGTGGCGACTAAATGAGAGGTCCTTGAGGACCAATAGAACACTAATGAGGGTTTCCAAATTCAAATCATGGAAGTTGGAAACCCTCATTAGTGTTTTGCTTGCACCTGTGTTCACCCTGCCTTTTCGACACAAAATGGCCCCCATGAAAAGGGTCTATTTAACAAAGAAGTATGGATGGCAAGTTGCCACCAATGCCGGTCACCTCTTCCTGTTCGGGATGCTGCCCAGACAAGCTGCTCATAAAAAGAAGCGATGCCGTGTGGAATAACTGTCACTGGTGATCAATCTGAGGGCGGAGTGATGAACTGCATCAGGGGGTTTAAGAGCGGAGGCAGAGGTGTGTCTATAGATAACATCACCATAATCCAAAACAGACAAGAAGACAGCCTCAATTAACGACTTCCTACTGAACATAGGAAATTAGCTCTGCTTCTATACAAATATCATATTTGTCAGTTTTTGTCGTAGCTTGCTGACAAGTCAGTGTGAAATTTTAAAGTAACTTTTTGATCCAGCCAGATACTGCACTGCACTGTGATCTTTGTATTTTCCGAGAGCCACTCAATATTGTGTCCATTCTAGAGTGGTAATATGTGGTAATAATAATATGTGGTAATAATAATATGCAAGCGATTGTCTGCAATATCTCTGGCATAGCCTATACTTAGTCTTGTTTGAATTCAGGACTAATAGGTCGGTGATGTCAAATCTGACATCAAATAGCTACTGTGAATGTTGCATGGAATATCTCTGGAATCCTGTGGCTGAAAAGAATGATGTACTTGTATGTATGCACTTGGTTGTGCATTACAGGATTGAGGTTATACAATCATTATTACAAAAGGAGACCAGACGGACCAACAATATGAAAAAATAGCTTCGACCCCAAAGTGCCTCTTGCAAATATGTCAAACGCTTGTTATAGGATTTCAGTGGCTGATTGTGCAGCACCAGCAAAGCAGTACAGAACTTGTATCATCCGCTGATGAGCAAACTGTACCTCCATAGGATATCTGTGTCTGTCCACTGTGTGCTCCGAGCCGTTGCTGGACGGACTTCCCCAGTGGAAATGCAGCTGGACGGTTCGGTACACACCTGGGAGGCCTCCACCACTCACCGTCATGCCACCACCCACCTGCAGGACAACTGCACACACACACACACACACACACACACACACACACACACACACACACACACACACACACACACACAATCAATCACGTTCTATAGCAGTGGTTCTCAATGTGGGGTCCGTGGACCACCAAGGGCCCCCAACAAATTGATGAACCATTAAACTTCACCATCATTTCATTTACAAGAACTGAACACAACCACACAATGTAGATTGTAGAAGGACTATTTTGATCATAGTTTCTCTGTTATCTCTCTACCTACAACAACACAGATATTCATGCAATTCTGGACAAACCGACCAGAGGAGGCGCTAGTGCGGCGACCAGGACTCATACCCCACCAGCTTCCCACCCGCAGACACGGCCAATTGTGTCTGTAGGAACGTCTGACCAAGCCGGGAAGTACCGCCGCCGGGAATTGAACCGGGGTTTCCGGGGAGGCAGGCGAGTGCTTTTACCTCTGCACCAACGGTTCCCAAACGTTTCACGTCAAGGACCCCTAAACGAACACAAATTTGACCACGGACCCCCAGGGTCCCCCTCTCTGATAAGATTGTTGCTTTTAGATGTTTTATTACAGAATGAAACCTATGAACAAAATAGTCATACATTCTGTAATTGTGTTACATAGGCTATGGATGGAATTATAGTGAAAATAAGATCCCCCTTTTTTTTGCTGGGGACCCCCTGGATCCCCTTCAAGGACAACTACAGGTCCCTGGACCCCCCTTTGAGAACCACTGCTCAACACTAGGGCTGTGGCGATTCACTTATCTCCCGATTCGATACTATCACGATTCTTGGGTGCCGATTCGATTTATATTGCGATTCTTAAGTATTGCGATTCTACGATTATTGCGATTCGATATTACGATTTATTGCGATTTTTGTTTATTTTTTTCTTTTATTTTTTCAGTTTGTTTGCTTTTTTACACTAGATTAGAACATGGGAAAAGTTGAATCATACACTAGAGACTGTATATTATATATCATGAGTAGGGCTGGGCGATATAGTTAAAAACGGGCGGACTGGGATCATAATTCAGGCCGGGCATTAGATACCAAGCAGGCCAGGCCGATATGGGCCAACGCGCGTGAAATTTGGGCCGTTTGAAGCCAGATTTGGGCCGTTTGAAGTCCAATTTTACAATGAGATGCACCCACTTTAACCCTGAAGTGTAATTATTACTTCAGACTAACTAATAAAGTAATAAAACCACTAGTAAACCAGTAGGCGGCGCCTGGCCTGCTGTTCAGTGAGTGGCCTGACTGCAAGCACAATTTTTTTTTTTTTTTTTTTTTGCGATTATCGATTCTGGAATAAAATATCGATCCAAAAAATCGTGACATTAAAAATCGCGATACTTAGGTGAATCGATTTTTTCCCCCACCCCTACTCAACACTACCCGGACCCCCCAAGAGTCACTGTTCAAAAGCACCGTGAGCCTACAGAACGTGCTGGAGGATGCTCACCAGAGTGCCCGTCGTTGGTCAGCGTCCACTGGCCTTTCTGGGTGGTGTTGAAGCCCTCCAGATGTAAAGACTCCAGTGTTTCATTTCTGCTCATCTGATAGTCCAGATTGATTGGAGAGTGATGCTCTTCAAGCAGCGGGTGACACGATGGGAAGGTGTCTCCCCAGGAGTAAGGATCTGATGGAGACAACATCAACCACATTGTTGTCATGAGACTGGAGGAGTATCCAGTTGTTAGTTTATCAGTTACAATGTAGCCAGCAAAATTATATCATATCATAACATTGCAATGTGTCCTTTGAGATAATCAAAATAATAACATTTGTACAGGGGAAGTGAATGACTAGAGTTAACCATTTGAAAAATAGGATTTGAATATCTGTTGGTGTCAGGCAGTTGTTTGAAACGTAATGAGTAGTTCATAGTTCTTAGCACTTACCACAATGTTGCTCATTGTAACAGAAGTCTTCTGAAAAATGAAAAATAAATCACATACTTTTGTCAAACTGTATTATTGCTTTTCCCCCTTAGTGAATTAGCTTGAATCAACTTTGCAACAATTATGACTGGATCAAAACAGGTTTTTTTTTTGCCCTGTGATATGAAAGCAAGTTCCTTACCTGACTCAGAGTAGGGAATGACAAACATCAGGATAGTAGCAGTCAAAATCATCTTAGGATATCCCACAGCTCGGTGAATCAAGAGCGTCTTACTAGCTGAGGTAGACTAAGTATCTGTGCAAAACGGCCGGCTTAAATAGCGATGGAGGCGACTGTGTGAGTTTTTCCCCCTGGTCTCTGATCAGTGAACTGTGTCATTAGTGGGTCTTTTTTGTTCAACAGACTCATTGATGCAAGGACCGTTCGCCCCCCCCCCCGGAGTCCCAGATGCCTGATGACCAGTGATAGTCCCCATTCATCTGATGGGAAAGTGAGAGAGTGTGTGTCACTGAATGAGAAACCCATGTCATATATTGCTGACTGTGGAGTGGCTATAAAAGAAAAATAACCATAATTACTTTCTACACATTTTCTTGGGCAACAAAATTCGTTCAAAATAATTTATTCCAGATTGGGGTTTTTTGTCAGTGAAATCACAAAGAGAAAGTGCACTGAAAATGCATGGTCTGTTACTCTCATCAAATGGATATATATATATATATATATATATATATATATGTGTGTATATATACATATATATACACATATATTTATATATATGTGTATATATATATACACACATATATATAAATATATATATATATGTATATATATATATATACACACATATATATATATATATTCAAAATGTAACACCTATAGATATTGTATGAATATGTTAATGTCGAACATATTTCCCATTCCAACTAAGCCAATTTAACGTGAGTAAAGGCTTGAACGGTTTGCAAGACTAGGGTTTTGTGTTATTGACATTTTGTACTTTTACGTACATGTCTTTATTCATTTTCATTTTAATAGACGTGTCAAAGAATTTGACCAACAAATAGATAATGAACTCATTTTTGTAGGACAACACACAGCCACTGTCTTCTCAACCCGACACAGAAAAAGTGGTTCTCCATCTCTGCACCAGGTAACCAGAATAAGTAAAGTGGTTCTCCATCTCTGCACCGGGTAACCAGAATAAGTAAAGTGGTTCTCCATCTCTGCACCAGGTAACCAGAATAAGTGAAGTGGTTCTCCATCTCTGCACCGGGTAACCAGAATAAGTAAAGTGGTTCTCCACCTCTGCACCGGGTAACCAGAATCAGTGCAAAGTGTTGCCCATAAGCTCAATAAATGCTCCATTAAACTCCAAACTGAATGGTCAGTCTTCAGACCAAACTGCCCACTCGCCATGCGTTTTACTTCTGGCCAATCCAGGATCGAGTTGTGATTCTGTCACTCCGTGGCCCAGTGTGAACAAAGCCCCTCTATTGAGCAACAATGCTGTTCCAACAGGGTATCGCTATCTGCTGGGAGTCCCTGCAGGGTATCACTATCTTGCTGGACTCGCTGCCTTTATGAGTCATTGAGTGAGGCGTATCCGGCTCGCGATAAATAATTTCAGCCTTTTGATTGCCATGGATCGGATTTAGCCAACAACTTCCAGCAGTCACACATATCTCGGTGTTGGGGGGATTTCCCACGTTCCACCTTAAGCCCGGTGACATTTTGCTCTTAGCGGGGCTGAGGAAATCCCTCTAGTCTAGAGTCACTCAATACCGTGATCGATGATGCCGTGTGTTCAATCCCCACTGACGCAGCACTCGTCCGTCATCATGGTGCAATTTATTTGGCATTTGAATAGATGTACATCGACCTCAGAAAAACACAAGCCCCCCCCCCCTGCAAATGAAGCATTTTTACAATTTAAAAGCTATGAAATAAAAGACAATGCATGTAGCATGTGTTGTATTATACAGAAAACATTTCAAATCCAATAAAATTAATTCTCACACCACCACCATAATCCATCACAAAAAACTAGTGTAAACGCAGCCGTTTGGGTTGTTGTTGTGGGCAGGTTTTCAATGCATACGGAGATATGAAACTATGAAACTCAGCGCGACGCCTGAAACCTAGATGACAAAGCTGTTTCTGCTCAAAAAAACAATATGCGAAAAGAATCTCTCAGCATGCCCAAAGATCAAAACATGCACCGTAGGTCCAAAACCAGGTTGACAAATCAAAACTTAAAACTTGATCCAAAAATACAAGCCAAACCAAATACACCAGGGATACTCCACTCGCTTTGCCCGGGGGCCACTTATAAATGCCTGGGTGGCAAGCTGGCGGCCATATTTGACAATTTAGCTGGAGTTCAGTCAAACTTGATTTAACGTTATACGTTTTCATCGTGAATTAGATCATAGTCAGGGGGGCGGGGCCACTCTGCACCCTATCGCGGGCCACATCCGGCCCCCGGGGCCGCGAGTTGAGTATCACTGCAATACACCATCTCCTGTACACACATGCACACATTACTTTTCCACAAGTTATGAAAACATGATTTTTGTTGGATAATCGACGGTGGATTGTCAATGCCAAAAAAATAAAAAATAAACGATAAAGTAAGCCTGGAGACCAGCACGCACGAGAACATAAAAAAAAAGTAATGCTACATATCATACATAACATTCATACATGGGACACACAGTAGTCGCGTACACACTCATTCAGACAGATACACACACGGCTGCTTTTCTCAAGGCAGATCGTAAGCAGTTTCGATGCTGGTGGCGATTATATTCGGGATTCCCAGCGAGGTGACGCGAGCCCCCTGCTTCAACGTGGGTCGTGACGACAGAGGGGCCAGTATACATTTAGCTGGGGGTCGGGGGTCGGCCCCCTCCCCCCTCCCCACACACACACCTCCCTCTGAGGAGTCTTTGTGCTTTTACAAGCCAGGCAACCAAACCTGGTGGAGAAAAAAAAAAAGCCACACTCCACAGGTGAACAAGCATGACGGCAAAGTTAAGCAGGCTGGTAAAGACTCATGTGAAATCTTAAACTCCGCCTGCTGGCTGAATTAAACGATTGTCATCCTGGGTTTTAATTAGCTCCAAATATATAGTTACATTTTTCCTCGTTATATTTCTTACAGTTTTCTTCTTTTCAAAATGATCAACTCATTCCCATTCACAAACGAGGAAGGAAACTGAGCAGACCAGGGATACTCAACTTGCTTTGCCCAGGGGCCACTTTTGCACAAATGACCGGAGACCAGGGACCAGTTAATAAACAAATATTAATATACATTTTTCTGTAGCGGATTGTAGGTTTTTAGGGTGTCAGCCTAGGCGGCGAGCAGATGGCCATATTTGTAAATTTAGCTGCAGCTCAGTCAAACTTTATTTAACATTAGTTTTCAATTGTGAATTAGAAAATGGTCGCCACTCTGCACCCTATCGCAGGCCGCATCTGGCCCCCGGGCCGCAGGTTGAGTATCACTGGAGTAGACCCATCAACACCAAACAGAACAGGTACACAGCTTAAATCAGGTACAATAGTCAGTACAGTTACATCCCGAGCGTTTTGAGATAACCGATGTAGCGCAGAAAGAATCGCACACAAACAAACAACGCGCCATGGAGTGAGGGGCAGCATCGAAATATGACAACTGACAGATTTCTTCTCTTTTTCAGTTACAGCTGTAAAGTAGGTTACATTTGTTCAGCAATATGAGTGAAGGCAAATGGACCACACAAAAAAACAAAAACAAAAAAAAAACAGCTTATGGTAATCAAGGGATGAGCGTGCCGTGCATTGCAAAACATTATTTGATCACGGTTCAGTTAATAAATACACAACTTCCCCCGCAAAGAGTAGCTATGTAAAGTAACAACAATGGGACTTCCTGCGTATTACTGATTCAACGACCTCATGAGCGGAACCGTTATTTTGAATAAATCGGTGAATTCAAATTTCATGGCGGGATATATAATCATTCATCTTAGATAGACACTTGAGATTAAGCCTTGACGGTTCCACTCGCTGATCGATGGAGAGATCGATCGCAGAACTCCGTTCATATCAAACGAGAAAAACAATCGCGGTCACAGCCTGCTGTCACATGACCCAACTCAAATATGTCATCTTACAAAAAGCCACGGTTTGTTTCTTTGTTTCACTTCGTCGACATTCTTTGAAACGTAACGCTACGTTTCAGCATGACCTAATAAAAATAAATACTGTAGGGGGCGCATGTGAGAGTCTAGCCCCTCCCCCCAGCTCGGCAGAGGGGGTGGAGCAACGACCGGGACCAATTACAGGGGGGAATAATTGGCCATGACCAATTGGGAGGAAAAATGGGGGAAAAAGACAAAGGAAAAGTGTAGAGTAAGTACGCTGGAACGAACACTAACAGTACCTGATTGCAAGTTTAACAAACCACTTCCTGCAACTCTCAAAAACTACAAAACCGTTCCTTTACTGCAAATATCTACTAGAAAGGTGGAAGACAGCTTGATGCATGGGGACTTAATAAGAAAGTGACGGGAGAATGCGTTTTTCTTTTATTCAGTGAGTTAGAAACCGAGATGTGGGGACACATTGCAACAGGCGGGGCTGATCTGAGTACATGATCTTTCTAGCCTGGAAAACAGTGAGAGTTCAATATTATTTGTCCATTTCCACAAAAGGTCTGATGCAAACTGAAAAGCACAAGGAACAAAAGCTGGCCTGGACTGTTCCTTTTTCCCGTCATTTTGCATTTGTTGGATTGTGACAGACATGTAGGACAGATGAACAGGCTGCAGACCTGAGGGGGGTATTTACATCAGGGCATCCAAAAAACTTTGCTCAACGACACTAAATGCAAAAGCATAGCCATCTCAGCCTGTGTGTAGTGTCGAGTCTTCTCTGTACAGAAATCGTCTCCTCTCAGACGCCAGTGTCTCCGACCAGTTGGCGGAGGGGAAACAACAATAAAAACCGTCTGTCCCACTACTGCGGTGTCCAAAGCCCAAACTGGAGAAGAGGGTGTGTCTGAAGGAAAAAGACAGTTCCGCCTTCTTCTGCTATGGTCTGTCCAAAACCGTCCCCAACTGTCCCTCTTTTGCGGTCGACGTCGTCTCCCAGAGATCGGCCTGTCGTGACCTCCCTCGACCAGCAGGTGGTGTCCCCCCGGGCCGCGGTCCTATACCACAGTGCTGAGGGAGCCGCTGCAGTCGGGGGACATGGCGTGGGGGGCGTGGCCGTGGTCCGTGGGCGTGTCGGGCCCCACCAGCAGGGTGCTGCTGTCTATGGAGTCCTCTCTCTCCTGGGACGACGGCGGCGGCGGCGCCGGGCCGGAGGCGGCGGGGAGGTCCGCCTGGAGCCCGTCCACCATGCCGCTGATCTGCCTCGGCACCATGGCGACCCCGTTACGCCCTGAAGAAGAGCGAGCCACACGGATGAATCAATTAGTCAATTAGTCAGTGCCCATTAGTCAACTATTAACTATTACCGTAAATTTCGGACTATAAGCCGCGGCTTTTTCCCCGTTTTTTGGCCCTGCGGCTTATATAACGGTGCGGCTTATCTATGGATTTTTTCAAAAAAAAAAAAAAAAAATCTCTCTTTTTTAGCACTCTTTCTAACTATAAATCCACTTCTGTTTTAATTTCCTCTCTTGCCCTCTTTTCACCACACCGCGGACACTGTGTGCACTGTAAAAAAAAACACAGGTGGTGTTGTGTTATGTTGTTTTGTTGAAATGTTAATAAATGGGAGCTTCCTCAAACAGCCATCTCTTTCCCGACAATCCCCTCTGTGCATGAACCCTTACATATGGTAATTAAACATTAAAACACAATTAAAAAAAATAATATATATATATATATATATATTAAAACACCTGCGGCTTATAGTCCGGTGCGGCTTATATATGTAACAAACAGGCAATTTTGCTGCTGCGGCTTATACTCCGGTGCGGCTTATAGTGCGGAATTTACGGTAACTCTTTTCATAATTATTAATTGGTTCGAGTAATTTTTTTAAGAAAAGGAAAAAAATCTCTGATTCCAGGTCCTTAAATGTGAGTATTTTCTTTTATTTTACTCCTCTATGACAGTAAACTGAATATCTTTGGGTTGTGGACAAAACAAGACTTTTGAGGACATCATCTTGGCCTTTGGGAAACGCTGATCGTCATTTTCTGACATTTTACAGATCAAACAACTAATCGATTAATCGAGAAAATAATCTATAGATTAATCTACAAGAGAGAGGCAAGGTGACCGCCCTTTATTTTCCCATACACATTTCGTAAAACACATAAAAATAGTTGTACTTCATCAAACCAAACGGTTCAGCTATATTTATTTTGGGATAGACCATAGAACATTTCACTCAGACCAAAACTTTAAAAAACTACATTGAAAAAATATTTTCTTTCAATCCGCAATTTTTTTTAACGTTTTGGTCCGAGAGAAATGTTATGTGGTCTCTCTTGTTTCTAAATATATCTGAACCGTTTGGTTTGAACAAGTAAAACTATTTTTATAAAGCATTTTACGAAATGTCTATGGGAAAACAAATGGCGGAGGAAAATCTCTGGTACAGTGCTGAAGCAGGAAGTAGGCAGTCACTTTGACTCTATGAAAATCATCGTTCGGTTGCAGCACCTACTTAACACCCTCTCTAGGAGCACGTCTTCCGCACACGACGAGACGCCGAAACAGCAGCACTTTCTGAGAGACTAGAGAGAGAGAGTTTGGCCTACCGAGGTCCACGTAGAGGAGGCTGTCCGGGTCGATGGAGGCTTCGTAGGGAGGAGGGGGGTCGTCCGGGTGTTGGATGTCGGGGTATTTGTAGGCGGCGTACGGCGGAGGCGGCTCTTGGAAATGGAAAGCTCCTCCCTCTCCGTCGTCGGACAGGTGCAGAGGAGTGAGGCCGGTGCCAAACGCATCCGGGCCGTAGTCGAAGCCCGGGACTCGTCTCCCGAGGTTGAAGTGGTGCACTGAGCATCGGACACACACGGACACAACACAGGGGATGAAGAGACATACAGTAGCTGTGCTGAGCGACACACAAACACTTTAATTGACTGCTTAATTGCTTAATTGACTGCTTAATTGCTTAATTGACACGCTCTAATTGACTGTAGACAGAAAGGTGAAGGTTTGCAGGAAGAGGATTGCATGTGACCCGGGTGGAGGCTTTGAGTTAATGGTGTGTCCCCATTCAGCTCCCAGCAGCACAGACAGTACACTGCTCTACAAAGAGAGAAGTCCGTTTTAAGGAAGAGAAATTAGATTTTTTTTAGGGAGAGATATTTTCCTCAGTAGCTGACAAGCTGGAAGGGATTCTGGATTGCTGACATTTTATTTAGCAAGCCCTGTGAAAGTCTCTCACTCTAGTATGAGCCAGTGAGGCTGGGATTCGCTAACTTGCCACTACAATTAGGGGTGGGGGAAAAAATCGATACGCCATAGTATCGCGATATTTTGTCTGACGATATTTGGACACGAAGTATCGATATTAAAAAAAAAAAAAAATTGCAGTGGCATATTGAGTCCAGAGAAGCTTAATAATGTAGCCTACATGTGGGGTAAAAACAAAACAAAACAAAAAAACACTGTATGTTTTACTTCCGGTGAGGTCAAGGAAGAGGTAGGAAAAGGAGTTAGACAATATATCGCAATATTCAATATATCGCAATATATCTCAATATCGGCGATATCGCAATACTATCGTATCGTGACTCAAGTATCGTTTTAGTATCGTATCGTGGGCATCTGGTGATTCCCACCCCTAACTACAATCACCAAAATTAGCAGACTATTATACTCCCACGAGTCCCATCTGATTAACCATACTTTAGTGAGGCAAATATAACACACAGCTAAATACATACGGATTACCTTCGGGCATGTTCTTCCCACAACTCCAGTGGGATCCGTAATAACGCCTCGTTACATAATAAGGAACTCTGGGGAATTATTTTTTGATCATACAAATAATGTTGTGTATGCGTTTCCATTTGGATAGGCTGAATACTCACAGTTTCCTCCGATGAGCGTTTCGATGCGTTCGCGCCTCCGCTGACGGAGTCTGTGCACCATGAACAGCAGCAGAGAGAGGATGAGGAAGGACGAGATGCAGCTGACGATCAGTCTCATCCCACTGGCCATGGAGTCAAACAGGCTGTTTCCATCTGGGGGGGGGGGAGAGGGGGGAGGAGCTTCATCAGATTTGAGTTCAGACCTGAATCCAAAGATTTATGTCTGCTTCCTGTTTACGTCTACTTCCTGTTTATGTCTCATTTAGTGTCGCTGTACTTTTTCTCTGCAGTACTACACACTTTATGACTGCTTTCTGCTTCACCGCTCAGCAGCTGACTCCTTTCTGTGGTCCAATCACAGTTGGGGGTTAGCAAGTAAATTTAAGTAAATTAATTTTGTCTGACTGCTTCATATGAGTTAAAAAAGAAATAAAAAAGCGCTGGAATCAAATGTCTATAGTTCACTCAATTTAAATGTTCCTACATGTTTGTGTGACACAATCCGAGCACACGTTTGTCGTGTCCAATATCATCCAGGCTTCATTTGTGTCACCAAAGTACGGGCACAGTTGTAAACATTTCAGTAGGAATCAAAGAAAGACGTCGATTCTTCCTTTTTAAAAACAGAAATTAGTGTTTGATCTGCAGGTTATTCTATTCAACTGTATTTAAGAATCCATTCAAATGATTGATTTAATTCATTATTATAATTTGAGTATCCTTTAACTACAATGCCAACTGCCCTTGAGCAATGGCTAAAGGAAATTCAACAGTGGTTTGCCAGGACTTGCATTTGTAAGGAGCTCCACCTTGTGGGACCCTCACTGTTATTTCTGAATGCCCCAGGAATTAACCCATTGATACCTGATGCAGGATTTGCGTGTATATCCCTAATTTGTGTGTGTATCCCTTTAAGACCGCGAACCACGTCTTAAAGGGATACACACACAAATGCTGCATCAGGTATCAATGAGTTAATACTGAAAGGTTTCGATACATGAGCCAACCGAACTTGGGAGGTTGAAACTTCTTGAACTTGAGAAATACACGTGATAAAAAGAGAAAATATTCTCGACTAAAAGTGAAATATTGCTTGAAGCCGTGGGGCAGTACCTGGGTCTAGACAGGTGAACTTGCAGCACTCCTTGGGGTCCTTGCGGAAGTTGTGGCAGCCCTGCGGCCGCTCGCACAGCGCCGCCACGCACATCTCCGGCTCGCCATCGTGACACGTGCAGCTCAGACACGGGTCGTCGCCCTTCGGGGTGAAGTAGTAGCCCTCATTGACCACGTTGTCCTTGATGTCCACACACGTCTGCCCTGTTGGGGAAACGTAAAAAAAGATGTCAGGCAAAAACTCTCCATCACAAGACTGAAACAATTAGAGCCCGACCCATACTGGATTTTTGAGGCCGACGCCGATAGCGATATTAGGAAGTAAAAAAAATGATGATATCGATATATCGTCCGATATTCTTATATTATATTATACACATTATATTACACAATTCTTTGCAATGATCCCTCAAATATAAAACACTTGACAAAGATACTAGACTTGACGTGACTTGAGATATGTAATGTAGGCAGGATATTTTACAGCTTATATTATGAATCATTGACAGTGGTGGTGTAGTTAGGGATTGTTTGTTGTTGGTCATGATTGACGGTCCGCATTAACAGGGCTGAATCATTGACAGTGGTGGTGTAGTCAGGAATGTCATACCGAACCGACCTGGATAGCTAGGCTTAGATAGTGAGGTAATATGCAGTTGTGCGGTGGTAGCATGGAGGGGGGTGTTTCCAGGACGCTGGATTACACCGTTAAGCCTTCTTGAGGTGTCGTGGGCCTAACTTAACGAAACGTCGGTGAAGGAAGGTGCCCACTTGAAAACCCCAATGACATGCTTCATACTGCTGTTGGCTAGGGTAGGTAACTGGTGATTTGTGTCTTGTTTATTAGTTTGTTAGCCTGTTAGCTTGTTTTATTCTGGATTGGGCTTCTAAATGTGTTTTTCTTCGGATTTTGGCACAAGGGATAGTAACATCTTGTCCTGTGTATTAATTAATAATTAACTTTATTGTCCAACATGACATCAATGCAATGAAACGGTCAACTTCACTGGGAATTTAATAATTATAAATAACTAGAAATACAAAAAACAAAAATATAAAATACAAGTTGAGTTAAGAAAAAAGATCAAATATACGCAACATGCTGTCTATAACTTAAAAAATACAAAATAAAAAAATATCGGCAATACTGGCCAACATATCAGCCGATACCGATATATCGGTCGGGCCCTAGAAACCATATTGATAACGGCTATGTGCTGTTTGATGGAAAGACAACACGAGCACGTACGCCTCTTGCAGAGGAAAGGGAACTTCTTGTAGCAGTTCTCGGCGTGCCAGCTGTGCAGCCCGCGCTCGTTCATGCTCTTGATCTGGAAGCGCTGCAGCTGGGCACAGAACACGTTGTCCTGGGTGGGAGACGCCTCCCCGAAATTGGTAAGGCCCTCTGGTGGGAGGAACACCTGCATCGACCCTGTGGAGAAACGAAGAGGAGAACGTCTTTAAAAACCGCAACAAGTGCAGTTGGCGAACGGATCAAGTATTGGTGGTTATATTAATCATTTAATGTCTTTTATTTATTTTATAGGGTTAAAAGCAAATCTCAAAATACCTTTGTATGCCACCTCCCAGCGGCCCTCCAGGGAGTGGTTCTGATTGGTGATCACATATTGGTAGCCCACCCAAAACCTACAAAATATATTAATCATATATTAGAAATGAATGCCTACCATATGCTGATACCACAACAAAATAGGGTGCAAAGTGTCACATGACTTACTGTATTTCAGGGTGCATACAGCAGTTCAAAATCAAATAAGCATTTTCACATTCAACTGCTCACATCTTTCCGGCCACTAGATGGCGTGCTACCAGTGAGGGAGCACGATCACTAACCCAACCTCCTGTGTAAACATGCTGGTACAGACATAAGGGGTCAAGAGAGGGGGGACAGAGGCTAAATAGTTAGGATAGCAGGCTGGCCACTGAAAGGTCAGCAGGTTACTGTCAGCGCCCCCTTGTGTAACGGGAGTGTTCCAATGTAAAGCATGGCAGTGCTGAATTACAGCGAGCATGCTAAGCTAATTATCTCCTGCGTAATTAAAGGCAAGGGAAGGGGAGAGTGTAAAGAGTGGAGTAGGTGGTGTAGAGAGAGAGAGAGAGAGAGAGAGAGAGAGAGAGAGAGAGAGAGAGAGCGATTGATTGAAAGTTAGAGAGATTGAAATGTTGCACTTAAAGTGAGGGGGATAAGGGGGGAGAGAGATTGAGTTGTAAGTTTGTATTTAAACACACACTGCCTCTTTAACGCTCCTCTTCCTGGAATAAAGCAAAGCCTGATAACCCCTCCCTCAAACACAGCCAGTTCTATTCTCTCCACATATTTCCTGTTCCTCCCCTTTCACAGATCTGCCAGTTTATAGATGGGTGTAAACATGCTGTCAAGTGCAAGAGCTGACCAGCCCATTCACTGCAGATCAGCACATGAACATGAAGACAACAACAGAGGTTTGGTTTGGAGCAGAGCCCAGCTTGTTTCAGTTCAGAGGAAGTGAAACTATCTGACTCACTGTCACTGAGAAGTGAAATGGCGCAGCAAGGAATTCAGCTGGACGGGGGAAAACTGTGCTGTTCGATCTGTCTGGATCTACTGAAGGATCCGGTGACTGTTCCCTGTGGGCACAGCTACTGCATGAGCTGTATTAAAGACTGCTGGGATGCAGAGGATCAGAAGAAAATCCACAGCTGCCCCCAGTGCAGACAGACCTTCACACCGAGGCCTGTCCTGGTGAAAAACACCATGTTAGCAGAGTTGGTGGATGACCTGAGGAAGACCGGACTCCAAGCTGCTCCTCCTGATCGTTGCTATGCTGGACCTGGAGATGTGGGCTGTGATGTCTGCACTGGGAGAAAGCTGAAAGCCCTCAAGTCCTGTGTGGTGTGTCTGGCCTCTTACTGTGAGCAGCACCTCCAGCCTCACTATGAATCCTCTACCTTTAAGAAACACAAGCTGGTGGAAGCCACCGAGAAGCTTCAGGAGAACATCTGCTCTCGTCACGACGAGGTGATGAAGGTTTTCTGCCGTACTGATCAGCAGTGTATCTGTTATCTCTGCTTCATGGAGGAACATAAAGGCCACGACACAGTCTCAGCTGCAGCAGAAAGGACCAAGAGGCAGAAAGAGCTCGGGGTGAATCGGCAGAAAATCCAGCAGAGAGTCCAGGGCAGAAAGAAAGACATGAAGGTGCTTCAACAGAACCTGAAGGCTATGAATCTCTCTGCTGATAAAGCAGTGGAGGACAGTGAGAAGATCTTCACTGAGCTGGTCCGTCTCATTGAGAAGAGAAGCTCTGAGGTGAAGCAGCAGATCAGATCCCAGCAGAAAGAGGAAGTGAGTCGGGCTGAAGAACTTCAGGAGAAGCTGAAGCAGGAGATCTCTGAGCTGAGGAGGAAAGACGCTGAGCTGGAGCAGATCTCACACACAGAGGATCACATCCACTTCCTCCACAGTTGCCCCTCGCTGTCACGTCTCAGTCAATCTACAGACTCACCCAGGATCGATACCCGTCCTCTGTGTTACTTTGAGGATGTGACTGCAGCTGTGTCAGAGGTCAGAGATAAACTACAGGACATTCTGACAGAGGAACGGCCTAAGATCTCACTGCCAGTGACTGACGAGGATGTTTTACTGCCACAACCAGAGCCCAAGACCAGAGCTGACTTCTTACAATATTCACGTCAGATCACACTGGATCCAAACACAGCAGACACAGAGCTGTTATTATCTGAGGGGAACAGAAAAGCAACACTTATGAGAGAAAAGCAGTCATATTCTAGTCACCCAGACAGATTCACTTCCTACGCTCAGGTCCTGAGTAGAGAGGGTCTGACTGGACGTTGTTACTGGGAGGTGGAGTATAGCGGGATTGTGGTTTCAATAGCAGTCTCATATAAAGATATTAGCAGAAGAGGGGATGAAAGTATATTTGGAAACAATGACAAGTCTTGGTCATTACAGTGTTACGACAAAAATTATCAGTTCAGACATAAGACTATCACAAGTGACATCTCAGTTCCTCAGTCCTCCAGAGTAGGAGTGTACCTGGATCACAGAGCAGGTATTCTGTCCTTCTACAAAGTCTCTGAAACCATGACTCTCATCCACAGAGTCCAGACCACATTCACTCAGCCTCTCCATCCTGGACTGTGGTGTTACACTGGAGTCACTGCTGAGCTGTGTAAGCTCAAGTAGACAGGACTTATTAAAGCAGCTCTGTGTGTGTGTGTGTGTGTGTGTGTGTGTGTGTGTGTGTGTGTGTGTGTGTGTGTGTGTGTGTGTGTGTGTAGTGTCTTAGCTCTCATTGCTGTGGTGTTTCTGCACTGCACTTCCCACAGATCACCTGTCAATCAAACATTGTGGGCGGGACTGTGATGTCTTTTTCCAAGTAGAATTTTCTGCGGATGATGTTTGATTTCCTGTAGGTGGCGCTCTTTTCTTTGTGTTATATCAGTCAGTGATAGCGAGTATCCAAACACACATGTATTCATATGAAAACATAAACTGTTGTGTGGCCTATATATTGGGGGTTGATATGTTCCAGTTGTCACCTTTACAGACACATGTGTTTACAAATATTCTCTTTTGAAACACCAAAAAAGTTTAGGAATTTTAAGTTTAAACTGATGTTGAAACAGATTATTTACTTGTTAAGATTAACAGAGAAATTATTAAACTTGCACTTTGAAATTATATCTGTGTTTTCTGTGATCATTTGGTAAGAACATTATTCAAGCCTTTAACTGCTGCTCTGCATTGAAAGACACTTTTTAAGGGGAACCTGAGGAGGAATGCTGTTCCCCCTCTCCTTCTCACCGTTCCCTCTCAACGTTTACTCTGGGAACTCTGTTGCCAGGCGTTCCCCCTCATTCCCACCATTGATTTTTTACACACGTTTAAAAAAAATCGCTCTTCACAATGTCAATAGAGCAATTGTCTTTGTGCCCTGGCATGTGGCCTTATGCCATAAAAATAAATGTGTGACCCTGAAGGTAGGGTTGCCAACCGTCCCTTAAAATACGGAATTGTCCATATTTAAAATTGAGAGAGAGAGAGAGGGGTGTGTGCAACAGAGAACTTTTCTCTCAGAATTATTATATAACTATATAGGCACTCAAATCTAGCCATTAAGTTTTATTTTATGCTCAGAAACAACCCGACACTTATAGCTCTACTCCCAAGACACAACACAAGAACGCATCACCAGATCAATCTCACATGCACTCATACCAGTACCGGCATACAAAAATAATTATGGACTAAGATCATTTTTCCACACATACACCAACATTTGGAACGAGATCCCATTTCACACCAGAGCAATAACCTCCATCTCACATTTCAAACAAGCCTACAAACAACATCTGATGCTAGAAAACACCTGTAATCACTGATCCGACTCACTCCTAGGTTTTAATTTTTGCTGTTGCTGTTTGATTGTATTGATGAATGAATGTTTGTAAATGTAATGTTTTGTCAGGTTTGTATAATTGTATGTAGTGCAATTGAACATGTTTTGTATATTCATTTAGTTTCATGTATTTAGTTTCATGTGCTGCAGAACAGGAACCTGCTGAAAACCAGTTTGTAACTGAGTCAGACCAGTTAAATGTACATGTGAAATGTCATTTTTTATCCCTTCCTGTATAAATAAAGTGAACTGAACTGAACTGAATAATAAATAAATAACCGCCCACAGGGAATAGTTACATCAGCTCATAATTAATTCGTACACGTTTTTGGAAAGTCACCAGTAATAACATCAAGTCAAGCCATCCCAGACAGAAAGTACATACAACTTAGAAGAACACGTGAAATAGATTCCAGACAAAACCAGCACAGCTGACAGACACTCACTTGCACTGGTCTCTGCGCTCGCAGACTTTATCGTCAAAGTCCACCTCGATCTTCAGGATGAACTGCAGCTCCTCGTTGGTGACGAAGGTGGCCAGCGAGCCGTTGACCTTCTGACACGTGTCCACGGCCTGCCAGTAGTTCTCGTTTCTCAGGTACACCTTGTAGCAGCTGGCCGTCTTCTCGTAGTGGTGCCAGCCACTGGGGCACTTCTCTGCAGGTGTGGGAGGAGGAAAGGTCTGCGTTGAGACTCAGGTGTGGCATGAGAGAAGGAACCAAACTAAACTCAACTCAGCGCGATGGGAGAGAGGTATTATGAGAGATGCTTACTGTTGAAGCGCACAGGCTGCGCCACGCCGATCACGTCGTCCACCTGGTCGTAACCGTTGCCGAAACGAAACCGCTCCTCCTTCATGGCTGTGGAGACAACATCACACACGTTCAACACAAGTGGACGTCTCTACTTTTTGGGGGGGAAGCTTGGATAGAAATTTATTGAGTTGATTTATTTTAAATCAAACAAAATTGTGTATTTTTTTCTCTCCCGGTGCACATATTGATTTATGCTGTAAAACCAGTTAAATTCATGCCATCGAATTAATATTATACAGCTGGCAAATTGCATCCTGTGTCTGATCGATGACCCTTTTCACGGGGGCCATTTTGTGTCAAAAAGGCAGAATAAACACAGGTGCAAGCAAAACACTAATGAGGGTTTCCAACTAGCAATCATGGAAGTTGGAAACCCTCATTAGTGTTTTGCTTGCACCTGTGTTTACCCTGCCTTTTTGACACAAAACGGCCCCCGTGAGAATATTCCAACCTCTAAATGGTTGCTTCTGCAACACCATTGATAATTGCACTTTTCAAATGATACATGTGTATCCGGGTTTGTTATCAGGTTCGATATGTCAAACAACTCCAACTTCAATATATGAACTGAAAGGTAAGTATCCATTTATAGTCATAATAATAATGATTATTCGTGTCCACATGAAGCAGATAGGCAAATTGTCGTACATTTTCAGGAGAGACTTTCCTAAACTCAAGGTGGGTTTCCAATCCACCTGCTTTTTACACAGATTTTCAATTTGTGCATAAGAGCCGTAGTAGATTAGCACATGCTTCCTCTGATACATGTGCAGTCGCCAGCTGCTTCTTTTCACCTGACAGCGAGGAGTTTCACCGGCAGGACCTAAGTCAGCCTCAGTCAACAACAACAACAACAAATGACTAACTTAGGACCAACTTAAGTTCACCTCTAAATCTAAGCTTTGTACCAAGTGTCCTTAGTTCAATGCCACCACAGCTACCAAAACATACAGAGCCTTGAAAATCAGACAGGATGAAAGTGAAATATGAGCACATGATGATGACGGCAGCACAACAGTCACATAAAGCACATGATGATGATGGCAGCACAACAGTCACATAAACCAAATGAAGCGTGCAGAGCTGCTGCTGTGTGGAGTCACATGCTGTGCTCAATCCTTTCAATAACTCCCATGATGCAGTTCAGAGATCCAGGGATGAGGTCATTTAGGATTTAACAGAGGAAAACAATGAGATTTCAGTCAACAGCTCAGGGCTGCAATATATATATACGCACCAGCAGTGTCTGACTGAGATCAACAAACACTGTATAGCAGTGATACTCAACTTGCGGCCCACGGGCCACATGCAGCCCGCGGGCGCCCCCTGTGTGGCCCGCGATGGAATTGCAAAAAAATATATATATATTTTTATACACTGCACCTGAACGCAACATGCAAGATACCCGCTGAATAAGTGTCCAAATGATCATGTCATTCTGGCCAATACTTCTGTTATAGCATTTCAGTCTGGAATATGGAATATCTTTCAATAATCTATGATTTAGCTGCTAAATTGTCAAATACCGCCGTCTGCTCGCTACTCAGGCACTTATGTATGTACTTAACCTAACTAACTTAACCTAACTAACTATCCGGTGTGCACAACATTGTCAGACTAAACTCCAGCTGACACCCCAAAAAAGTACAATCCGCTACATAAAAATATATATTGCCCCCGGGCAAAGCAAGTTGAGTATGCCTGCTGTATAGGGACAGACATGATGGAAATTAGCCTGTGGCTAAATCTGGTGCAAAGCATCTTTTCGCTCTCGTTTGAGAAGAACTAATGTACTTTTGTACACTGTCGTGTCGTCCCTTTGAAATCAACTCAATAAAACATGTGCAGCTACTCAGAATAAGCTGGGCCTCCTTCTGCCATCAGACCATCTGTCTGTGATTGACTGTGGAGGATAAAAGCAAAATCATCTCCAAATAACCATCTCTGTGATGCTTTGAAATGTGATCTGCATGGATTCCTTTATGAACCATGTTGAGAGATCAATTGCATCACTTAAAATCAGAGATGCTCATAAGTCAATTAATGCAAGTCACAAGTCAATCACAAGTCTTTTTGGTCATCAATTCATACTTTATAAAAGGGATATTGATTGTGATTGGTCGAGCCCGCATTCTAAGCCTTCCCGAGGACGTCTCAAATGATGTGTCGCACTCGACTCGCACCGAGTCAAGTGTGAAGAAACCATTCGAGAAGTCCAAGTCAAGTCGTTAAGTCAACTTGAACTTGACTCGAGTGCAACTCGAGTGCAGGTCGCAAACCCGAGTCCTTTATCCCTGCGATCCGTTTAAGCGTTGGCCGTTTCTACCCAGTCAAATGTTGTGCGTGTTGGGTGACAGAGTGAGACCGGCCTGGGTGCTAAGCTAAGCTAAGCTGTAGTACTCACGGGGGCAGTCCTGGGTGCTAAGCTAAGCTAAGCTGTAGTACTCACAGGGGCAGTCCAGGGTGCTAAGCTAAGCTGTAGTACGGTACTCAAGCTGTACTCACGGGGGCAGTCCATCTCGTCGCTCTTGTCCTCGCAAGCCGTCCAGCCGTCACACTGCCACGACATGGGGATACACTGCATCTTGCCACTGCGACAGGCAAACTGCCCGGGGCTGCAGCGCTGCTCTGAAACACAACAGTAGGGGGCAGTGTTGAGTCACACTCACATGTGAGATAGAAGAAGGCCTTTTTCAAAACACAAGAGACCGTTTCAAAGTCATCAGAGTCCTGCAGACGATTGAATAAGGGTGCGAGATGGTCGATTCGTAATGTATACGGGGGGGATTTGGGTTGCGGAATTCATAAAACGGATTGTGAACGTTGGTCCTGAAACAATAATGTGTTAAGTATTGTTGTAAACAATAAACATGGAGCAGTGGTGCAATGCTGCCCTCTTGTGGCTTCAAACCACACAGACTCAGAGAGGGACCAGGCGTCACCTGATGGCATCAGTAGTTATTGCTTTTCCTCAGTATACTCTGATGTTGGCATTATGTGAAAGCTTGTTACCAGTGGAATTTGAAATCACGTCTTTGAAAGGTGGAGCAGCGTTTGCAAAACACATTTTATACATTATGTAAGAAATCAAAGATAAATAAAGATTTGTGTGGCAATAAATCTTTCAACTTGGAGTGCTGTCCTTTTTGTTTTTTTAATTATACGTTATGTAAGACAAGTTCCCCTTTTTTTGAAATTCTGATTCGAACGCCCACACTCAATCTCACATACAAATCCAGAACATACAGTTAGGTCCATATATATATTGGAAATATTGGACACAATCTTCATCATTTTGGCTCTGTACTGTACACCCCCACAATGGACTTGAAATGAAACGATCAACATGTGTTTTGTGTTTTAACGGCAGACTTCCAGCTTTAATTGGATGGTATTTAGATGCAAATCAAAAGTAATTGGACAAACTAACATAATCATCCAATCCTCCAATGAGTTCTGAAGCCTTTGGCTGATTGGCTCAATATGAGCAGATAATATTGCTCGAAACACGTTAAATTCATCCTGCAGCTGTTGTCAGCAGTCACATGATCAATAAATACAAGAGAAGCAGTTCTATTGACAACCGGCTGTCAGTTCCATTTCCATTGACAGCGAAAGCAGTAAAATCAGTCCGTTTAAAACGAAAACCTTGTAAACAGTCTAGTCAGAGTTCTGCAAAGGGAAGTGCAAGTCTCAGACCTACAGTACACCACCCCCCCCCCTCCATAGGCTTTTAGTCTGTTTACATCCCTTAGCAACACACAGTCTGCATTAACTGGGTCAAATGTCTCCACACCATGTGTGTTTAACATAAGACATACCAGTGCAGCTCAATAACTGCTCTGTGTCAAAGTCCAACTGGATCTTTGGATCAGAGGCTGACAGTAACACTGATCTTGGGAGAGGGACATTTGATTGATTGATTGATTGATTGATTGATTGATTGATTATCATGTTTCAACTGAGTTTTTATGAGTGCAAGAAAAACATAATAAAATGTTCTCATGGTTTCACGACATCTATCCAATAGGGCTGGGTTAAAAAAAAATCGATATATCGATATTGAATCGATATTCATGTGAAGGAACAAGTATCGATACATAAATCCCAGTATCGATCTTTTAAAATTGTAAAAAAAATAAAAATAAACATAGGCTATAATATTATAGGCTGTGTGTGGTAGTTAAAACATAGTTTCAAGTTGACGTTTATTTATGTTTGTAGTTGAAACAAAAACATAAATACTGTAGGCTACATGTGCATTGTGCATGCACCATGAGCCAGATGTACAGACCTCAAATCTGTTTGCACTATAATGTTTGTGAACTGGAAATGTTCATGAGCTGTATTTTATTTGATTTGATTTGCAAAGCATTTATACTTTAAGAAACACTGTTTACAACATGCTGCTGTTCAATGATTCTGTTGTATAGTGGAAATCTAAATTTGTTTGGCTTCTCACAGAAGACTGTAAAGAAAGAGACAGAAGACTGTAAAGAAAGATAAGATGTTGAATGACTATGTTGGTCATGTTTAAATGAAAAATAATTACATGATGTAACTGCTTGCTTTATGGTCAATTCTTAATGAAAATATTAATATTTTTTAATAATGCACCAGGTTAGAGGGTTCCTTGTACAATTTACAGCATTAGTTCTTTGAGAATCTCTTCCATTATCAAAGCAAAACTGGTATTGTAACTAAAATATCGATATCGAATCGTATTGTATCGGAAATCGTATCGACTTGGGACCTTGTGTATCCGAATCGTATCGTATCGGGAAGTCAGTGGCGATACCCAGCCCTACTATCCAACATACTTGTCTTCAAGTGCCAAAATAACAAGGCTAGACCTCAGCAATACATTTTTCATGAACACGCACGGCACGCGCGCCGATATCTCCAAAACTCAGGCAACTATCCCAAAATGATATAGATGGATAAATAGCACTACAGATGAGAGGAGAAATATGTATTTTGGATTTTAGGGTGAGCTGTCCCTTTAAAGTCGCTCAACAGCGGTTGAGAAGCTGGTGGTACATTGCAACGAAACAATCACTACTACACTACAAAACAGACTGCTTACCTGACAATAATCTGGCCAGAGCTAGCCGCGGACCTGCAACACATAGAGACAATAGGAGGATGAACTAGCCCTTATCTCAGTGCACTCAAACCAACCTGAATAGAGAGGCAAAGTGAACGTCACTTCCTGCTTCAGCACTGTACCAGAGGTTTTCTTCCGCAATTGATTTCCCCATAGACATTTCTTAAAATGCTTATAAAAATAGTGTGACTTGGTCAAACCAAACAGTTCAGCTATATTTAGAATCGGGAGAGACCATAGAACATTTCACTCAGACCAAAACTTTACAAAAAACATTGAAAATATATTTTCTTTAAACCCGCATTTTCTTTACGTTTTGGTCCGAGTGAAATGTTATCCGGTCTCTCCTGTTTCTAAATATATTCTGAACCGTTTGGTTTGAACAAGTAAAACTATTTTTATACGCCTTTTACAAAATGTCTACGGGAAAATAAATGGCGGAGGAAAATCTGTGGTACAGTGCTGAAGCAGGAAGTGACGTTTCACTTTGGCTCTCTATAGAAACCATGAACGATAAATGATAAAAGAAGAGGACAAGTCTGTGCTGCTCACTAGTTGTCGTCTACCGAGGCATTCGATCTTTATTATCTTTACGGTTACAGTCAACCATCTGCTCTGTCTGGGATACAGGTGGTTCTGTTGACTTATGGACCTGGACCACCCACTCACCCGTCAAATGTCTATTTTTGCTTAAAAAGCAGGCCTGGACTCTTGACTCAGAAGCTATTTGCAGACTGTGATTGTTGTTCCATCTGTGTACCAACCACCTCGGCTGACAGTCAACCTAACGACCAAACTTCTCCTCCTTGATGATCCCACAGGGCAAGGCCACCAACTACAGTGGACTGTGCTGCACTGGGTTTAAACAATTGGTATATATTTTTTTACCATAGGTATGAATGCTGCATTAATTAATGATGAACCTCAAATCAAAACAGTAGTTTGTGTTGACATGTGGACTGGACGCGGTTACAAATTCACGCGTCTGTTTAAGGCTAACCTCAATGTGTAGATAGATTTCGCTCGACCAAAAGCAGTGTTGGGGGTAACTCATTACAAAAGTAACATATTACATGTAATATATTACTTTTAGTTTAGCAGTAACTCAGTAATATAACTTATTACTTATAGGATTTCAGTAATATTATACCAGCTACTTTGTAAAGTAATTCAAGTTACAAATTGAGTTACTTTAAAAAAAAAAATCAAAGCACATATTTAAATAGATACAATCATTTCCTAATCAAACTTTTTATTTTTATACAATTAACCAGATGACAATAACAAAGGAAAAGAATAACATTTAGAATTTTGGATTGTTTACACTGACTTCAGGGCGGTCGAAATTATTTTTCAGGATGGTTCCGGGGCGGCGATGTCATTCTGCTACTGCTGTTATTTTGGTGAACGTAATGCAAAAGTAGTGTAATAAGTAACACGTTACTCTACACAGACTGTAATATTGTAAAGTAACTTATTACTTTCAAATAGAAGTAACTGACCACACTGACCAAAGGTTGTTTACAAAAAGTCCAGTACAGCAGACGATGCTGATGAGAGGCGGAGGTGGAAAAATAAGGAGAAGCGACACTAAGTGGGCGATATGATGCAGCGACAGCGAGAGGCTCCAGGGACTTTTCCAAAGGCACTTTGACTTTGGGCTTGGTGCGTCTCTGGGGTAGAGCCATATGATTCCCGAAAACGGAAATAAACGGTCGGAATCATGGAATTTTATCATAAAAATTAGGGATGCACCGATATGAAAATTTTGGCCGATGCCGATAACCGATATTAACATTGCTGTTATGGCCGATAACCGATATTTACCGATGTCGATATGATCTGTATAAAACCACATTTTTATGATCATCACATTTTGTACATACTGAAAAACACATGTTAACACTGAATTTGAAAAAGTTATGCATTTCTTTATTTGCAAAGCCTTTGGAAAAGCCCATAAATCATAGATTTACTGCATTATTTCATATCAATGTGAAGAATTTGGCTGATAATGATAACCGATATTAACATTGCAACATCTGACCGATACCGATATGACCGTTATGTTAAAAAATCGGCCGATACTGGCCGATACCGATATGATTGCCGATATATCGTGCATCCCTAATAAAAATGGAATCAACTATAAAACTTGGAATATTGCAGAATTTTCCATATGTGGCTGAAATTGATCAAAGTAGGCCTAATGATCAAAATAAGAAGTAGATATAATGATCGTAGTAACCTAAATGATTTCATCATTGTAAAATAGGCCTAGAGAAATGATTCAGTTTTTGATTGGGGTGTTTTGAGGGGGGGTCGGTCTTGCGTGGGACACTTACTGCACCTCACAACTTAGTTTTCACCTTGAGAAACATGTCGAAGAGACCGTCTGAGAGAGCCAAGTCATCAAAAAAAGAAAAAAGATCACTCCTCACCCCTAAATTAAAATTAAAATGGAAAAAACTGAATTTGGGTAAAAATTAAACGGAAGTTAGGGGGAAATAAAACAGATTTAATATGGCTCTAGTCTGGGGCTTTACATCTCAGCTAATATCAATACTACAGAGCGTCTCTGTGACATCTGACGTCAACACTATAACGTACGGCCACAACTTCATAACACTTGGGAATGATTTATTATTCAGCTCGTACGCGTTCAGTATGCAAATTAAGCGTCTCTTGCTCAGAATCGCTCCGTGCGTCACTGCAAGTGCTTCCATCATGTCACTGTAATTCATTCCAAGATGGCGACCGACCTAAGGAAATCAATTCAAACCTGTCCCCGTGTTTGACCTGAGGTGACCTCTCCCCGTGTTTGACCTGAGGTGACCTCTTCTCAAGCTACATCTCTGTGACTATCTCCATCCAGATTAATTTGCGATATCAGCCTACTTCTTCTTACACAACAAAGTGGAGGTCAGTTAGATGTATCTTATCTTTTAGCCAACCTCAAACTGACGTGCCTGTTCCGTTTGTATCCGTTATCAGAGCTCTCTTAGCATATCTGAATCAGCTGTGGTTCACAGCAGCTCATCTTTCCTTCCCTATATGGTAGTGATTTCATAAGAGAGAGATTTTGTTGGGGGTGATGTTATTGCACACATTCGATATAGGAAGATTATGGTTTTATTTTTGTGAGACAGGCTAGAAACAGCCCAGTGACCTTTATCCAAAACACTGAGTCACTAGTGACCGAAAACAAGCCAGAGGAGAGGTAAGGAACACGACTATTCTAGCCCATTTCCCCCCTAGCACATGCTTCCTCCAATACATGTGCAATCGCCCAGTCGCTTCTTTTCACCTGACAGCGAGGAGGAGTTTCACCAGGCAGGACGTAGCATGTGGGAGGATCACGCTGCCCCCCCCCCCCCCCCCCCAGTTCCTCTCACCCCCGAGCAGGCGCCCCAACCGACCAGAGGAGGCACTAGTGCAGCGACCAGGACTCATACCCCGCCACCGGCTTCCCACCCACGGGCACGGCCGATAATAGCCGCTTTCACACACAGATCGCGCAAAATTGCAGTTCAAAAGGCCCGCAAAACCGGCAGCCTCGCCACAGAATGTGTCTGTAGGAACGTCTGACCAAGCCGGAAGTACCGGACACAGACACGTATTTTAACATAGATTGGCCATTGGCTGATCTAATGCATCCGCCTGAGAATTATAACATTAACGGCTAAAGAATGATCAATGGAATAGATTTGCTGCGTTGAACTTGTGATGAGTTTCAGGTGCTCTCAGAATGCAGAGAATAGCGATGATGATGATAGTTATTTCACTTTGTGAAAGTATGGGCCAGCCAGGCATATTGAAATTAATTCCTATTGAGGCTATTGCTCAGTGGCTCACTTCAAATGGTGACCCTGACTGGAGTGTGCTTTTGTATCTCTTATATAAGCAGTGGGAAAATAGGATGAAGGCTAAGCGTCTATATGAGACTGACCCTTCGACCCGTCTCTGTCCCACAGATAGAAGGCTGTCAGCATGATGGATGAGATGGACCGGCTTTGTGCAAACACCGCTCTGGCTGCGGCGTCTGAGATGGCTACGGGCGTGATGATTCACATAAACACTCGAGCTTTCCGTTCTGCTAACGAGCAAGTATGGCCGGGGTATTGTTTTCGGAAATTTTCGAAACCTTTAGATTCACGACTAATATTGATACATTTTTTCCCACGACTCTGGGTAAACGAAAGCACCCGTTTCACAGGGACACAAGAACACAGTCAGGAACTGAAAAACCCATATTGAGGAAGCAGGGCCATTGTGTCTGATTGACCACACTGGCTGCTCTGTGGGAGCCATCGTTTCTTCACAACGAAATATTTTCCCAAGACTTGCCTATATTGTTATGAAAACAGGTAAACACTTTGAGTGTGAAGTATGCTAAATGTGAAGAGTCTCTCAATCAAAGATTCAGAAAATGCAGGGAAAGTGTGTTTCACACAAAATGTGCATAGCTTCAGATTTCTTACACTGAAAATGTGAAAGAAGTCTCTATACCATGACGTGACATAAACATAACATTTTCCATATCTCAGATGTTTGTGTTCCAGCAAACTGGATTATGCTGTAGCTTGGAATGCCCGAGTCGTGCGGGCAATGGGCATCAAGCTTTGGAAAGCGAAGCGTACACTTTACATGCATCAGCATGCTCTCTACCAACCTACTTAACGTAGTCCAGGTGAGATGGCATGAGGCGGGCAGCCCGACCCTGAAGGCCACAGGGTGAGATGGCATGCGGCGGGCAGCCCGACCCTGAAGGCCACAGGGTGAGATGGCATGCGGCGGGCAGCCCGACCCTGAAGGCCACAGGAGCACCCAAACAACCGGCAGGAGTATCTAACAAGAGCTGCACACAACAAGCCTGCCATGCAATGCTCTTCCTCTTCCTCTCACACTCAAAACCATCACATTTCACATTGTTCTCCCCGGTTATATAAACTAAATAATAAAAATAAAATAATAATAAATAATAAAAATAGCAGTGTTCAATATTTGACATTACAGCAAATAATGAGCTCACCTTTGAAAGGGTAAATGAGTCATTGTTAGTGATTTAGATTTAGATCGTGTAGATTGAGCCAAACTATTACCCCGTTCAAGACAAGTCGCTACTGGCATTTTGTAATAAATCGTGTATCGTCTCTCAAGTGTGTGTGTGTGTGTGTGTGTGTGTGTGTGTGTGTGTGTGTGTGTGTGTGTGTGTGTGTGTGTGTGTGTGTGTGTGTGTGTGTGTGTGTGTGTGTGTGTGTGTGTGTGTGTGTGTGTGTGTGTGTGTGTGTGTGTGTGTGTGTGTGCGTGTGTGACACATAAATGCGGTTCGGTGTATTTTTGAGGTATTATCAGAATTGCATAGCATTGTTGTTTAGCGTTCCCCTTAGTTTTGATGGATGAATCTCTGACATACATCAAACTGTCTGGAGGGCAAACCCACCTAAACTCTGTTTAATTTGCGCACTAGAGTTTAGCATTAGCCTACATAGGCCCACACTTTCCAATGTGAATTCATCGTTACATCATCAGAAATAAGTTGACGTTAGTAAAAACTGGCGAAAGTCAAGTGATCAGGAAACGATCCCTCGGGAGGAAACAATACATTGACGTTTTCCTGAAAACGCGATCGACTTTAGTTTATTTATGTTGTCCATATGATAATCAGTGGCAGGGGCTTACAGATTTATATTGTTTTACTAACGTCTAATTGTTTTACTACACCGTGACGTCAACATTACTGATACCACCGCGATCAGCAGCAATAACATAGCGACGGTTTAACAAGAACTTGAGCCCGCTGGTTCATGCATCCAGCAGGCCTCGCAGGCTGCCGTTTTCTGCTTATTTTGTACTCTCTTTCCCCCGGTTTCAAGCCAAGCTCATTATAATGTATGCACAGGAAAACACGTCTGGTTGATTTACCTGTCCGTGGCGGGTCCGTTAACGTGAGGACGAAGAGAAGAGAGAGGAGGACGAAACTGCTGCTGTCAGCCTTCGGCAACATTTATCCTCCATTCATAGTAACTCCTCTATTCAGAAATAAAAAAAGATAGCACAGAGGAGAGACGCACACACGGCAGCCGTCGCCCACTTCGTACCTATAAGCGCCGAATACAATTTAAATCCATTCTCGTTACACTCAATGCGCTCAGATCATATAGCATTACCAGACAGCGACATAGATTATAGTGCATTAATCTCGCCGAGCAGCTAACGTTGTTAGCTATATCTGGATAGGTTTACGTCGATCGTCTCCTCCTGCCCAGTGTGGAACTGAACTGAACCAAGATGGCTGCCTGCGCGTCCTCCCATCACAACAATCAGTGTTGCCACTCAGATCTCGCGAGAGAAATGAGCGAGCCCCTTCAAAGACCTTGGGTACTTGTTGCTCTCGCGAGATCTGACAACTGACAACAATCCCAAACATGCAGCACAGACGATCAGCTGGAGGAGGGTCGGGCGGATTTTGTGTGTGTGTAGATCAGGCCTAGACTGTGAGGCCTACCCATTGAGACATAATAATCCCAAAAATATCACCGTGTGTTATATAGCCTACTGAAGGCGCTCGAGCGACGCTGCATGGCGCAGCTCATACATAACGGCAGATCAGCGTGGTGTGGTACACAATAAATCAGACGACTAAAAGCATGGCTGTTTCTTAAAACAATTACACAGTCAAATCAATACTTAAAACATATAGCGACATCCATCACCTTCCGATCCCTCTAATTAAGATTAAGCAGACAAAGATAATTCAAAAACAAATCCCGTTGTGTTTTGCTATTTACGTACTCATTCCATAACAATCTTATGTGATTCGCAATATTATTTTGACTGAACTGTGACGTCTGTCTGGGAAGCCTTTGGATGGAGAGTACATTTTCCCGCATAATTCTGCTAATTCCTTTGATGATTTGGAATAAGCAGGCGTATTTGACCCTGATCGGGCAGTAAACCCAAAATAAAGAATTTAATATTACGTATGTTTTATTTGGGACACACTACTTAGGCTACACATTACTTTTCAACAGAAGATGTGTTCATAAGGTATAGTCATTATGTGTTGTCCCAAATAAGACACATAGCCTATGTGACACCATGTATATCCTTTGTAAGTGTACAATTATTATGAATGACTCATTACTCTTTTGCCACTAGTTTGGGAGTGTCGTACTGTATCCAACCCCAGCTTCCAGACTTGAGACCAACCAAAATTATAGTCATAAATGGCCATTCCAAGTTTTGTGCCAGTTCCAGATTTGAAGCTGACAGGTTGAATCTGAATCTAAGCCAGTGAAAGGTTGAGCAGGGCCCTGAGGCAATCATCTTATGATACATGGCATGACATGTTTATTGCATACCATGTCCCGTCAAAATGTCAAATTCATGCATGCATGATATACTGTATATATATATATAATATATGTATAGGGCCAGTCATTGGTGCAAGTTGTTTAGATGCTATATAACTTCATTGCTGCAATTCACGCTGCCAATAAGATTCAGACAATGTTCATATTAACAAAAATATATTGCAGAAAGAAGCATAGGATGCAGATATTCAGCATCACAAATCCATCACAAACTGTCTGACTAGGGCTCTCTGCTTTCAGTTCCGAGGATGCAATCCGGACAATTCAAACATAAACACAGAATAACAGAATGGTGAGGTTGGGGAACGTCGCTGATGCAGGAATAACAAAACATGTTACTTTCAGTCATTTATATCACAAAAGGATGAACAGAAACATTAAAATATCTTGGCAACATGTATGGAGAGAGTTGTACATTTGTGGGATGCTGTGTGTGCTGTGTATTCGCTCCCGTTTGCCTGTATAACCAAATTAAGAATGTCAATGAGTAGGCCTATGTGCTGGACTGGTGGGAATGCCTCGAGAAGGTGTGGAAGATGGCCACCCTTTCCTTCCAATGAAAGTTGCTTACCCTGCGTGTGTGACGATTGACGAACACGTTCAGACTCCTACTTCCTGGTGGACCAATAGATTCTGCGCAGGAGTCCTTTTCTTGGTCCTGCCTATCCCACATTATAGTGGCCAGAGCCATATAGAGGAAGAGCTCCAGAAAAGGGCTCTCGGTGGCTTCTAAAGAAAAACGCACCTATAATTTAAAACTTGATCATTCTAAGATCATTTGAATACTTTTTGATTTTGAGTGACACCCAGAAACATTTTTTCCAGAGGTTTACAGCTGCTTCTTTCCCCATGTGTGTACGGGGGGAAATTATTTCTGGGTCCAGCGCATCACATGACTTGCAATACGGTGCTTGGCCACACCACCAAGAGGGCTTCACCTGGGGGCTTGGACCCAATGGCTTGGACTCGGCGCATACAGCTTTTGCATCATGAATCGAGTTTGCCTGCTTGTGCTTCACTCCACTATTCCATGTAAGCATGATTAGACTGACTACATAGTGTTATGTTTGTTCGTGTGGAAACACTGATGAAAACCTGAATCGGAGTGTGTGTGTGTGTGTGTGTGTAAAACAGATCAGATTTGATAGGGCCCTAGTCAAACCCATGAGCAAGACCATAAACAAGTGAAGCCGTATAAATTCTTGACTCTCTACAGTACTTGTCTCTATCCAGCCTGACAGAAGATGTGCTTTTGGGGAAAGATGGCTCTGGAAAAGTTCTCCTCCCTATAAGAGGTCCATGTTGTACGGTCTTAACAAGTGTCCCTCTGAGAGCGGCTTTGCTCCGCTCAGAAAAAGTCTGAGGCGGCTTTCCGTCTCTTGGGGAGCTGCAGTAAGTTGTCTGTGATGGAGGCGGGGTCTTGAGAGCTGGGGGTCTTGGCTTTGATGGACGTGGGCGTTCCTGAGGGCGTGGACAGGCCACCTGTGGGGGTCTTGCAGCCGGCCGCCACGTGCGAGGGTGACGGGGTGTAGCTGGCCCTGAGGGCTTTGTCCGTGTATCTGCTGGACGTCCGATTGACCAGCCTCTGCAGGGCGGGGGTGAGGGCCGGACTCAGACCTTTAGGGGTGAGACTGCAAGACAACAGTTGTCACGGTCAGTTGGTTCAGGTGCACTACCAATAACGTATTTATATGTACATAATTTATGTTTGCAGAGCACACAAAATCATCATCAGTATATAAATGGGAGGTAGGGCTCTGTCTGTCTGTCTGTCCCACTGTGATGTCATAAATCCCACTGTGACATCATCAGTGATGTCATAAATCCCACTGTGACATTATTAGTGATGTCATAAATCCCAGTGATGTCATAAATCCCACTGACATCAGTGATGTCATAAATCCCACTGATGAAATCCCACTGTGACATCATCAGTGATGTCATAAATCTGACATCATCAGTGATGCCGGTCTCATTGGCCACACAGCAGCCGAGCTGCGCAGCAGCCGAGCTGTGAACGCGAGCTGCAGGGCCAGCATGGCGATCTGCAGGACAGGCAGGGCCGCGCAGCGGGCGAGCTAGCAAGCCCGCGCAACGGGCGAGCCTAGGAAACGAGCGCGCGAGAACCCTAGTACTTTAAATATACGTTAAGTTAAATCTCCCTTTTTAATGAAAATGAGTAGATAGATGTAGTGAGCTGATATTTCTAGAAGTAGATATTATGAAGAATGAAGATAGTTTCAGTGAACCATCATTACTCAAATGTTGTTACCTTGCAAGATTCTCCGTGGCCTTTCTCAACGCCTCCTGTTTCTTAGCACGGTTTTTGGCTGCAGCTTCATTGGCCATTTTTAAACCCAATCTTTCTCTTCTTCCTGGTTCTGGAATCTTTTAGGGGAAGAAACAAACAAATTACAACTTGACAAATTATTACAAAATAAAAAAATGAAAATAAATAAATAAATCACTACGAGTTTATACCTTAAATGATGGGCCATGGTTCCTCTCAGCAAAGGGGGTGTCGGAGCCGTCTAGACGAAACGGGGTGCTCTCGATCTCTCCCCAGGTCATGAGAGGGGACTCTGCTCCGCCTGAGGGGGACAACATTAGGTACATGGGAGGACCGCTGAAATCAGCCATTCAAGCCAACAGGTATTTTCAGCCATTCTGGGATTGTCGCTAAGTTGAACAGAATGACTGGCTCACCAGGAGCAGGGGAGGGAGCTCCTTCAAAGCCGTATCCGTTCACGTGCGGTGATTCATGTGGGATGAGCTCTTTCCCGTCTGGGCCAACTTTTCCCTGTTTGAACTAGACAGCAAAGAACAACAGATCGGCTGCATCAGTCGGGAATTCTCAATTTCATTCAACTTTTGGATTCTAAAATGTTAAAGTCCCAGGAAACCAGAAATATTTTTTTTTATTATTTAGCATTTTGAGTTCATCACATCACAGGAACCTATGTTAATAAGCCACGAGCCAAATTTGAACGATGATGAACGTCGCAAAGTATATAAATTTAGGTTTAACAGTCATGGCAAAAAGGCATGAGAATCAATTAGATTTTAGAGCGTATTTTCTCCCGCGGACTGTGGGGGTGTGTCCCGTCTGCAGCAGGTCTCCGGTCTCCTCCGAGAGAGAGAGAGAGAGGGAAACGGGGAGAGAGAGAAGGAAAGAGAGATGGAGTGTGTGTGTGTGTGTGTGCGCGTGCGTGCGTGTGATTCGATTAAATCTTATGACGTGATAAGATCATGCATTTTAGCACCGCGCGCACCGCTCTCTTCAATGAGGAAATGGAAATCCAGACCTTGTAGAAAAGTGTCGATTTTTGGGGTTAGGGTTGAAAGTAATTCTCTCTCTTTTCTGAGGCACACAATTACTCACATAAGACCCTACATTTAATAGTTAGAAGGTTTTTGTGGATTTTGGTTTCCAGGGACTTTAAATCCCAACACTTCCAGGCCTCGTCTTGTATTCCTAATGGTTTACCTGTGCATTGAGGGCTGCAGCCTGTTGAATCTGGCTTTTGTTCAGCGCTTTGCTGAATGGGTCTCCCACGAAGCGAGTGTTCTTGTGAACCACCTCCCTCGGCTTCTTAAAGAGAGCATCGTCGTCTTTAACCCCTGTTTATTAAATGTGACAAACATACAGTATGACATCAACTTTGCTTTTTTGCACTCTGCCTTTAACAAGCATTTATGCCAAATAGTGCAGGTAAACATCTTCCTTACCCTCAGGATAATACATCAAGGCGTTCTTTGCTTTGTACTCCCAGGTCTCCAGTCCAGCTTTGACGGAGTCCAGCGCCAGCTTCTCGGCTGATGGTAAAGCAAGGTTTTCCTCAAGGCGCTAGAAAAGACATCAGTAGTTTTTACATGTGTTCAATATGAGAATATATACTTTAATTACAATAGCTGTAAATGTTAAAGTTAACATTTTAAAGTTAATGCCGTATATAGCCTACCTGTTTGTATTCAGCCTCAGCCTCATATAACCAGGCGTGCCTCAGCTTCTCCTTGTCCTCTGCCAGAACCATGATCTGCTCAAATGAAGCATTATCCTCACTGGTATTTTTAGAAAGAAAACGATCCAGACAGGGCAGCTCCCTCTCTTCCTTGTCGCCATCCTTGTTCTCTATAAATACAAAATCAATAGAAGCAGAGACTAATTTATGTCTAGATTACACTACTATTGTTACTGCAATACTGTGTATGCCCACACAGAGAGTGGAAAAAAAACAGAGTTGTATGTGTGGAGGATAGTGTTTCAAAAATGGGTCCAGATCTGTTCTGATGTCATTGTGAACAAGTGCCAATAAACAAATCCACTGTCCTAGCATGTCATACTGCAATCACCAAATAAGCGCACAATTTGTTTGTTTGCCCAAATTATTCAGGCTTAATTCGACTTGGTAAATGTTACATTCACGTTTTCCACTTTTCCATTTCATCCCCTATGGAGCTATAAATCAATACGCCTTCTAAGATTGTGCTGTGGACAAAATCTTCTTTCGTGTTCTTGTCAAGTGGAAATAAGAGTAGGAGGTGTTCACTAATAGGTCTATGGACAACATAGGACATAGACAAGGGATACTCAACTTGCTTTGCCCAGGGGCCACTTTCGTGAAATGATAGAAGGCGAGGGGCCAGTTAACTCATTCAGGGCCAGTTTAGGACTGCCAATATTTAGCACAGGCCAAAGATTTTCATAATTGTTGGTCATCTTTCAAGACCCACAGTAAATTATCTATTAGCACCAGAGTGATTTGCAATACCTCAAAATGAAGATGTACGTCTCTGGGTTCACCAGGAAAAAAAAAGTTAGCTTTTAGCATGTTCTGTACTCTACTTATATCCATTTATATACACCCTGTTTTCAACCAAAATGTCTCTCTCTCAGATGACAAACAGGAGCAAATGCAATTTCTGTAAAATACACATTCTCAAGGAGAACTCGCTCTCAATTCTTTTATTTTGAACTGTATTGACATCAGACATGTAAATACTATTCGTTATGACACAAATGAAAAAAAAAATATATATATATATATATATATATACACATGAAGTGCTTTTTTTTTTACATTCACCATACAGCAGTGTGAGTGAGTGTGCAGACAGACACACAGACAGACAGACAGAGAGACAGACAGACAGACACACCGACAGACAGACAGACAGACAGACAGACAGACAGACAGACAGACACACACACACACACACACACAGACACACACACACACACACACACACACACACACACACACACGATCCCCCTTCGTTGCGTGATTTCTAACCCCACATAGGATAAGCAATAACCACGCCCTGTGGCGCCGGGATTGGCCAGGAGCAACACTGGAGCAGAGACACTACACTGGAGGGCACGCAGTCCAGCGATTTCATGAAGCTCTTGAGAACGGGCAGCGGGCTTCTGACTGCCTAGCTGTTCGTGTGCTGCTCGTCCATGTCTTCCCCTGTCATATTCTCCCTGCTCCCGTTTTCCCCTCGGCTATTCAACACGTCCTCACCGCCCTCTGATCACTGCTGATCGATCATTTCCTCATTCCTCCGATGATCAAACGCATCTGTGGATTACTTTCTCCGGTTTTCTCCGGCTGGCACACAGGAAGGCTGGCACACAGGAAAGCGACCAGCTCCTGCAGCGCGCGAGGGGCGTTTCAATGGGGTTTCTCCTGTCTGCACAAGGCAAGCTCCTTATCGTTTTCTGATATTCCTCCTGCTCAATTTCAAAACAACAGCTGCGGTATGTGTTTGTTCACGTGTTGTCTTAGATGATAGGGACCTGATACCATGTGACAGGCTGGGGAAGTGTTTTAACTACGCCCTGCAGTAATAAAAACAAAAACACGTCAAACACGTCATTGGCCCTCTGGGCTATTCCTGATAAGACGTCAAAGACGTCATTGGCCCTGAATGAGTTAATAAACAAACAATATACATTTTTCTGTAGCGGATTGTAGGTTTTTGGGGCATCAGCCGGAGTTTAGTCTGACAATGTTGTGCACACCGGATAGTTAATTAGGTTAACTTAGGTTAAGTACATACATAAGTGCCTGGGTAGCGAGCAGACGGCGGTATTTGACAATTTAGCAGCTAAATCATAGAGTATTGAAAGATATTCCATATTCCAGACTGAAATGCTATAACAGAAGTATTGGCCAGAATGACATGAACATTTGGACACCTATTCAGCAGGTATCTTGCATGTTGCATTCAGGTGCAATTCCATCGCGGGCCGCACAGGGGGCGCCCGCGGGCCGCATGTGCCCCGCGGGCCGCAAGTTGAGTATCACTGACAGACTATATCATGTCCTTAACTTGAACGCCGACATTTTTTTATATTCGCCTTAATCATTTCCTTCGGTCAGAAATGCACATCCGGTAAATTAAGTTTGATTAGCTGTTGTTTGTTAATGATTAGATGAATAGGTGTGATTTTAAGGGATTCCAATGCAGTTTATTTTTAAGTACAAGCCAGAAATCAATCGATTTAAAATGTTAAAAAGGTTTTCTTAATTTAGTTTCTTCTAAATAATAACTTGCTTGTTTTTTTTACAAGTTTTTTTGATTTACAATCGGTCACAGCTTAATACTTGAAGTCAAACGTGGGTCCTAGCTGAAAACGACTGCTTTATATAGTTTTCCAAATCAGTGCAGCACCAGATTTGAGTTAGTGGGATCACTGGGATTCATGTTTCTCCCCAGAAAAATACCCCATATCATTTTTTTCTTTTACTTTACACAAGACATTATACTTGATCTGATTGAGACTGAATGATTCTGCATTAACCTGCACACTTTTCCTCATAAAGAACCACATTTTTGGTATCTTAAATACTTGTGGAAATCACACGTTGCGAACCACTGGTCAAAGCTGATAAGTAACTAGAAAAATGAAGTTATGAGTGTTTAACGACATTTATTTGGTGTGTCGAAAAATTAGGGACTTACCCCCATCTATACCTTTATTGCCAGATATGTGACTGCCATGAGTGGAGGAGGGAGATCCTGCGTGGCCTTCAGGTGTCTCAAAACTAGATGGTGTCACATCTTTACACATGAGGGATGAAGCAAAGACACAGACATTCAAAATCTATTCACAGAAATCAGACCAAATATCTAATGTAGACAATGTGTGGCTTAATTCACCAGTTTATTTAAAGAGATACTAAACACTTTTTCCACAAATCCTAACATTTAGTGTAAATCTGAGGAAGTCTCCATGTTTTATCAGTCAGTCACTGAACTAAACTGCTCCAAAACTACTCAAAACTACAGTACTAGCTCCCCCATCAACGATAGATCATCAACCATAAAAGCAGCTGCACACCACGCGAGCAGACTGAGCGCTTTTTGAATTGAGAGATAGACAGAGAAATAGCGGAGTCAGGATTGACTGGAAAACATGATTACAACATTATAGTAGGCTACTATAGGATATTATATATTCAAATTTACGTTGATATTGTACATATCCTGGTTTTCAGACATGCAAAACGCCACCATTTTATTCTGGCGATTTGGTTGCTTGGGAGATGTAACCATACAAGGTTTTGCTGGGTCTGGTAACCAGGAGAATACTCTGGAGGTCTAGCAATGCAATCAGAGGTTGGCTCTGAATGGCACCGCACATGCGGGAAGCGGGAAAGGTTTTGCACTATGCAACTCCGCACCAGAGTTCATCCTATCAAAATGTGGAGTGGACAGATTCTAAAGTTTGAATCCAGGCTAAACGATTTTTTTTATTTTTATGAAATGCCAAACGTCAGAGCTGAGACCTCTGATTGGGGGGGGGGGGTTAGTATCACATTCATTTAACATTTTCGTGGAGCAGAATCAAGTTATTGAACATAATACAACATTACAGCACACTCCTCATCTTACTCACAGGGTGCGGACCGTGGTGTAGACTTTGTCAAAGACGAGCCGTATCGGATGGAAATCTCTCTCATCCTCCCGAGGTCTCCACTTTCCTCTGCTTCAAGATAGTCTTTTTGTGCTTGCAGTTTTGTTACATCTGGGAAGAAGTCCCTCTGGATGATCTTCTCTAAACTCTGTTGGAAGCAAATCAGTCGAGGGGGAAGGTAACGTAAGTTTATAATTTTTTGCCAACATATTTGATTTGAGTTTTTATAATATGCTATGAAAAATATTCAAAGTACTATTCATTGTTTAATCAGTTTGTTACTGCCCAAAACCAGCCATGCAGGCAATAGGTGTTGAGCTGGTTTGTGTGGTCTTGATCAGAGGGGGATCAAGCAGCTCCAACAGTTTTACAGTTACTCGTCTATCTTTTTCAGATCGTCAGTACTATCAATCAATGCGGGTAAAGTTGACCCAACTTTATATTTACCATTCATGTTACACCCCTGAGCAGCAGTAACTTACTCTCTGAAAACAACACAAACCAGTTGTTAAGTTACCTGTTACGACAGCTCTTTTACTGAAAGATTACTGTGGCTGTCACCTAGCTTAAGCTAGCTAACTAGCTTAGCTAGCTAACTATTATGTTTGGAAGCTAACGTTAGCATCACAGTCATGTCATGTTGACTGATCGGAGAGAGCCATTGGCTTTACCACACATCTGCGTCTGTCTGATATTGAGCTTATCTCTCACCTCTATGTATTCAACCTCGTCGAGAACCTTCCGCTTCGGCTTGTCCTGGTCTTCGTCCTCGGGTTGTTGTCGCACAGCCACGGTAGTGACACAGGGGACCAGGGTCGCCTGGAGCGCTCTCCTCACGCTGGCACTGCCCTCCATTGTTGAGCGTTGTGTTGTGAGCCTGTGTGTTAGCTAGCTACCAGGCTAACGGCGGTCCTGCTGTGAGCTGTGAACACTGGCTGAAAAGATATGACGACTCTAACAGACCCCGTTAGAAACAAGTTCAATACACATTATAGTACCGTAAACTGAGTTGAGAACACAACAGCTTCTCGGAAATAACGCAGAACCTCCGTGACGCAAGCGAACAAACAACGTACTGGATCCGGTTACGTCACCGGAAGTGTATTACGTTCTTAAAGGGAAACACACCAGCGGCTGCAAAAGATTTGAAAAAAGGGGGACACGCACGCATAACACACGCACGCACGCACACACACACACACACACACACACACACACACACACACACCATAAAAACCTTTTTTAGACCCTAAAAACCTTTTTCACTGTCTCCACTGTTATCTCCAGTTGAACAGCCAACAGTACAGTCTAATCAGATGTGGATCTCTGGGATGTAACAGTTATAGGATTGGGTTGTCAAAGTGGGGTCTGGCGACCACAAGGCCCTTGTCAAGGGGTCCTTGAGGGGGTTCCAGGGGGTCCGCTGCAAAGAGGGTAATATTTATTTTCACCAACCATAAGTAACAGAATGTATGGGTTTCATACACTTCCTGTAATAAAACATCTAAAAGTGTGATGACCCTCCCACTCTGAAAATAATAGACGACACAAACTACATTAAGCAAACCAACAGAAGAAAAGCAGCATCGGTGAGAAGGGAGAGGGTCCGTAGTCTAATTTGTGTCAGTTTAGGGGTTGTTGATGTGAAAAAGTTTAAGAACCACTGGTCTAAAGCACATTATCTGCATGTACTTGACATGAAAGTCAAGTACGATATACTAGCCTACTATACTACTAGTACTACTATGCCTAGGATAGAAGTCTACAGGCCTGCTAATAAAGTTTCTACAAAGGAAGACAGATCAGAACCATCCAATGGCACTTTATTTGCTCTCAAAAAGCACTGTTTTATGACCCGTGCTAAATGAAACAAGCTATTTACAGATTCAAGATAGATTTTATATTCTGGATTACTGTCAACCCTTGTCATCTTCATTACAAAAATTTGAGCTAATCCCACGTTTTTTTTTTTTTTTTTTACATTAAAACATTTTTCAATTTTCAGACGATGAGTGGGCTGGCTGTAACTGTCGATAATAATAATTATGGCCTACAGTATTCATCAGTCATCAGAAATGAATTTTAAAAAAAAACAAAAAAAACAAGAAATTCAGGAAAGCATCAACACAACATTTGTGCAAATCTTACACACACACACACGCACACACACACACACACATGCACACGCACACGTGCACGCACACACACACACACACACACACACACACACACACACACACACACACACACACAGAGGATAGGCTCTTTCCTCGTGTCCTTATGTGTAATTATCTAGTCCATTGACACATTTATATGTCAGTTGTAGTTTTCCATGTCTCCAACACCAAATGAGAGTCTTTTTTGACGCCTCCACTTAGCTCTTCGGTTTTTAAACCAAACCTGTTGGGAAAAGAGGTAATCATTCACATTTCCATAACAGCATTAACAGCATTTGGGAAACACATTATTGTCAAAACGTGTACATAATAAAAAATCAACATGAAAGATTGATCAGAGTTCAGTTCAAATACCTTGTTCCAATACAGGAGATTAGCTTGCAAACATTATTATTAATCGTCAAGAGTTTCTATCCTCATCCAAATAAGCTCAACAGCTGCACAAACAAGATAATGTGAACACTGTAGTGTACACTGTGTTAGACATCTCTATCAGTGTGGCTATAAGAACAACACTTGCTGAGGCTGAAAGTGGCCTTGATCAAGCAAAGCTACAATCTACAAGCGTCAACTCAGAAATCCACCGTCATGAGACAGTAGCAGACTAGCAGTCGTATAGTCTACCTCTACTCGTTCTTCTCGCAGGAGAGTGCGCTGTGCTAGTTTCTCCCTGGTGTTCACGTCTGGATACTGGTTCTGCAGGAACAGCTCCTCCAGAGCGTCCAGCTGGTCCTCGGTGAAGATGGTGCGGTGACGCCTGGTGCGCCTCTGTGCCTGACCGACGGACTGCTCCTCTCTGTGAGCCTCTCCCGGCCTGCAAGGCTCAGAGAACACCGCTGGAGACCATCCAAACTGACAGGCTGCACAGAGGAGGTCTGGTTTGAGAGATAAGCAGTGGGACACAAACGTTAATGACATCAATACTAGGGGTGGGGGAAAAAATCGATTCACCTAAGTATCGCGATTTTTAATGTCACGATTTTTTGGATCGATCTTTTATTCCAGAATCGATAATCGCAAAAAAAAAAAAAAAAAAAAAAAAAAAAATTGTGCTTGCAGTCAGGCCACTCACTGAACAGCAGGCCAGGCGCCGCCTACTGGTTTACTAGTGGTTTTATTACTTTATTAGTTAGTCTGAAGTAATAATTACACTTCAGGGTTAAAGTGGGTGCATCTCATTGTAAAATTGGACTTCAAACGGCCCAAATCTGGCTTCAAACGGCCCAAATTTCACGCGCGTTGGCCCATATCGGCCTGGCCTGCTTGGTATCTAATGCCCGGCCTGAATTATGATCCCAGTCCGCCCCTGTTTTTAACTATATCGCCCAGCCCTACTCATGATATATAATATACAGTCTCTAGTGTATGATTCAACTTTTCCCATGTTCTAATCTAGTGTAAAAAAGCAAACAAACTGAAAAAAGAAAAGAAAAAAATAAACAAAAATCGCAATAAATCGTAATATCGAATCGCAATAATCGTAGAATCGCAATACTTAAGAATCGCAATATAAATCGAATCGGCACCCAAGAATCGTGATAGTATCGAATCGGGAGATAAGTGAATCGCCACAGCCCTAATCAATACTGGTTTAAAATATGTGCTAACTCTGTTCATAAACAACTGAATACTTAAAGACCCCCTGCCGAAATGTTTATTAAATAGTCTATGAATGATAATTTGTGTCCGATATGTTTTTCCCCCACAAAAAAGTTTCAATTATCCCTACATTTACATCTAAGCCTACTCCTTTTCCAGCATTAAAAACTCCAGAATCTATAGTTATTATTGCACCATAACTCAAAACACAAGCCTGTTTTTCTCCAATGTTTACAAATGTAAACAACCTGTTTATTGCTTTTCAAGTATACACATCTGACATTAATTTTCAGCTCTTTAAACTGATATTCCTTGTATCTAGAGCACTGCCAGAGCTAAAATATTTACAAAAAAAGTTTGTTTACATTTGAAAGGCCCTACATGAGTTGCATACAGTAGTTATACCTTTAACTGGAGAGAGGGACTTTAATCTTGGTCTTACTTTCATGGATAAAGTCCGTCTGGAAAAGGTCTCCGCAGTGGGAACAGTAGCAGCAGCAGCAGCACAGGCAGGTGTGATGAACACCATCTGTCTGGAGTCCAGCTGGACTCCCTGATCTCCCCGCCTTCTTCTCCTTCTGTCCAGCAGCACCCGCTCCACACGGCCGGCCGTCCCCGCCGCTGTTAGGATATCTATCATCATATCTGTTCAATATGTTTTCAATGGTGAACGGGAACTTTTGCCTCTCCAACCTCATCAATCCATCCATCTCCAACACAAGTTCCAGTAGAATACCAAGAATCGTGACGACCACAACACTTTGTCCAGTAGTTCAGGCGTGGCTTCTCCTCTCCTTCTCCTCTCCACAGCTGCATGTCTGGTCCCTTATAGTGAAATTGTGTGGGAGAGGGGTAAAAAAAATAAAAAAAAATAAAACTATAATCCCCCTATGGACTAGACACATAAAACGGTTGAAACCTAATTCCTAGCTAATCTGGGCAGTTTTGTGAAGAGGTTAGGGAGGACGGCAGATTCAGTTAATCTCGCCTCGTTCCTTTCTCCGAAGGAAATCAGATTTCTCTCCGAAGTGGAGAGAGCTCCTAAGATCCTTATTGTTGTGGTGTTAGAGAAAAGGGGATTGCCTGGTATTAGAAACCTGGATTTAAAGATGAACGCTTTGCCGTGGCCAAAAAGACTGGTGTGGATTAGCCCTTAAATTAATTTCTTAATGTCACTTTCCTGTTTAGCTTTATCAGCAAATGATCGCGTGCAGCAAAAGATATTCAGAAAATTAAATCTAAATGAGGTCACACTGACTGATAGCAACAATGCAAAAGGCTACTTCACACACCAGCCAATTACAGATGAATGAAGGAATCTAGACAGACTTTCAGTGTGCAAGTGAAATGAGTGGTAACACTAATAGATGTATTTTTATTTTACAATTCTTGCATTTAGCTGAGAACACGACTCGAACCCTAAAATTCATAGAAGGGATCTATTCACGTTTGTTTTCACAATCACGCATAGTGTGTCTTATCTGTGAGACGCAGCAGTCTCTCAGTCTGACTTCTCTTGACAATGTGCACAGCTGAGGTAAAGCCAGTACAAGTTAAATTCATGCCCCCAACAAATCCTGTGTGATTTCATACAAGGCAATATACCCGTTTTTTTTCCCCCCGCACAGAATTAATGGACTTTCACAATCGGTTTTAAGCTCCTCTTATAAGGGCTTTGGAAGACAGATAACAATACAGCATCCCATCCTTTTCACGTGGACTTAATACCGAGCAGATTGTTGATGTATAGTTTGCTGAGCATTTGAGATGGCTATCTGGCAGGTTATTGTGCTTCTCAATAGAAGGAATTGTGCCCACTGGTTCAGATGGTTCAAAATTCATTACGGAGGATTAGAATGATAAAGGTTCATTTTGTTGTTGTAAGAGCAATATAATATAATAGCCTACAAGAAGTATAAAGAAAATAAACCTCATGGGCAATCACATTTTTGGGATGTTAGAACAGCTCGGCTACTTGGACTGTGTTGCTTAATTTCAAAACAAAACAAAACACCAGAACATTCTAATTATTCTCCTCAACATAATTTTTGGTGCATCAGAAATGGTGCTATTCAAATCCACATGATTTAACAAATGGCCTTTATGATATTTATTGAGCAAGTGCTGCACTGACAGAGAGGGAGGGAGATGGACTAAAAGCGGAGATGTGCAGAGGTCGCAGTAACCAACCTCTTTTACTCTCTGAGCAGCAGATCAAATGAATAGATGCCTTATTAAAGCATAACATTCATAGTGTCACCAAAGGCACCACATTATTTAATGTACGGACACAATCTTGAAAAGCAATGGGGCTAAAATCATGCATGATTAGCTAAAAGAGTCGGTGGAACCTGGGATCAACGCACAAGACTAAAAATGGATTCTTACCTGTTTGAATACTGCAATTTGGGGTTTCATCATGTCGGAGTAGGCCAGAGATACTCAAATTGCAGGGCATGATGAAGACTATGTTGAAACGCGTAGGCATACTGTAAAGGCTTTTTAATTTTTGCAAAACAGTGTGCCTTGAGTTTTTTGGTTATGACTTTTTTGATCACTAAGCTGAATACAAGTCAACCACCTTTGATCTCACTATATCTCTATCAGATCTAGTTTCTATTTTTGTTTTAGCATAAAATGTGCCTTGGGCTTTCTGAACTAAACTGAAGACACTAAATGTAACCTACATTAATCACTTTTGAGATTATTTTTTGTATCACCCACATGTTTACTGAAAAATGAATGTTCAATAGATACATAACCCAAACAATTATTTTCTCCATAGGAGCAGAGAATATCAGTGAAGTCAAAGCATGAAACGCGCGCCCCCAACTGGCCAAAGGCGGCACTGCGCTCTATCAGCAAGCGGCAAGGGACTCGAGCGGCAGCCTGCGCTCGCGATAACGTGCACAGAAGCGCAGCCGCCTGGGCGGAAAGGCGGGAGAGGATTTGCCGCTTCGCTTCCGCGTCCGCGCAGCAGCAGCAGCAGCAACAACAGTGGGGCAAAATGGACGATAAGTTAATATTGTGTGTATTTAATTGCCCAGAGCTGTACAATGTCACGTTGCCGAATTACCGTTGTACGGAAAGTCGAACACAAGCGTGGAGAAACATCAGCGCCCTAGTCGGTCATCCAAGTGAGTTTTGTTTGATCTCCCTGACAAGTTTAAGTTTATCATTTGCTTACGTTCGTGCTAGCGTTGGTTGGCGTGCACGATTTAACACCCGGAGTTGAGAAATATCGGGTGTTGCGCTCGTCAGGTTCGTGTGCGGAATATTTCTGGATGATTCGCGATGCGTGGCGCCCGTGTTTGGTGCTTTTTATCGACGCGAGGAGCACAGCGGTCGGTCGGTGTAGCCGCACGCGCACCCACCGTGCTAGCGCTAGCGGTAGCAGTTGCAGCTCGCACGCGGTAGGCCGCGCCGCACCGAGATGCTCCCCCGGTGCTGCCGCCAGCCAGCTAGCCACGCCGCACCGACGTAGTCTCACGTGGTCGGACCATACGGTCACACCGGACATGCTGTGCTGTGCTGTCCCCGGTGCTGCTGTCGCCAGTCAGCCGCTGCACCGACAGGCTGTCTGTCCCCGGTGGCGATGCTGCCGCATGCCGACCCTGCACGAGATGCTCTCAGCGCTCACGTTACTAGTCAATAGGCTAGATTCAGAGAAGCATATAATTTCCACCACTATCAATAATAAAAGCGTGCGTACTAGGATCTGTATTGTAGGCAGAGAGATAACAGTGAAACTTTGACCAAAATAGCCATTCTTCTATATTATACTCTAATTGTGTGTCAACTTCTTGTAAATGAAATGATGGCCAAGTTGAACAATGAATCAATTTCTGTTTTCATTCCAACCAAGCAGTACAACAGCTGATCTAACTGATTATCACTTCATCAGTGACATCACATTTGCTGATGACATCATCCAATGTGGGACAAACATAACCCATTTACTCCCTTTATGATTATGATGATAGTTGCTAATGTTATTTTCCATTCCCTGTGTTTCCTAGTAGACCGAAGCATTTTCAGCAAATTAATTATTGCTCTCTCACACTCTCGATATTTTACTTTTCCAGCCGACGAGTGCAAAAGAAAATGGAAGAGCCTGAGAGACCGATATGTGAAGGAGATTAAAATGGAGAGCAAGAGCAAGCAGCAAGGCGAGATGGTCCCAAGTCCGTGGAAATACAGACAGCTGCTGAATTTCATCGCGCCGTTCATCGGGTCAAGGATGGGAATAGCAGAGGTGGGCAACGACGAAGACCACGAGAATCCCGACGACTCCTCTGCCAACGCCGAGGATGACACCACCACGTCTTCTCAGGCCTTCATGAAGGCCCAGCTGGCCCTCCTGAGGAGCAAGACTTCGCTGGCCTCACAGATCACGGCCATCGGCAAGCCCGGGAGGAAACGGCGCCTGATGCAGGAGGCGGCGCTCTCGCCACCTTCTCCGGGTCAAAGTTCACCGACGCCCGCCAAGAGACAACAGGCAAATAACGACAGCGAGTCGTTGTTTCCCAGCAGGCCGCGAGACGAGGACGAACTGTTTCTGCTGAGCTTCGTCCCCGCGCTGAAGCGACTCACGCCGCAAAAAAGATGCGAGGCCAAAATAAGAATCCAGCAGATCATGTACGAAGCAGAGTTCCATGTTGCAGAGGCAGAGAGTCTGAAGTCAGAGAAACTGTCCGAAATTAGCGTTATTCTTTGATATAGCGAGACATACATTTTCTAAAACTTCTTCCACAAAGATGACCAAAATAGCCTATATATTTGTCTTTTTTTTTTACAGCATGGATTGAGTCTATCTTTTTTTGACAAGTGATTAACAAATAAAACACAAATAGTTAGTGACCTCCCTTTAGGAGAAGTGTGTTGTCCCCCCCCAGTTCATGTTGTGCAGTCAAGGTTGACACCACATTAGGAAAAGAGGCTGTGACTGTGATTAACTTTCCTTTATTTACAGCACATATGTCAATAGAGTGGATTCACATTTATAAAATCAACAAATCTGCATTTTCAAATCTGTATTATTCTACAGTATTTTACATTTAATTACAGTGACAAATAGTCAAAGTGAACAAAATTAAACGTCGCACAATTTTGGAGAGAACACTGTTTCAGAAGTCAATCATTCAACTACTTATGAGCCTCATTGCATCTTCCTTGTCCGTCTCGTCTAGAATGACCAGACGCTGTCTGATGTTTGTTTGAATCATTACAAACATGGCAATATTCATGACTTCAGTTGGTCAATTTTAACTGTGTAATTTATCATTCTTCTGACGGTGACAACAACTCACCTGTACAGAGTTTAAAATCTTTTTCAAATTGATTGGTGAATGGAGTCAGCATGGGGTAATGGCATGCTGGTATTCAGTGTTATTCACTATTCAGCATTGCAACAAGTAAAACACCAGCAAAGTGAATCAGCTGCTGTATTTAAATAACTGCTTCAAATGCAGTCAAGCAGTGAAAGTGACAGTATAATTGTATATTCTGACATACCGATTGATATGAATACAACCAACTGACAAAATGATCAATTAAAGACGCCCCAAGTAAAACAAAACAGTACAGGTGGAATGGAAGATAACATAAGATTCAGGTGGTATAACGATTAAGTAGGTCAAATAGGAGTGTCCAAGTAAATGAGCACTGATCTAAAATTATATTTTTTTTTAGCAGAATATGCCTTTCAATAAGCTAATAGTATCAAGACAATACCCAAAAGCAACTATTTTGGGGATTCGGTTGAGAGAAACAAAGGGGCTGACTACTGTATGTAACCCAGTGGTTCTCAAATGAGGGTCCGGGGAGCCCCAGGGGTCGTTGAGAGGGTTCCAGGGGGTCCCCAGGCGAAGAAAAAAAAAAATCACTATAATTCTATACAGAGGTAACACAGACTATTTTGATCATGGGTTTTATACACTTTTTGTAATAAAAATGGGGGTCCGTGGTCACATTTCTGTCAGTTTAGGGGTCCTTCATGTGAAAAAATGTGAGAACCACTGATGTAACCAATGGGCAAATGGTCTGGGAGAGCATCTTCTGTCAAAGCTTTGCATGTACGGGCACGTTTGTTGTGTGTGACCTTTGGGTTTTGGGGCCAATTTTTTTTTTTGCTTTACGCTGCAGTTTCTCAGCTTAGTGATGTGAAAGAAGAGAAACATTATCTACACTGGGATATCCAATCAAAGAAAAAGAAAAAAGAAAAACATTCAAGGAAGGAAGTAGCTCAATCAATCATTAAGTCAATACTAAAAATGTAAAGGAGGCAGAATCGAGTAGATGCAAACAGTGATGACGTATCATGTCTGATCTCGTTAACTGTCCGATCCTTTCTTTCGGGTCATTAACGCAGGGCTTTGTTTTGGTTGTCTCTGATCATTTTATGCAATTAGCAGCCAAAACATAATCACCAGAGCCACAAACAGGAAGAGTCGAGAGAGGAACTGCTCATCCGTGTGCTGTGGTGTCCCGGGGGCAGCTGTGTGCGGGGAATCACATGTTAAGCAGAGGTTATATGATATACCTTGATACACAAAGGTGCAGTCAGTGTCATCATGGCAATATGGAGAGCCATATGATTTCCACAAAACGGAAAAAAAACGGACGGAATCATGGAATTTGGTCATAAAAATGGAATCAACTGTAAAACATGGAATATTGCAGAATTTTCAATAATTTGGCTGAAATTGATAAAAGTGGTCCTAATGATCAAAATAAGAAGTACCGGTAGATCTAATGGTCGTAGTAACCTAAATGATTTCATAATTGTAAAATAGGCCTAGAGAAATGATTCGGTTTTCGATTGGGGTGTTTTGAGAGAGGGGGGTGGGTCTTGTGTGGGACCCTTACTGCACCTCACAACTTAGTTTTCATCTTGAGAAACATGTTGAGGCTGGCTGAGAGCGCCAAGTCATCAAAAAAAGAAAGAATATCACTCCTAACCCCTAAATTAAAATTAAAATGGAAAAAAATGAATTTGGGAAAGAATAAAATAGATTTCATATGGCTCTAGCAATATGTTTCAGTATATGATATGACAATATGTATGAGTGATAAATACCTGGTGGAGGTCTTCCGTCGTTGATGTTAAAAGCTGTAGCGAATATACCAAACGGAAAGGCACCGATTCCAAAGGACATTTGGAAACCTCCATCTCCAAAGCCAAATCCTTGAAATCCCTGTAACACATTTTTTTCTCACATAAACATAACGTCGTGTGTGTTTATCCTCTTAAGCCACGTACAGTATAAAGATCATATCTACAGTAAAAGCAATTGAACAAAAGTGAGACGTGACGCAATGGCCAATGCAATTTGCCGTCATTCTCAGGAGAGGGTTCTCCACCTCAGTCACAGCGTCTAATAGATCCCACTGGGAGAGATCCCTCTGTTAACGAATGAAGTGCAATGTGGGACTACAGCGCGTGCATCATCCAGCGTGATCGTTTCATCATGAAGAGATCATGCAACTGAGAAGCTGACATTGCACAGACAGGAACCTTCCATATACATCAGTCTGTGTAACGCCGGACATTAGAGGCCTAAATGTACAGATCTGACTGGCACAATAATGTAAGATCATTATGGTTTAGTTAGTCGTTAGCATGCTTTAGAACTGGTACATAGTACTTACACCGCGGTTTTCTGGCTCAGGCCTTTGCCCTTGTGGTCGTGGAGGCGTTCGTTCTCTATGACAACAAAAAAACACACATTTAAACAGCATTAAAATATGAAAATGAAATGTAAAAAAAATGCAATTGCTAAGTGATGTACAGTACACTCAATCAACGTTACGAGATACTGCATTACAGAATGTGAATTGAACAGGTTCATTACCTAGGGAAACTAGGTAACGCATTAAAGGCAGTAGTTACACACCAGGGGCGACGCGAATAAACGCTAGGAAAATGGCCCAATTCTATTCACTCCAGACGTGCATGAAAAATGTTTCAACGTCAAGCAGAAAGGACAACATGCTTTGGAGGAGCAGAGAGAAGAACTTACAGGAGAAGCCATAAGTGAAAAGTCCAGTTTTAACACCGTGTATATGGTGACCTGAGGGCATTTGGCGAGCTGAGGGTTGGTTCAGAATTTGTGGCAGGAGTGAGATATTGTAACTAATAGCACTTGTTGTCATTTTATATTCGAGACATTGATTTCCCTCTGAATCAAGTGTGTAGGTGTGTCCTCCTATGGTTACCAATATGCACAGACGGGCTGGGCTACTGCTGTGTGGCCACCTGTCTGGACGTCTCTCCACCACGGTATCGTTGCCTACACGTTATTTTCTCTCTGTCTCTCGATGTAGAACTAGTCTCGCTGGCCAGCCTCCTCTCCCTTCCGTCCGAGAAGTCTGTCGCCACAGGTCTCCATAACTGGGATAAACCCTCCCCTGTTCTCCCATTGGAGCGACTGTTTCGGTAGCAGCCGGATGTCCGCTCCCGGCTTATTACAAGCTCTGTCATTGGCTCCGACCATGTCAATGAGAGCGGCTTCCGCTCCCTCCTCCCTGTGTGTCACTGTAAACAGTGCCCTGCCGCCTCAGTGACAACAACAACGCTAACTAGCTAGCAAGCTAACGGCAGAAACCTACACGCTAGCTCGTTGCTACACGCTGAAAACGGCAAGTTGGATTTTTTTTAACTATTTTCCAAGGGCATTGCCGCTAAGCGCCACCCATCGCAATCCCACTATGGAGACCTGCGGCGCCAGACTCCTCGGACGGAAGGGAGAGGAGGCTGGCCAGTGAGACTAATGTAGAACTGTTCATGTCGCGGGTGAAAACTCGCAAAAATCGACCTTGGTCAAAAAAAACGGGCCGCAATTTTGCTCAGTGGGACTTCACCATTGGCATTGACTGGATATAGGTTCTAAAAATATTATTTGACGTGCAAATTAATCGCGCGTACTACACACACACACACACACACACACACACACACACACAAAAACACCCCCTGTGTGTAAAGACCTTAAGCCTGACACGTGATATTTAAAATGTGAAGATTTAACCAATGTGCTGCCCACCTGGGGTCCTGCTGGCCTGTGCTCCCCCGGCCGTATAGAGGGATCACTTTGTCCCGACTGATGCCCGCTTTGCACACTGGACACACTTGTCTGTTGGGTCTAGTCTCCAGCCACTGCAGAAACATGAAGAAAATGTCATGTGTCAGTTATAAATATAATGTATCAGTTACAATGCACTCTTTGGTCATTTGAAAATGTTGGAAAAGGGTTCAACTTACCTGATGCAAGCATGGCCAACTAATTGAGAGGTGATGATGAGAGGGAAGATGAGGTTGGGGTGTTGGACAGGAGAAGATAACATTCGATTAGAGAAACATTACATGCATGCATAATGTATTAAAGGAAATTGATAAATTGTATTTCCAAAGTATACAATACTGAACTAGAACATTCCCCAAATTGATAAACTGTGTGCTTTGCTCAGGATTGAACTTCTCTTTGAAAAGTTAAACTGATCAAGTAGGAAGATCGTTATAACTAATAACTAAACAGACAGAGGTTGAGTTTCTACTGTAGGGGCAGAAATGGCTGTGTGTACACACGCGCACACACACACACACACACACACACACAGCAATACTGTGCAATAGGCTACTACACTACTATACTCTGTTACATCACCTTTACAGAATTAGGCTATAATGTTACTTCAATCAATAAAATATGAATATATAATATAAATAAATAATATAAAATTTAAGTATTTTGCAAAGATAGTGACTAGTGAAAGTCACCATTAAAGACTAGTGAACCAAATATATTTTCTCAGTGTGTGTGTGTGTGTGTGTGTGTATTGTGTGATATAAGATACAATTTCAACAAAATACATTTGAGTCTCAATAAGGTTGTGTGGACTTGCAGTTTGCTGCCTTTTGGTCACAACCTCAACCATATGGTACAATTCAGGGTGTTCTAGAGACCAGTGGCTCTCAAACTTTTTCAGATAGGACCCCTAAATGGACACAAATTAGATCATCATGATGGACCCCCATTTGATACAATTTTGTAGGGTCCCCCATCTGATATTAAAGATGTTTTGCTTTTACATGTGTTATTACTGAAAGTGTATGAAACCCATGACAAAGTCATACATTATGTCACTGTCTTACTATGGATGGAATTATAGTGAAAATAAATGATCCCCCTTTTTGCTGGGGAACCCCCTGGCGGGTCCCTGGACCCCACTTGAAAACTGCTCTAGTATAGACTGCGAGCCTGTTTGAAGTGGGTGCAGGCTGTAAACATGGGTGCCACTAGCTAGGATGCCACCTACCAGAAGAGGTGTCCACACAGGCTGATCACTGCATCCTTTGACGTGTCGAGGCAAATGTTACACTCGAAAGTGCTGTCCTGCTGCGTGCTGCTGTCGGCCCCGGCCCCGGGCGAGCTGCTGCTGGAGCCAGGCGCAGGAGGGTTCGGGCTCTCGGTGGCCGCAGCAGAGCCAGAGGCTGCTGGAGGGGCAGCGCTCGCCATTTAACGCTTACGTCCACAACACAAGAGAGAGGCGGCCTCGGCCCTTCAAAACATACACATACGGATGTCCGATGGATAGGATTTGTAGCCAATAAAGTAGAAAGAGACGAGAGGACTACGTTTGAAAAAGAAAAGTGAAAGAATGTCAACTAACGTATAAGTACACAAACAACCAAATGTTAGCTAGCTCTAGCTAACAAGCTAACGTTAGCAAGCGAGGGTTGAGCAACAATGACTCTTTCGCTGTTTCGATTGTTTACAAAATACCTCGACGAGCGTTAAACCCACTAAACAAGACTGTCACTTGTAGTGACAGGCAGCGCAGGTGATATCCCGAGTTCTATTACACCTGATTGCATCACAGCTCGACCCGGTAGTAGGTTGCAGTACCAGGTGGGCGGGACCAAAATACATGCAAAATCAGTGTTGCCAGATGGGAAATGTTGAATTATCGTACCCGAGGGTCAAAATGATTGTACAAGTATAATCAGACAGACACAAATCCATATTAACAAAATTATCAAAGTATCGTACATTATGGGAATTTTGTAATTATTGATCGTACATCGTACGCAAAATGCTTCCATAACTTTACACAGGTCGATGCTAGAATGGATCAACCGAGGGGACGTGAGGAGTGATGATTGGTTGGGTTTAAGGTCAGAGGCATTGCTCTGGTCAGAGGTAGTGGTCAGGGGCGGGGTTAGGTCCCTCCAGCCGATCCATTCTATCAACCATGGGGCATCAGTTTATTTGACTATTAACCACACCTCCAGTCCAGTCCAGAGTATGGGTCGCTTTTTGACCCTTCACGCTAGACTCCTTCAGTTCAGATCGCTAAAAACTGAAGTGAAATGGCTTTATGTGTAGACCTACGGGTCGCAATCTTTTTTTTCCCATGATGGCAAAGGCTAGGCGAAGGCATGACCCGCCCTCTGAGGGGGCACTTGGCCTGGGTGGTGGCAGCCTGGTGGTGGGGGTGGCTCCCCTCCCATCCTCTCCTCTTCTCTCCTCTCCCCCTCTCTTCTCCTCTCCTCCCTTCCTCTCTCCCCTCCTCTTCTCCTCTCTCCCCCTCTCCTCTCTCCCCCTCTCCCCCCTCTCCTCTCCTCCTCTCTCCCCCCTCCTGGTTCCCCCCTCCCGCCCCCCTCTCCTCCTCCTCTCCTCTCTCCCCCACTCCTCTTCTCCTCTCTCCCCCTCTCCTCCCCTCTCCTCTCTCCCCCTCTCATCTCCTCTCTCTCCCTCTCCTCCCCTCTCCTCTCTCCCCCTCTCCCCCTTTCCTCCTCTCTCCCCCCTCCTGGTTCCCCCCTCCCGCCCCCTCTCCTCCTCCTCTCTTCTCTCCCCCTCTCCTCCCCTCTCCTCTCTCCCCCTGTCCTCTCTTCCTCTCTCCCCCCTCCCGCCCCCCTCTCCTCCCCTCTCCTCCTCCTTTCCTCTCTCCCCCTCTCCTCTCCCCCTCTCCTGTCTCCCCCTCTCCCCCCTCTCCCCCTGTCCTCTCCTCCTCTCTCCCCCCTCCTGGTTCCCCCCTCCCGCCCCCCTCTCCTCCTCCTCTCCTCTCTCCCCCACTCCTCTTCTCCTCTCTCCCCCTCTCCTCTCTCCTCCTCCTCTCCTCTCTCCCCCTCTCCTCCCCTCTCCTCGCCTCTCTCCCCCTCTCCTCGCCTCTCTCCCCCCCTCTCCTCTCTCCCCCTCTCATCTCCTCTCTCCCCCTCTCCTCCCCTCTCCCCCTCTCCTCTCTCCCCCTGTCCTCTCCTCCTCTCTCCCCCCTCCTGGTTCCCCCCTCCCGCCCCCTCTCCTCCTCCTCTCCTCCCCTCTCCTCGCCTCTCTGATTCCCCCCACCCACCCCGCTCAGTGATCGCCTTTTATACACGGTCCGAACAGCGCAGGACAACGCGTTTGGCTGGCTCAGATTTGAAACAGAGCCAGCCAATCGCGTTGCGTTGTCCTGTGATGACATAATGTCCTGTCCCCCTGACCGGATGGACCATATATGGACTTCCTCCCCCCGATTGGCTCGTGGTAGTCTCGACGCAAGACCCATGAGCTAGCTAGCTTACCGGAAGCGATATTTTTTTGAGATACTTCTGGCTCGCCTGGAAAGAAGGTGGGAGCAGCCGAGTACAGTCAGCCAATCAGAGGCCGAGAGAGGCGGGTCATGCCTTCGCCTAGCCTTCACCATCATGGGAAGAAAAAAAAACGCCGCCTGCGAAGCAGACGAAAGCAGGCGAAAGCAGTCGAAAGCAGTCGAAAGCAGTCGAGTCGAGTGCAGTCAGCCAATTAGAGGCAGAGAGGGGCGGGTCATGCCTTCGCCTAGCCTTCGCCACCATGGGAAAGAAAATATCGCCTACGGGTCTACCAGCCTACCGTCGTGGACTGTGTCCGGAAGTAATGACATGATTAGTCTATAGCGCCTCCTAGAGGGCGCTGTTTAACTTCATAAACACTGACCACTGCGCGTGATTTCTAACCCCACATAGGATAAGCAATAACCACGCCCTGTGGCGCCGGGATTGGCCAGGAGCAACACTGGAGGGCACGCAGCCCAGCGATTTCATAAACAAACTGAATAGCTCTTGAGAACGGACAGCGATTTCGAGAGCGGACATTGAGAGCGGACATTGAAATTAATTATGGTCACCTTAGCATAGTAATAATAATAATAAGCATAATAATTGTAATCTACACAATGTACACAATCTACACACGCACGCACGCACACACACACGCACACACACACACACACACACACACACACACACACACACACACACACACACACACGTGGACATGGACATTCTAATAGGCATGGCAATCCACATTTATCATTCATTCATTCACAAATGTGAGTATGTGACTGTGTTCTCTTCTACACCGTTTCAGTTTAGATAATTAGGCCTGTGATAATTAAGGTGCTGTTTCTTGCAAGTGACTATTAACATCTACCAAACATATAGCATTTACTCTCTGGGTGTTTGTGGCTTTCCAAAACTGTTGATGGGAGGAGTATGCCCTGTTTTCTCATAAATGGATGCAGTGTTTTCAAACAGACTCGAGTTCATGTCATACATTATAGAGACACATTACTAGTTCTTCTTCATCCACTCTAGAACGGGGCCTTTTGGATGCTTCACCACCACAGGTTGTAGCTTAACTGTTTGTTTTGTTTTGTTTGTCACTGCTTTACATATCAGCTCTCTATAGCATACAGTACATCGGCAAAATGCGGCCCCAGGGCCGGGACTGGCCCCTGGACCATCTCAACCTGGCCCCCAAGGTCCTCAAAGAAAAACAAAACGAAAACTCAATAAAAGGCAGAAGTAAACGCTGCTGTACATGTTGAGAAACAGGGCAGAGGAGCTGAGCTTGCACAAGACCTGCCCAAAAGGCCAGTCCCAGGTCACCAAAATAGACCATTTCCAAGGGCAGCCAGGCACAGAATAGCAAGTCGGATCCAGTGATCCAGATCACCAGACCGTTTCCTCCAAGGCCAATAACACATATAATAATAACCTAGCCTCAAGTAATCTAATCGTGTACACACACACACGCACACACACACACACACACACACACACACACACACACACACACATACACTACACACACACACGCGCACACACACACACACACACACACACACACACACACACACACACACACACACACGTGTATCAAAAAGAAAACATCCATTCTAAACATAAAACATATTTGTATGTTTAATAATAATAATAATAGTCATCATCATCATCATCATTGATAGAGAATAAAATTCTATACATCCGCTAAATGTGATAATTAACAGCTTATCTAACCAAATGAATTGAAACCTTGAGTCCAGGAAGATTTAACATAAAAGTATATTTAATACCATACATTCTCTGCAATATGTATATTGACAGAGGGCATGAATCTCAATGTACACATGTCTGATCGATGTACAGAGTCAAATATTCAGCCAATGGCCGACAGTGTAACATATGCTTTATATCATAAGGAGGAGGAAAAGGCAGAGAGGAGGGGGTGATGACTTGACTTGGAGCCTACAGGGCTGCCTGTCTGTATCAGTTGTTTGGGAACTTGATGCACTGGACAAGGTCTCAGCAAGCAAAATGAGAAGTCCTCTCTATGGGGCTGGGTGAGATGTCATGGGTGAATCTATATGTCAGATGTCATGTCATAATGTGTATGTCATGTCATCGTTAACTTATAGCATTAATTATGTGTATGCAATTATAGCTTATTGGGAAATGCCAATGGAACTTATATTTTTCTCCAACAATCATCATAATGAATAAACATTGAAATAATTTCCCAATACTTTCATGGACATTCTAATAGGCATACCTATATCCACGTATTTATCATTCATTCATTCACAAATGTGACTGTGTTGATTAAGGGGCTGTTTCTCGCAAGTGACTAGATTAACATCTACCAAACAAGCAAGACGTATGTACGGTATATACAGTAGCATAGCTACTCTCTGGGTGTTTGTGGCTTTCCTGTTGCAAAACTGTTGATTGGATCATACGCCCTGCTTTCTCATAAATGGATGCAATGTTTTCAAACAGAGTTCATGTGATAGGCTACATTAGAGACGTTATACTTATTCTTCATCCACTCTAGGATTTGCTCTGCATTCTCTAGAACTGGGCCTGTTTTTGGGTGCTTCACCACCACAGGTTGTCGGCTTTACTGTTTAGTTTAGTTTAGTTTAGTTTAGTTTAGTTTAGTTTAGTTTAGTTTAGTTTAGTTTAGTTTAGCTTTGTCACTGCTTTACATATCAGCTCTCTATTATGTCGACTAATATTGTGAGTCATGTGACTAAACCTGCTTTGGAAATTCATCAACTTTCGGTTCCTGAAAAGTTGCAGCACATAAAAAGGGACCTCCTTGGTCAGCAGAGACAACACGGTTACTGTTTCCCTTTGTATTGATATTCCCATTAAGATACGGCGCCATGGTAATAATAATAACAATTCATTTATTTTGTATAATGACCCAAAGATGCTGATAATAGGAGTCCACAGGAAACAAATCAAAACATGCAACAAGCAACAGATACAAATAATCTCTAATCTAACCATCTCATCTCATCCATCAACCATCTCATCTAACCATCTAATCAGGCAGACAAGTCAAGTCAAGTCATGGATGAGGGATTCAGCAGCAGAGTCTGATTGTAGTGATGTTGCGGAGATGGAAGTATGAAGTCTTGATGATGGAGCTGACATGGTGGTTGAATGATAGGGTGGGGTCGAGGGTGAAACCAAGGTTGTGAGCCAGGGGAGAGAAGGTTGTGAGCCAGGGGAGAGAAGGTTGTGAGCCAGGGGAGAGGAGCTGATGGTTGTGTCATCAATGGTTGATTGTGAGGGGTCCAGTTTTGCTGAGTGTGGATTTGGTGCAGACGAGAAGAAGTTCCGTCTTCAGGAAGTTGTGGGTCAGCCAGGTTTTTATTGCAGATACGCAGGTTTCGATGTGAGTGAGAGGTGGTAGTGGTGAGGGGATTTTGTGCTGATGTAGATCTGGGTGTCGTCGGCATAGCAAAGAAACACAACCGTCTGTCTGAGCGGAGGAGGCCAGTTGACTGCTATCGATTTTAGAATTTTAGAATGAGCCTATACTAAAACATGCATTGCTCTGTTGCATCTACTGTATTTGAAACTATAAAATGCAACCCTGGCCACCGATAACAAAAGGCTATAATCATCAGATTTCCGTTGTCTTGGACCTCGTGCGCCAATCGTCTGCCATTGCGTTCTCTATCCTCGACATGAAAGAGTGCTTCAGGGTTTGCTGAAAGTCATTGCCGATAAACGCGTAGAGAACCGGGTTGATGAAGCTGTTTGCTGCGGCCAGAGTGCCGCCCACCTTCAGGCCGGTCTCAAACACATGCAGGCTGTGGTTGACGCGGTCGAGCTCCAACAGAACAACGGCGTAGTAGGGAACCCAGCAGACGAAGAAGGTCGAGATGAGCGCAGCCATCACCTTGTACGGCTTGGTGGACTTGATGGTCAAACGTCTCAGCTTCACACAAAGCACGGAGCAGCAGAAGACAATGATCAGAAAGGGGACCACAAACCCGCAGATGAATCGACTCAGCGCCACTGCCTTGTGTGCGGAACCGGTGTAATCGGTGTAGCACTGTCTGACCGTCCCGTAGACCCTGGTTTTCCTGTAGATCAGCGCAGGCAGGGTGAGGACAGCAGAGAGGCCCCACATGAGGAGCACGACTCCGGACGCTTTGCGGACCGTCCGGTGGTTCTGCGACCACACAGGGAACGAGACCATTACGCAGCGATCGGCGCTGATCAGAACCAGCAGGAAAACGCTGGTGTACATGTTGAGAACCAGGGCAGAGGAGCTGAGCTTGCACAAGACCTGCCCAAAAGGCCAGTCCCAGGTCACCAAATAGACTATTTCCAAGGGCAGCAAGGCACAGAATAGGAGGTCTGAAACGGCCAGACTGATGTACCAGGTGGTGTAGACTGTCCTTTTCATTTTCCACCCGGTGATCCAGATCACCAGACCGTTTCCTCCAAGACCAAGAACACATATAATAACCTTGATTGCCACCAGGGTGTCAGCCAAGGAGGACTTGGTGCTGATGAAAGGCGCTAGTCCCCCTATTGAGAAGTTGCCATCATCGGTTTCATTGTCTGGAGATGTGTAATCCGTATACTCATAATCCAGTGACAGTCCCTCCATGGTAATATTTACTGCTCCTAAAATATAAAACACAACGCACTGGTTTACAAACAGAAACGCATAAAACTGCTTGCTCGTAAGAAAATATCCACAACATGTAAATAATTGACATGATAAAATTGTCCTGAGATTGAAGACTCACCTTCTGTCAGTGTGGCAGGCTCGCAGCAATCAGTGTGAAGTGTCACTGCAGTGTGAAGTTTCACTACATACTCCTTTCCTTCATTGAACTCATGACGTTTCGTTTCCTGGGCTGTGTCTGACTGACAGTTACGAAATCGATTCTCATCAGATGTCATGTGGCATGGAACATGATAAACTGTACTTCCCTTATTTATGACAACTATATTGACAGAACATATATAATACAATGTTTATATGTTTAATATGCAATGTTGTGGGTTACAATAAGGTACACAAAATATAGAGTCGTTGACTGAGAACATATTGTACTTTAAGCGTAATATATAGCCTAAATATATAGTAGGCTACTATGAATGAATGAGGAACTAACTAATGGTCAGTTCTTGAGTAACTCCTCATCAAAGGTCAGAGTAGCTAATCCATGACCCTTTTCTGTTTTTGTGTCTCCTAAAGCAGTGGTTCTCAAATGGGGGTCCGGGGACCCCCAGGGGGTCCGTGGCACTTTGCAAGGGGGGCCGCGAAAGGTTTTCAGGCAAATAAAAATAAAACTTTTTTTTTTGTGCAAAAGCTTCATAGTTCAATGAAAATATGTTATGCTTTAAATCTAAAATGGTTCATGGATTACATTCTAATCTAACAATCAATTTAAAAGTCAAGCATGTTACTGTGGAAACAATTAAACTTAGCCCAAAATCACAAATCAGAATGAGGGGGTCCCCGGTATATTTTCTATCTTGTAAGGGGTCCTTGGCTGAAAAAACATTTGAGAACCTCTGTCCTAAAGTAAAGTGCTGCATGATACAGAGTAGTTAATGAGTACTGAATCAGTATTAGATATTTCCTATGAAAAGACGTTATTTTTGTTTTTGTCATACCTGACAGTTTCGACTGCTTTGCTTCCTGCAGCCTTCTTCAGAGACTCTGAAGAAGGCTGCAGGAAGCAAAGCAGTCGAAACTGTCAGGTATGACAAAAACAAAAATAACGTCTTTTCATAGGAAATATCTAATACTGTAAAACTAAGTCAGACGTCATGAACCTTTTTGGATTAGTACTGAATCAATTTGTTTCCTCACCCCCCCCCCCTCCAATGAACTAATCATTAACTGATACTCTATGAAATTTGTTTTTCACCAACTCAAGAACTGGCCATTAACTAAATAGTTCCTCATTCGTTCCTCATTAGTCCCTGTTATGGAATAGAATTGACCATCCCTCATCCAGCAGTGTATACATTAGCAGTCAGGGAAGTTAGATCAATCAGTTGTATTCAAGCCATAACATTTTACTTCTGCTAACTTCATAGCAGAAGGGTTGTATTCACTTCTCAATTATATACATCATGATGTATGCAATTACAGAGGTAACAGAATGCAGCCTGTCAAGAGAGGTATCTATTTACTGTACAATTGTATACAATGTCATTTTGAGAAACCCACAACATGCAAACATTTCAGATTCTTTTAATATCAGACGACAGCTCTCGGTAAGGAATTATGAAATCAATTCAGACTTACCCGCTCTGTCGTTGATATCCGTACTTCGTGACGCCAGTTGATATAGAATGGAATTTCACCACTCCTCATCCGCTATATAATGATTATAACAGCTTATATAAACCAAATTTAATGAAACCAAGAGCCAGAAAGATGTCTTATGAAAGTATATTTAAAGCCATAACAAACTTCCCTAAACGTCATTAGAAAAGGAAATTCCATTCTATATCAGTTCCCTAACTACTCTAAATGTTGTGTACTGTAGCTGTAGGGCTACTCTGTTGTAATGTCATGTATTCATGGTATTCCCATGATGTCACAAGCATGTTCTTACCAATATGGCGCTACAATACACACAGCTCATTGGCTGTTTGTGTCACTTGATTGTAATCACCTGTTACTGTAATTGATTACAATCAACTGTTATTTTCCTACCAAGATGGCCGTGTGGTGATGTAACAGGATACTATCAACATTTTTCACCATGCCCACCATCCTACCACACACACACCTGACCCTTTTCTATTTCATCTGTATCATGACTGTATACTGAATGGCTTGTTGTTCCATATTATAAAACGGCTCTCTCAAATCAAGCAATCTGATTGGTTCACAGCCATTGTATAAATCCCGTAACCGAGTCCAATAACCCATGGCCATGGGTTATTGGTTGCCATGGCAACTCTCTTACTAAAAGCCTTTGGTTACCTAAAAAAAAACAAATGGCGGAGACAGCTGTCAGATCCTTGTGAATCGATCTTTGCTTATAACTTTACTAATACTTCGCAGAAAATTATGTTTGTACAAGAATAGATGCGGGCTAATGTCTTCTTTGCAAAAAAAAGGCTGTTAACCCCGCATTTAACCCCGCATTTAACCCCGTAACGTTAGTTGGTGTCGGGCTTTGCAGAAAGCACTCAGCTTCTCAGCAAGCGCTGAGAATGCAGCGCTGCGCTCGAGCTGCCTGTCGGCTTTCCAGAAAGCTCTCAGCTTCTCAGCAAGCGCCAGGATTGGCCAATGTCAACTTCAGTCTCCAGAACGATCCAATCAAATCACCCACACGTCTATCTTCTTGCTAGAGGTCCCGCCTTACAGTAGTGTTTCAACTGACTCTATCAGAATACCATGCCAGTCGGACTTATAGTATTATTATTATATTTATATTATCATACTTGGAAACCGTTTTATAAAAGCAATATAGCACTCGAGCAGCGTGTGTTGTGGCATATATCCCGCTGATCAGTTGTTATCCCACTCGGCCTGCGGCCTCGTGGGATAACAACTGATCAGCGGGATATATTTGCCACAACACACTAGCTCTCATGCTATATTGCTTAATTATAGAGGGGGTTCATCAGCATCGGGCAGCACAAGCCATGATACACCAATGGGTGGTTTGCTTTGCTTCTTCAACATCTAATGGTGCATCAGACATATTAAATAATTTAATTCACTTACAGTGACTAACCTTTTTATTTCTCCACATTTAATATGTCCATTCAGTGCCCCCCCCCCAATCTATTTTCATGTTATTATTGCATGTGATTGCACCTTATCCATGATGTGTGTATTTGACTGTGTGTAGTGTGTTTAGCCTACAACAGTGGTTCTCAAACCTTTTCAAGGACCCCTAAACAGACACAAATTAGAACACTGACCCCATTTGATAAGATTTTGTCCCAGGGGCCCGCATCTGATAAGATTTTTTGCTTTTAGATGTTTTATTATTACAGAAAGTGTATGAAAGCCATAAACAAAAGTTATACATTCTGCCACTGTGTTCCAATGGAATTATAGTGAGAGACAAAAAAAAGAGCATGACCCTTTTTGCTGGGGGACCCCCTGGAACCCCCTCAGGACCCCTGGCGGGTCCCCCGCCCCCACTTTGAGAACCACTGGCCTAATACATAATAAACTTGAATCTGCGCATGCGCAGCTGTAGTTTAGCTCCGCCCCCCTTCCCACTGAGCTAAAAGAAACGAGAGGCTCCAGCCCAGGCTGATCAGATCTCCAGGCCGGTTCATACTGCGTCATTATCCTACTGTTGTGAACATGGCCGGGACCGCTGTGAAGAAGTGCATCAACCCTCTACTCTTCCTCAGCAGGAGGGTTTCTGCTCCGTCTCCCATCACCCAGTGCTCCTACCACCAGAAGGTAAACTACAACACATCATACTTTACATACAGGCTGCTAGAAGCTAACTGCAGCAGCTATAAGCTGTCAGTCTGTCAGTTTGCTAGCACGCTGTCTGTTATGTCATCATAACATTAGCTAAATGACAGCTTCATATTCATAACAACGTTATGAGTAAGTGACACAGTGTTGCTGTTGGTTAACTTGACCTTGCCTAGCTAGAGATGGAGCCGGTTCGTAAGGTTAGGGAGCTAAGCTTGATAGATAGATGGTTGAATAAATATATAACTAAACCGTTACTGTATCATAATAACAGAGGCAGAGAGAGGGAGGGAGGGAGGGGGAGAGAAAGAAAACACTTGTGATGATGGAGAGAGCAAGATAGTGACTTGTTATGAAACGCTAGCATTTTAAAAAGTATTATCATTATTATTATTATTATTATTATTATTATTACTATTATAAAATATAATAATTGTATTACTATTATTATTATTATTATTATTATTATTATATAATAGCCTATAAAATATAATGATTGTATTATTATTATTATTATTATTATTTATTATTAGGGTTTTCTTGGGAGTCATACAGACCCTCCCATCATGTTAAGTTAGTTATAAAAGCTTATGGTGAAGCCTAGTGAGGCAGAGAAGAAATGTTTAATTATGGACCATGTTGTAACAATCAGCATCAGCTGCTACCACCAGAAGCTAAACTACTACAATACATCACAATTGCTATAAGCTAACTGCACACTACTGTCAGTTTGCTAGCACGATGTTTGTTATGTCATAGTAACATTAGCTAAATGACAGCATCATATAACTACGTTGTGAGGAACTGACGGTGGTTAACTTTACATTGCCTAATGGAGCCGGTTCGTAAAACGTTAGTGATCTATACCTTGATAGATGGTTGAACAAATAGGCTAACTAAACCTTACTGTATCTCATAACACAGAGACAGAGAGAGGGAGGGAGGGAGAGAGAGAGAGAGAGAGTGTGAGATAGTGGCTTGTTATGAAATGCCAGCACAGCATTTTAGAAGTCTACCTTCTTGTGTCATTATTAGGTATACATTTATAATCCCTGTGTAACAGTTTCATCCTCTTCTAATCTGGAATATCTCAGATAATATTCATATTTAGAGGTTTGAGTTTCATACTGGTCTGTGGTCTGGCCACCTGATGCATCACGCATGTAGTCAGAGATTTGCTTGTGAGTCATACAGACAGCTTCCTTCGTGTTAGGTTAGTTATAAAAGCATGTTGTAATAATCAGCATCAGCATAATTTTCATTTATAAGGTTAGCATGATATTTGGGTGGAGTGCAGTCTGACACGTGGAGCGTCAAAGACTTGACATCCTGTCTGGCGAACCTGTTATGTTAGCTACTTTCTATTTTTTAACATTAACATTAACATTTATTGCCCCCCAAAATGGCACCCCACAATAGCCTAAACTTTAAAGTAACATTGAAAGGTCACAAATATGTGGATGTCAGTTTTGGAAAAAATAAAAAATAAAAAATAAAAATAATAAAAAACAATATATAATACTCATTTCACAAACAGCTCATACTGTATAGTGATATATAAGGTCACTTTTGCGTTTAAAACGGTCCATTTTAGGCAATGGCCAGCATCTTGATGTAAGCTTCGCTCTTCAGTATTGTTTTCACAATGACTCAGCAGGAATGTAGGCAGGAGGAGGATGTAGAAAACCGAGGACAATGAAGCCCTGTCATAATCAGTTGATATAAAGTTCCTTTGCGTAAGGGTGAAAACGCAGAGTGGTGTAACGGCAACGTAGAATACCTCATGGCCAATTTTCTTTTCGTAATGTGCCAATGAAAAAGAAAAGAAATCATATGATAGAGAAGCAAAGTGACCGCCTACTTCCTGCTTCAGCACTGTACCAGAGATTTTCATCCGCCATTTATTTTCCCATGGACATTTCGTAAAAATGCTTATAAAAATAGTTTTACTTCGTTAAACCAAACGGTTCAGCTATATTTAGAATCTGGAGAGACCATAGAACATTTCACTTAAAAAACAACACAGAAAAAAAATAATCTTTAAATTTGTGATTTTTTTAACGTTTTGGTCCGAGTGAAATGTTATGTGGTCTCTCCTGTTTCTAAATATATCTGAACCGTTTGGTTTGACGAAGTAAAGCTATTTTTATACGCATTTTACGAAATGTCTATGGGAAAATAAATGGCGGATGAAAATCTCTGGTACAGTGCTGAAGCAGGAAGTGACGTTCCACTATGCTGTTATATCACTCCGCTTCACCAGATTTATCTCGTATTACAGGATATTCTCAACAACCGGACGGAGTATGAATTGGCAGTGCTCTAATTCACTTGTGCAATGTTTAAGAGAGTACTTCTACTTCCTCCTATACTTCTATCTCTCAAGGTGGTGGATCACTATGAGAACCCAAGAAATGTTGGCTCACTGGACAAGAACTCCAGGAACGTGGGAACCGGCTTGGTGGGCGCTCCAGCATGTGGAGATGTCATGAAGCTTCAGGTGCGTCTGTCACTACACCTGGATTATTCTTTTTACATGGTTTTTAACAAGTAGATGGTGCAAAGTATAGACCCTTCTCACGGGGGCCATTTTGTGTCGAAAAGGCAGGGTAAACACAAGTGCAAGCAAAACACTAATGAGGGTTTCAAAGTTCCATGATTTGAATTTGGGGCGGCTGTAGCTCAGGAGGTAGAGTGCGTCGTCCACTAATCGCTTTGGATAAAAGAGGTCGGTGGTTCGATTCCCAGCTCCTCCAGTCTGCATGTCGAAGTGTCCTTGGGCAAGATACTGAACCCCAAATTGCTCCCGTTGGTGTGTGAATGGGTGAATGTACCTAATGACTGTAAAGCGCTTTGGATAAAAGCGCTCTATAAATGCAGGCCATTTACCATTTACCAAAATGGCCCCCGTGAAAAGGGTCTATTGTGACAACACAGTTCAGTTGTTGATGAATTTGTTTAGTAATTTTAAACATCATTTCATAGTTGTTGTTTTGTCAGGAGAAATACAGTGTGCTTTTCCTCAGCGTTAGGAGCAGTTGTTTCAATCATTTGGTTCAAAAACAAAATGGGTCATTTCTAGATTTTTCGACATGGGAACATAATCAGCTGCTTGTAAAACGTACGACATTCTGTCACAAATGTTAATCTGACAGATTCTGGTGGGCGAGGATGGCAAGATCGTGGATGCCAGGTTCAAGACGTTTGGCTGCGGCTCTGCTATCGCCTCCAGCTCCGTGGTCACCGAATGGGTCAAGGGCAAATCGGTGAGTGAACACACACACACACGTCAGACACACACACACACACGCGCGCACGCACGCACACACACACACACACACACACACACACACACACACACACACACACACACACACACAATGGAATGCCTAATGGGACTGTGTGCTTTTCTGTTCAGCCTGAGGAAGCCCTGACGATCAAGAACACTGACATCGCCAAAGAGCTCAGTCTTCCCCCGGTGAAACTTCACTGCTCCAGTGAGTTATTTATTTACAATCAATATTTATAATGATAATGTCTGATGATATTCTATTCTATTCTATTCTATTCTATTCTATTCTATTCTATTCTATTCTATTCTATTTTATTCTAGTTACTGGGAACTGGATGGCTTACCCTTTGGATCTCTATGTATTATTATGAGTATACATAATATATGGCTATTATTATTATTCCTTCCCATGGATGAAGAGGTGCCACATTTTTCACACATATCCAGCTCCATGCAAAATGACGCCCACTACATTTTTGAGCTAAGCTACAGTGGTGCTACAGCAATCAGTTAAATTTTAAAACTTAAAAAAAAACCTGCTATAAATCAACATTGCATCCTACAGAACTTTAATTGTCACAGTGGCTATCTCAATGCTTCCATATAGCCTGTAGTCATCCCCCCATCCCCCTCAAAATCTGTGTAACTAATTAATTAAACTAATTAAACTAAACTAATTAAACCTGATTGTATTTCTAATTCTCCCTCTCAGTGCTGGCAGAGGATGCGATCAAGGCTGCTCTGGCTGACTATCGTCTCAAGCAGCTGGAGGACCAGCAGGAGAACCAGCAGGAGGTGATGGTGGCCAGCAATTAAACACACCCCTCTCTCATCCAGTCCGAGGAGATCCTGGTTCTGCTTTCTGTTACCAAGTGGGCGATATGATGAGTCGTCCTGTATCATTATGATGAGTCATCCTGAATGTGTTGATGACATGTTCTCTGTCAACCGCATAATAATAACACAATGTTACACCAGGCCTCGGTAGCAGGAAGTGGTTCCCCCAGCAGCGCTGTTCCTTTAGCTGTCACCTAAACGCACAATGTAAGCACTGATTGGGTGATGGGTACCAAGCGGAGCCTTATTTTCAAGAGATGAGATTTTGTTCTTCATGATGTTTCTTGAATGCTGTGGTGGTGATGGTGGTATTGTTCAAGGTGAAGGTTGCCTTGGTATCCTGTCCACACACCCCCTAAGCACTGCTCTTTGACATGCTATGCAGCAAAAAAGTGGTTGAAAGGGTCCATTGACTTGACTGTTGTAGAAATGCTTTCTTGTCAACCTGCAATAAAACTAGCTTGAATAATATTGTATTTTTTTCTCCTCCTCCCTGAAAAGTGTGATATTGCTTTGAACAGCCTAGTAAATGAAAAGACTTCTGTTCACCATGTGTGAACTTTACTGCAATTGCCCACTAGATGTCGCTAATTCAACACACATTCCTTACTCCGACCTAGTAGAGAGCACCCAGGGAAGACTAGCTGTAGTCTAGGCCAGTCGTCCTCAAATGGGGGTCCGGGGACCCCCAGGGGTCCTTGAGGGGTTCCCAGCCAAAAGGGGGTAATTTATTTTTGCTATAATTCCATTCATAAGTAACACAATGACTTTAGTATTTTGGTCATGGGTTTTATACACTTTCCGTAATAAAACATCTAAAAGCATAAATCTTATTATCATATGGGGGACCGTGGAACAAAATCCTATTAAATGGGGCTCCGTGGTCTAATCTTTGTCAGTTTAGGGGTCCCTCATGTGAAACAACCAGAGAACCACTGGTCTAGGCATCAGCTAATGTGGATCCTTTTAATAAACAAATAAACATGTGAAGCAGAATTAGTCTTTGGAATGATTTTGCCAAAATGTTTGCTGTCGGTTTATTTGTGTAATATTGACCACTTATGCCCAGGCCAGTTTGTCCATGATTCATCATCAGAAACTTTAAAAAGTATTTGTACAACTTGGTTAAATATGTTACGCAAAAATATAATAGTCATCATCATCACACAATGATGATCAGTCGTCCCTCAGCAGAAATATTAAGGGAGTTGGACTGTAAATATTTCACAAACGTTCATTGGTATTTGACCAAAAACACCATGGAATAAGAACTTCTTTGTGCCAGCAGCTGCTAAGGACGTCAGTCTATGATAAATAACAGTCTCACTTTGTCTCGATATACCCAACTATACCCAAAGCAACTTGCTTTGACTAATAATACTTAATAAGATTTTTACAGATATCGTTTTCTCTGCAACGCCTCAGAGTGACGCAGCATCGAAACATCCCGAATAAAGGTCACTCGTAAAAACATCCGATTGGAATGCAGCGTCATATTTGAGGCACCCGTGGGAAATGTGCACACAGTCTTAAAAAGGTTTGGACTGGAGAGATCATGGATTCCGGCTGGAACTAGATCAAACATCTGCAGGCTCAGAACAGTTAGAAGGCCGTTTTCTCTCCGGTGATGAGCTGAAGTGGAGTGGAGTCACTGTGAATGTGCTGTGACGAAGGCCTGTGTGCCTGTGAGAAGGGCCCAGACGAGATCTCCACCTCCTCTTCCTCCTCCTCTGCAGGGGTCAGAGGTCGCTCTGGGCCCTCCACAGCAGCTGCCTCACAGTCTGGAGGCGGCGGACACGCCTCCTTTTGCTCCAGGAGATGTGACACCTCCTTATCTCCAGTACTGGCATCTGGCTTGGGGCTACTACCCTCTGCTATCTTTTCACAGGGCTCGTTTGCCTCTCGCACATCTGGAGATCTGTTTGCCGTCCGGAGGCTCTTGGCGGCCCTCATGATGTCCGCCTGCAGCTGCTTGCGGGCGTCCACCGGCTCGGGCTGCTCCTGGCCGCGCGGGGCCTTCTCCGGCACCTCGTGGAAGGGCTTAGTGCCTCCGGTCTTGTCCCTCTGGTCCACGTACATCTTGGAGGGGAAGGAGGAAGGGTAGTAGGAAGCGTTGACCTTTCGCCTGCGGCTCATGCAGACGGCGCCGCAGATCATCAGGAAGAGGACGAGGAGGAGAGTGGCTCCGACGAGGATGAAGAGCAAGTGCGTCTGGAGGAAGTTCACGACCTGCTTGAGGAACACGGTGTCCACGTGGGAGTGGCCCCCAGCAGGCGTGGTTTGGTAGTCGGAGGAGAGGCCGCCGGTGGCCGGGGTCGACGACGGGGCCGGGGCCAGGCGACTCGGCGGCTCCTCCCCCTCTGCACTGCCCTCTGTCTGTGACACCTGCAGAGGCAGGGGCGTGGCCAAGCTGCTGCTGATGATGATGCAGAACGCCACACACAGACCAATCGGATGAAGCGCCATCAGGAGCATCATTTCCCGCACGATCTGCAAATAACAGTGATTTAATTACCGAGTGGTTAAAGGAACACTCCGGCCATTTTCAACCAGCTTTGTATCATTAGAACATCAGTAGTATATCAGAAAACTGTAAACGGTTTTGAAGTCTGTCATTTAATTTGACAGTTATTGAGTGTTTAAGTGTGGACCAGTGACATCACTGGTCCACACTAACTCAAATGAATAACTCATTAACTCAAATCAACTCTCAATAACTGTCAAACTATTCATCATTCATCTAGTTTGACAGTTGTTGAGAGTTGATTTGAGTTAATGAGTTATTAATTTGAGTTAGTGACACTTTTAACACTCAATAACTGTCAAATTAAATGACAGACTTCAAAACAGTTTACAGTTGTCTGATATACTACTGAGTGTTCCTTTAATGTTGTGGGTGGTGGTGGTGGTGGTTTACACCAGTGACTCTCAACTATAGACTGTATACTCTCAAACCGTTTCATATCAAGGTCTCTAATTTAGTCCACATAACACCACAGACCCCCATTTGATGTGATTGTGTCTCTCGGACTCAAATCTGAGATTTCTTTTAAATTGTTGGATATGCTTTTGTCCAGATGTCCATGACTGCCTGTATTGTAGGTAGAGAGATAACAGAGAAACTGTGGTCAGAAGATTCACAACAGTCATTCTTGTGTTCACTTCTTTTAAATGAAATAATGCTGAAATTCAACAATTCATCAATTTGCTGGGGACCCCCTGGAACCCCCTCAGACAAGGACCACAGGGGATCCCCGGTGTCCACGTTGAGAACCACTGGTTTGTACACAGCTGTTGAGAAGCAAGCATGACCTTATAGCCTACTAGATCCATTTGGGTTTCGGACACAACATTTCGTAAATACTTTCTCCTAAAATCTGCCTATAAACCATTTAAAACCTCCAATATTTCATAAAACTATCTCACAATGAATGTCTTTACCTACATATAGGTTCTCTGAATTATACTATAACAGTAGCAATCACTGGCAAACAAATTGAATAAGGTACAAAAACGTCTTCTTCTTCAGAGTCAAACAAGACGCCGCTCGCGTCGAAACGTTCGCTTTTGCACCTTATTAAATGTGTAGTTTGCCAGTGATTTTGTGTGCTCCAGTCACTTCTACCTCTCCAGTCTTCTGTCCTCGTCTGAGAGCAGCGACCTCCCCTTGTGGAGGGGCTGTAGCACGAGAGATTCCTTCGACATTATTACTATAACAGTAATTTAATTGCTCTCCCATCTGCACAAGGCCTGCAGGAAGATAGATTGGCTTCATTCTAACTGTTCCCTTAAACGAATGACTCAGCCCCCAAATTATATTTGGACGAAAGCGGTCTGCTGAACATTCATACTGTAGCAGATGTCCACCTACTACTGCAGCAGAGACAAAGAGGCAACTGCTTCTTCAAAACACAGAAGACATCTCTCATAGCAGTGATACTCAACTTGCGGCCCGGCCTGGAATATGGAATATCTTTCAATAATCTATGATTTAGCTGCTAAATTGTCAAATACCGCCGTCTGCTCGCTACCCAGGCACTTATGTATGTGCTTAACCTAACTAACTTAACCTAACTAACTATCCGGTGTGCACAACAACATTGTCAGACTAAATTCCGACTGACACCCCAAAAACCTGCAATCCGCTACAGAAAAATGTATATTGTTTGTTTATTAACTGGCCCCTGGCCTTCTATCATTTCACGAAAGTGGCCCCCGGGCAAAGCAAGTTGAGTATCCCTGTTAAGCCTTAGTAGCCTTAGGCTATACACTGTTTGAGTTTTGCAGAAGTTCTTCATCGTGATCACTTTGCTTGGTCTGTGTCTGAGCTACCTTTGCTGCTCCAGCTGTGTTCAAGCTGGACCACATGAAACTCTGCACAGAGCTGCATCTGGCAAAGGGGGAGGGGGGGTTATTTAGAATTAATCACCCACTCACCCCCGGCTATTATGTTAGACACGCCTGTGCAGTCAAGACACATGAACATACACACAGCTACAGCTACACACACACACACACACACACACACACACACACACACACACACACACACACGCACACACACACACACACACACACACACACACACACACACACACACACGCCCACAAGTGCAATGAATCTCCATCAGGAATGCTTCTACTAGTATTTATTACTATTATTACTACTAATGATTTTGTTACAATGAATATTTATGAATGATGATGTCTGATGATATTCTATTATATTCTACTCTATTCTATTCTATTCTCCATCAGGAATGCTTCTACTAGTATTTATTACTATTATTACTACTAATGCTTTTGTTATTATACTATCAAGTCTTTTGTTCAGTCCTGACAGTCTAAACTCACATACAGTAACTGACAATAGTCAAATTGCCTCTGAAGGCAGCATCAGCAGCAGACCCTGTTGGTTTGAAAGGTTGCTTTTTGTAACTTTGTGCAGTCAATAAAACATTGGAAACTGTGGCCAGTGTGTGTGGATAATATCCTTCTTCTAGAATTGAGACTAAACATTGTCATGAGTTCTTTTGATTCCCCGGCCCGAGGCTGTTAGATGCTGGTCTGAAGGCATGTCATGTGAGGCAATGTGATGTCCAGCAAAAGCAATGGGTTATTCTGGAGAGCGTAAACATCCAATGAACAACATACAACATAAAAAAAAAAACTTGTTTGCAAAAATCAAAAAGTATTTTACTCACCATATAAGTGGCCACACGCGTGATGTGGAAGAAGATCTCCTATAGGAACTGTGTCTGATGGAGGAGGAATAACACAAAGCAGGGTGAGAAAATGAACTGAGAGAGAGCGAAGCAAGAAAGTCAACCGCCCGATGAAGCACGCACGCCACTTCTCCAGTTTCAGGTTTCAGGCTGGAGGTCTCTCTGGAAGAAGTTGTTTAGCCATGAGGACAGATCCCTCCTCTCTCTCTCTCTCTCTCCTGTGTTCTCCTCCCCCTCTCGGCCTTTCTGTTTCCCAGAGAGTGGCTTGTCTCAGACTGTGGCCTGCCTGCCTGCCTGCTCACACAGATTGTTCTTGTTAGGTAGGAGTTTGTAATGTGATGTGTGGGGGCAGGGGGCTCACACTCACTTCTGCTCTCCTGTTCCTGGACGTGCAAGAGATGATCTACAGGCAGCAGAATGAAACAACACTGGCTATTTGATTACCTTTTATTAATTTTTATCACTAGGGAACTGATAGACCAATAACTCATATACATGTATATATATATGTGTGTGTGTGTGGTCCTTCTGTTTGTGTGACTTTATGCATGCCCCTTTAGACCAGTGGTTCTCAAATTGTTTCACATGGACCACTAAACTGACAAAAATTAGACCACGGACCCCCATTTTATAGGATGTTGTCCCACGGTCCCCCATATGATAATAAGATTGATGCTTTTAGATGTTTTATTACAGAAGGTGTATAAAACCCATGACCAAAATAGTCATTGTGTTACTTATGAATGGAATTATAGCGGAAATAAATGACCCCCCTTTTGGCTGGGGACCCCCTGGAACCCAACTCAAGGACCCCTGGGGGTCCCCGGACCCCCCATTTGAGAACCACTGCTTTAGACACATCATGGTCATTTCTGTAACTTTCATTGCACAGATGTTCACATCTAACATATTTCTGCAGGGAGGAATCCACAACCTCTGACAGTGA
>NC_139638.1:28524275-28559275 GCF_964638095.1 Poromitra crassiceps | reverse complement strand
CCGTTTTTGGTCTACCTCAACTAGGCTAGGGGTGACGGGTGACTCGCCCGGCTGTGGCTGGCGGCACCACTTTGTAATGTTGATTATATATATTTTTTTTTGTTTTGTTTTGTTTTGTTTTTCCTTTCTTTCCCCTGTGTCTGAGGCTGAAAAAAAAGAAAAGAAAAAATAATTACCCAATAATATACTACAATTTACCATATTCACCAGGTAAATACTTATTCGAAAGATATGACGAGGCCAGATGAGCACTCTGAGTGCACCTAAACAGAATGGTCATTGTCGGGCAGGAAGCTGTGGAGAGTGAGGTTGTCGTCTGCGTCGTCGTCGCTGTCTCCCTCAGCGTAGGGCAGCAGGGCTCCGTTACTCGTGGGATGGCAGTGTCTCCCATAGGGACTCCGGTCAGGGAGCAGGGAAGAGATGCACACCATCTCGGTCCCTTGCCGAGAAGAATCCCTCACGGGGTAGCGGTACTTCCTCGACGACAGTTTGGTGCAGAGGACGACGGTTGACACGATGAAGGTGGTGGCCAAACCGGCGAGCACAGCGATGACAATCAGACACTGGTTTACGCTGCCGTCCCGGCGGGATGTGGAGCAGGGCTGGACGCCCGCCGGCGGCGCGGACGTACTCTCTTTGCCGCGTACCGCGGTGGTCGCAGAGGGTTTGGTGGTCACGCCCGGTGCTGGTCGAGGTATCAAGACTCCCGCAGAAGAGCTGTTGGAGACGGCGGTGGTGAAGGTGGCAGAGATGTTTGAGATGGCCTCGGTGGCGTGGTGGGGGGACTTGGCGGTAGAGCTTGTCCCCAAGGTGCCGGGGACCTTAGACGAGGAGACCGTTGTCCTGGTGGGAGGAATAGACTGAGATGTGGAAGGAAGTTCAGTGGTGTGGGGGGACTTGGCGGTAGAGCTTGTCCCCAAGGAGTCAGGGACCTTTGAGGAGACCGATTTCCTGGTGGGAGAAGTAGACTGAGATGTGGAAGGAGGTTCAGTGGTGTGGGGGGGCTTGGCGGTGGATCCTGTCCCCAAGGTACCGGGGACCTTAGACGAGGAGACCGTTGTCCTGGTGGGAGCAATAGACTGAGATGTGGAAGGGAGTTCAGTGGTGTGGGGGGGCTTGGCGGTAGATCCTGTCCCCAAGGTGCCGGGGACCTTTGAGATGACCGGTGTCTTGGTGAGAGAAATAGACTGAGACGTGGAAGGACGTTCAGTGCCGGCAGTCTTGCTGGTGGAGATCTTGGTGACATCAAACCCAGACCCTGCCAGGGTGGACTTAGTAGCACTGGCGGCTGACGGCTCAGATGTTGTAATAGATACTGTGGGACTGGCGACTTCATGGGTGGTGAGCGGAGCCGGAGTAAAAGTGAGAGCGATGGACGATGCCGTGGATTTCACATCAGGCTTAGTGGTGGACGACGAAACAAGCCCTGCTGGTGAAGAGGGTGTTGCGGACGGCCGAGTTGAACTCGTGTATGACTGTTGACTTGATGGATGCTCTATGGGTTTTACTGTTCCTGAGACATCCACAGCGTTGGAAGGTTGCGCCGGTCCCAGGACCGGTGCCGTTGGGGCGGTGGACTTGTGATGCAACTCTGGACCAGAGCTGGTGGTTATGGATCCGACCGAAGCCTTCGTGACAGCAGCAGCACCGGCCCTCGAGTCAAGAGCGTGACTTTTGGGTTCTGTCCCGTCACTTTGCGCCGTGGGCGGCACAGCATTTCCTGGCACCGCTGTGGTTGCAGGAGCATCGGTTTCTCCAGGCGTGTGAGAGGGAGTCAAGGGCGAGGCGGCGACTTTCTCGTTGTGGTTGTTGGGGATGGTGATGGCTACAGGTGTGGTCAGGTGGTTAGCGGTCGCAGTGTCCGCGGTCGTAGTCGTGGGTGGAGCAGTTGAATGGGAGTTGCTGATTTCTGGGGAAGCAGTGGCAGTCTTGCACTCCACAGAGAGCAAGAGAGATACGCCCCATAGCAAGACCGCATATTTCTTCCTGTTGAGTAACATCACGGCTTGAAGGGTGGGTCTGAAATGAGAAAACACTTGTGTTATGACAACAGCAGGATACCTACAAGTGGGACTGTTCACACACAAGGGGAGGAGGGTTCAAATTTTAATGGTTTATGCCAGAGGTTCTCAAATGTTTTTCAGCCAAGGACCCCCTTACAAGATAGAAAATATACCGGGGACCCCCTCATTCTGATTTGTGATTTTGGGCTAAGATTAATTGTTTCCACGGTAACGTGCTTGACTTTTAAATTAATAGGTTTGTTAGATTAGAATGTAATCCATGAAGCATTTTAGATTGAAAGCATAAACTATTTTCGAAGCTTTTGCAAAAAAAAAAAAAGTTTGTATTTTTATTTTCCTGAAAACTTTTCGTGGACCCCCTGGCAAAGTGCCACGGACCCCTGGCGGTCCCCGAACCCCCATTTGAGAACCACTGGTTTATGCAATAGTAGATGATGCTATGGTGAAAAAAAATGCACATGGAGGGAAAAAGTCATTATGGCGTGCGACTGTTGGTGACAACGTCAGCGGCATCTTATGATGAAACAGTCACCCGTCTTTCACCACAACCCATTTGATTTTCACGAGTACAAACCGATTTTTAACTATTCATTTTGACATTGCCGTCTATACAAGGAGAAAACTGAGGATTCATATTTTCTGTGTGACAGAGAAGATTAAAGGATGATTCAAATCAGTTTCGCTGTCTTTGTGTAAATGCTACTCACGTTACAAATAAAACAAGGTAAGAATTCAACACACAGCAACATTTCCTTCGGGTAAAACAAACATTACATTTTTGTAGAGCATCTTGAAAAGTGAAATATCTTGATCCAAACACCATCACAGAAGGACAAAATATCCAAAGCTGAAGCGTTCAACCAGATTCAAGATGGTCCCCTTCTTCTAAAACACCCACCCATCCCTGTCTTACCTTGCTGATGGAGAAGCAGAGGGGTGGACGGTTGAGTTCAGCTCATTTCAGTGACTTGAGTGGCAGAACATGCCGTGAGTATTGACACGCTGATCATGGAGCTACTGGATAGAAGAAACAGGAAATGTTCAGTTTCAACCAACGCTGTAACATTTTCAGGCAAGTCGGACATAACCAGATACTTCTCTCTCAACTGCTCGCATGTAGTTTGAAAAGGAACTAACACAAAGCATTGTACCTGTCTGTCTATAGGGAAGAGAAATCAAATTGAACGGAACGCCCATTTCACTTTGAAGTAAAAACAACATATTTTCTTCTTCACAGAAGAGATATAAGCCGCACACAGTCTCAGCTAACATATTTAAGTAGTTAAACAGCTTTTCTTAATAATCTCTTCTTTGGCAAAAACCAATGACCTTACCTCACTGATCGAGAAGTTTAGGAGATCTGAGAGGACTGATGCGTCTGATGCTCACTACTGTATTGAACATGTCTGCTTTGTGTGGGCTGATGTGCGTTACACGAAGCATCAGGAAGTACACACAGTCCTGTAAAAGTTGCCCAGCAGTGCGCCTTCTAAATAAAGCTCTCTTAGATTCTGAGATAAGAATCCGAGAATACGGACGATTCTAAGATTCTGAGAAAAGGCAATAAAAGTCAGTCCAGACCAATGATTCACAAGACTGGACGCACTGACACTGGATCACAACGATAAGGCATCAAAGTACCGTTTATAAGTTTACTTCAACTTTGAAACATGCAGAACAAAATAAACAGAAAATCCAGGCCATGGAAGAGAGATTACTGAAGCAAGAGAAATAGTGGCGATAGGATGCTGTGATGCATAAAGAGTGGTATGCAAATTATACAGATACTGTGCAAAAGTTGTATGCACATTAAAATAAAAAAGTAAACAGAGATGCTTTCAAAAATAATTAAATTAAGTTTATGTATATACCGTATATATATATATATATATATATATATATGAAAATATATATGTATGTGTACATATACAGATTAGAATATCATGGAAAGTTAGCTTTTTCACATAATTCCTTTCAAAAAGTGAAACTTTCATAGATTATAGATTCAATACACACACATATTTCTAGGCTTTGTTTCATTTTTCATAATTTTGGCCTACAGCTCCAAAAAAAAAAAAAAAACAGTATTTCAAGAAATGAGAATAGTGTGAAGAAAATCAGCAGTTACTTCTCAGTTATGACTGAATCCAGCCTCAGTCCACTCCCTCTGAATCTCCGTCGAATTTTTGAATCGTCTTTTTATCTATGCATGGTCTCGGTACAAAGCGTGGCTTGCCACATCTATGTGAGGAAATAAGAGTGTGCGTCAAGTTTGGAAACGACTCACCATGATAACTGCCACTTCCTGTGCTATGAGTCACACTGTAGCTACAGCAGTGAGAGAAGGAAAAAGTCAGAATTGACACAAAACTGCTACAGAAATAAAATTTGACACATGACCACTGAAATCGTATCAAAATAATCGAACACATTAACTTGTTTAAAAAGCGGGTTAGCACTAATTCACATTTTTTGAACTGTAAACTGTATGATTTCTAGAGCTACAGTGGATAGCATCAACTCTCCTGTACTTAATTCCAAAAGATTTTCCAAATTAAGCCTGGCAACCAAACTCACATGCAGTACCTTACCATCAGCAGCTCTCACACTGCGCCTCCTTGTGTTCAGTAACCAAATCGCAGGCAGCACTCCTTGGCAACACATGCCGACTGATGAAAGCTGCTGGAACATCCAGCCGGTCTGGACAGGAAGTCAGACCCAGAGAGGTCTTTTTATGGGGCTGGCAATCCAACCCTTTGAGGTTTGTTTTGACTGTGCAGCCGACTGTGACTTCTTTGTTATGCTTTTATGACATCGTGGTGCTGATTTCAAATCTCTACAGATCATCTATCTGATGATGATGGCAGTAGTAAAACTCCCACTGAAGACTGATGCTTGGCCAACACTAACAGAAGTAAATACAAGTGCCACAGGAATGAGTCCTAAAACCCAGAAGTCAGCATCACCTGGTTCTCTCATCTCAAAGTCAATGGGGAGTTTGGTTAGATGCCTGAAATAAGATCTAAGTTTCACAAACTTTTGTAAACTACAGATCTTACTTCAGGCATGTAAACAAAATCTCCATAAGAAATCCCATTGACTTATCGACGAGGGAACCCGGCGCGATGCTAACTTCGGGGGTTGGCCTTCAACAATACGTCATCCCTGTGGTACTCTCTAGAGAGAGGGAGGGGAAAAAAAGGGACATTTGCATGTGTAAAATCTTTATCATCTTTATTATGTGCACAGAACTATTTGTCAGGGGGGTTGGTTCAGTGAAACAAGAGCGGAGTGAGTGGTCCCTTCCCAACGTCAAATCCGCACTGCTGAGGGTGACCTCAGTTTGACCCCAACAGTGACAAGAGGCACCACTACATTTGCACAACATTTACACCAGAGAGATGCAACCCCCCTTCCCCCCCCCCCCAAAGTCAAATTTGAGCCCAGAAGAACAGGAACAAAATGAAGGAATTTTTCCACATTCATAAACCTGATGTTATCAATGAGCAAACTGACGGGGAGAACAAAGTTTAAACAGCTATTCTTTGAAAAAAATCCTTCTCGACTAAATCCTTCTATCAGGCCGTGACTGGAATGTACAATAAGAAAGAAAACACATGTAAAAGCAGTGCATGAAAAACCACACACAATTCAAATTTGGCAACGGAAAAAAACAAAACAAAGTATATGGAAAATACTGATGGCTACGTACAGTTTTTTTGAGTAGTAAGTATAAACTTCACATAAGAATGTTTGACCACAATTTCAAAATAAAAAGTAAGACTTTTCCTTCAACAAAAATGTCTCTTATTCGAACGTGTACATCCCCCAAAGGTGTACATGAATGGCAAGAGTTTTTCCTCCGTGTGTCGGGGCAGAGTGTGAAGCGGGAGGCGAAACAAAAGTTAATCTTGGAATGTAGGCTTGGTCTCGCCGCGGGGACGAGGCCGAGCCGAGTGAAGCCGAATGTCGCCGATTTGGCTGTGGCTGACCACGCCCCTTCTCCCCCCCCAAAAAACGGTCCTGGAAAAGGGGGGCGTGTTTTACATGGCAACCTTGGCGACTTGCTCTTCCAGTTTGCTGATCCGGCGGTCTTGAAGGATGACGCGGTCCCTGAGTGACTTGAACTCTCGCAGTACCTCGTCCAGTCTATCCTCCATTTTCTGATCAAATACAGAGAGAGAGAGTCAACTAGACAAAGTGCATTTTCTAAAAAAGAAAATCTATAAAAAAAAAATCTGCTCACATCAGATAACGGTTTATAAACAGCTTTTGCTAATACTTAAAGAAAAGGGGAGTTTATATATTTGTTTACAATTACTAGGAATGGAATGACGTGTGCTGGACGACTTTCAGATAATCACGGCCTGTGATCGAGTACTGTCGGTCTGCCGCACACCAGTTTAAAGGTGTGCCAGCTTTGTGTGCTACTTGGTCACGAGCCACGAATAGACGTAAACAAATAAGCACTTAATGTGGCAGTTATGTCAAGAGATTTATGGTTTGAACAAGCCCAGGTATTTTCCTGTGTTGTGCCCTCTAGTGATGAACAGGCACTAGTGTCACTTCCTGACCTGCGTTGAGCTGCACATAACCAGGAAGTGAGCTAACGGCAGGGACTGACAATCCTGCTGCCCTCTGGTGGCCATGCATGCACATCCTCGTCCTGACATTTGAAAATGGAATACAGTAGTATTGATTGCATTTCCATATAAAAACAATCCTTATTTGATTGTACACACCGAACCGTGGCCCAAATACAGAGATTTGAAATCATGAATTTTGAAATATTAGAGAACAATGGCCGATGAATTATTTATAACAAATAATTTAAGGAAAGTAGGCTAGTCATCGTTACTTATTTTAAAGAGTCTTAATTGGTATTATATCCAGGGGATATGATACGCAACTAATCAATTAGAAAAGAAGTTGTAGAGAAAAGACAGCGCAAATCTACCCCGTTATACGTACAAAACAAAAAGTATATGGATGACATAGTATGCAGAAGAATAAGTATAAATACGTCAGCCCTGCACAGCATTGTGTAGGTGTATTTGGCTGACACTCACCATTGAGGGTTGTGGAGAAGGTTTCTTCTGGACAATTGGAGATTTCTCCGCTTTTGTGGCCGGTTTGCTCTCCAGTGCGTTTGTCTTCACCACTTTGAGGTCCCGGTTCTTCCCGGGGACGTAGCCATCTTTGAGCGAGATGAGGAGGGGCTCTCCGTTCTTGCCAGCAAACCACGCCTCTGCTTCCAGCGCCGGATCAGGGCCCGGCGTGTCCGGGTACAGGTCGTCCTGGAACAGGTCCGACTGGGCGGGCGGAGAAGTGCGTTGAGACACACAGCGAAGAGACAGAGACAAATACAGACACAAGAAGGGATGAGGGAGAAGTATTGGGTCTATTCATAAGAGTGAGGTGGACCTTAGCCCACGTTCACACCATACGCCGAAGCAACGCTCAACCCACAAGTTTCATTTCGGCATCCTTGTTAACAGGCGAGGCCATTCGCTCAAGCCGCGCTGAAGCGATCGTTCAGGATTCAGTCCTATTTTTCAAGCGTGAAGCTGCCAGGCGTGTAGACTCAGCCCTCAGTCTTAATCCGTTTCACTGCTGTAAGACTGAGAATATTGCTATTTAAATCTTTTCATAACGTTAGGTGGTGCTGTTGGAAGCCTTGCATCGGAGAACCAATCATGAGTGCTGTGGGCGGACCTGCTTTCTGGGGGCAGTTCTCATGCAGAACCGGTGTCTCGCAAAACATCGCCGCGTTTGCGGAGAAACATATTAATCACTTAGAAACAAACATAACCTGTTAATAGGACGTGTTTCATCCGGCCCCGGCGGCTAGAGGTCTTTCCCCCAGCGATAAGCCCGACTCCCGAGGCTAACGTTACAGAGCCTGGTGATGACCTCACAGCACTTCACAGTCGCAAGCGGACCACTTCCGGGTAGGAAAAATTATTGTAAAATAAACAACAGGTATAAACTCTCTTTGCAGCACATCAGTGTCTTGCTCTATATTGGAACTATGAAACATTGCATTGCCGCTACCAAATAAAATTCTAATAATAAATGTAGGTGTGTCTGCTGCCGGCCGTTCTCGCCGGGCTCGAAGAGAAAGATTTTGACAGTGAAATTCCCAGACGTTTGGTGGTTAGGTGGCGCTGTTGGCGCCGCTCACCAAACCTCTGGAAACCGAGACTACCAGGCGTGAAGTCAATGGAAGTTGTGGGCGGGGTCAAGGCGCGCCGAGCGAGGCGCTGAGGAAAAGAAAGAGTGCTTCTTGTGTGACCGGTCAAGCGTGAGCTCAGCTTCAGCGTGGCTTTGGCGTGAACAAAGGCTTAGGACACAAATCTAATAAAAGAACAATGCATTAACCCCATTGATACCTGATGCAGCATTTGCGTGTATATCCCTCATTTGTGTGTGTATCCCTTTAAGACCGGGTCTTAAAGGGATACACACACAAATGCTGCATCAGGTATCAATGGGTTAAGTAGGTGTGACCGTAGACATACCTTACGGGGGACTGTCATGATGATTGGCTCACATTTTCTCTCATGTAGTTTGTAAAACCTACAGAGAGAAATGACATAGATATGAAAATAAACAGACATAAAAAAAATAAAAAAAAATACTCAGCGATTCAGTTCATTATTTAATGCAATATACGAGGGATCAGCCGAGCAGCATTTTGGTAAACAAACCGCGTCACTGGGTGGCAACGGCAATGGAACCCTATGGAGCCCAAGTGGCGCGAGGCGTGAGTGTCTGACTCTAGCCAGTTAACTCTGTTTGTATTATAAAAACTGCGACAGTTCACACAACTTGACACAAGATGATGATGCTCTGCACTGGCCAAAATAAGAGTCTGATGGTGGTGGTTGGTAGTACCTAGCAATTTCGCATTTGTTGACGTCCAGGCCTCTCTTGGGCATGTACCCCATGCCCCTCTGGGGCTCCTTGGTGGTGAAGGTGCTGAGGTAGTGGACGTACGGCGCCTCGTCTGTGATCTCAAAGTAGCGGATGCTGCTGTCACCCTGAAGACATACAGCGACAGCTCAAAAGACAGTTTGCACATCGAGGAGACGGACAAAACGGGAATATAAATTGTTATTAATAATGATAAAAAAGGCGCGCTCACCTTTCCACACAGGTACACTATACTGGTGTCGGGGTCGTAGAAGGGCAGCAGGACTCCATTGCTGGTGTCCATGTCTTGGACAGATATCGGCTCGTCCATGTTCCCCTAGGAGCAGAAACGTGAGCGTTTAAAAGCTGCGAGCGTTATGTAGGTACAGTACAGCAGCAGTGCGTACATCTGAGTGATGATGTATAACACGTGTTGGTGGATTTATGACGTGACCTACAGGTTTCCACAGGGCGAGCTGACGCTCACTCATGCGGCTGAACCCGGTGGTAAAGATGTTTCCGTCTGCTAAAAAGATGGCTCTCATCGGCCGAGCTCCCTCGTGGGCTTTGTCCTTCTCCTGGAAACAGACCGACAGGCTTAATAACATTAGCAGTGTGTGTGTGCGCTTGAGTGAGAACTTACACCACACATCAAGTATCTTAGGCCATGTTCAGACTAGGAGGCAACATCTGATTTGTGAACTTTAGTGACCTATTCATGATTCTATCCAGATTGGTTTTATGAGTCTGGACCTGGTCTGGACGCTCCAAGTGTCACTTGTCCCAAACCACATATGGAGGCAGTTTCCAATCTGCTTTCGACTGATGTGACTTCAGTGTGGACGCGCTGATCACCCAAATCAGATTTGAGAGTGTGTTTTGCAGGGGGGCGGGGACTTGAGCAGACATGCAAAGACTGCCAGAAACATTGTATGTTGGCTCATTGGCTCATTGTATCTGGACACACAGATCCGACTTGAACACTTGCCCAAATCAGATTTGTGGCAGTGCGGACACACTCCCAAATCAGAATTGGGAAACCAATCAAGATAATGGTGATTAATGACTTTAGCAGCAAATCGGATTTGCCTGTAGTGTGAACATGGCCTTAAGTATCCTAAAGTCACTCACCGCCACGATCTTCTCCTTGCGGGGGTCGATGACGCGGAGCTTCTTGTCCTTGCAGGCGGTGCAGATGAGGCTGCCGTTGCGGCTCCAGCTGACGCTGAAGATGACGTCGGGGTGCATGTCCTCCAGGTTGATCACGGCCTCGCCCTTGCCCACATTCCAGATGATGATCTGGTTGTCGCAGCCTAAAATGGACACGCGCAGCACAGCCTGACTGTCCCCGGTTTATTTTGAGTGCTTCACATCATGCAATGCAAAGTGCGGCGGGCAGAGGGCAATTTGTGACATACTTCTTGGTCAGATTTGGAGTTCAGCTGTGCCTACTGGGCAAATGGTAGACCAATTAACAGACTATTACTCCAGTGTGAGGGAGCACGCGGTGCGTCAGAGGGGTTTGTCTGAAGTTACCTGCACTGAGGAGAACGTTGCGAGCTGTGGGATGCCAAGTCACAACGCCGACCCTCTTATGGTGACCCTCCAACACCACAACGGGCTCCGACAGCGGCGTGTCCAGCCCGTTCTCAGGGATCTGCCAAACCTAGAACAGACAAACCGTTACTGAGGAAAAAGTAGCAACCATGGAGAGAAAATCTAGTTCTGTTCAGAACACTTTTCCAGAAGATCACTAATAATGTAACATGCCTGAACAGCAATGAACCTTGAACGACCTATTACCGATTTAGCAGACTACACAACAAGTACAGTAGAGCTATTATTTCATAGCCTAACCTCAATATAGCATAAATGAATTTAAATAATTACATGTACTACAACAGTAATTATTTAAGTGACTGTTGAACAGTCATCAAGCACATGACGCCCACCAGGCGATTTTACACGTCACATAATATGGTTGGGTCAAACAGTGAGTTGTGGTGTTTGGGTTATCGTAATCTGATAACACCGTACTTACCGTACTTGTAGTTAGTACAGGTTGATGATTAGGGCTGGGTTAAAAAAATCGATTCTCCGATTTTAAATCGATTTTTATTTTAATCCTTTGATATCGATTCATATGTCCAGAGATCGATTTTTTCTTTTTTCTTTAATAAACATAGGCTATAATATTATAGGCTGTGTGTGGTAGTTGAAACATAGTTTCAAGTTGACGTTTATTTATGTTTGTAGTTTAAACAAAAATATAAATACTGTAGGCTACATAAATGGAAATGTTTGATCATTAATATCTACTTTTAGAAATGATATAGGCTGAAATCAGGAAAATAAGGAAAAAAATGTACTGTATGCTTACCATGACCATGCAGTCCTCCGAGCCACTGGCGATGACCAGGTCATTATGAGGACACCAGTCGATGTCCAGCACGGGGCCTGTGTGACCGCACACTGTCGGGTAGACCTTGTCTATACGACCAGTCTGGGAGACACAAGACAACTCTGTTACAACGGTGTTCAATCTGAGTGTGAGCAGGAGAAGAGCAATAAAACATGATATCTATTGGAGAGATATGAAAAAGACTAGTAGTGCGACAAAATCAAGGCCATTTTAGTCTTTTTATCCTGTGTTCTATCAGAATTATAGGCCGACATCGTAATCATTTGCATAATGAAATACATATACTTCTTCACTGGGCTATAGCCAGCATTAAGCAAGCATATCAAACTCTACAAGATCAATAAACTCCTCGCAACTTTTTCAGCAGCTGGGCTCTTTCAGAAATCAAACAGCATTCTTTGCTGTTCAGCATCAGAGTATCATGACGTGAGAAATTTCGATTCCCCCCCCCCCACGTCTTTATTTTTGTTTGATTTTTATTTCATTATTATGGGTTCAGAAATAAGGAACGGTGAGAAAGATGAGGTTCCCACCTGCAGAACCTGCCGGAGGAAGGTGTCTGCCCTGGAGGGCCAACACCTTCAATATTGGGTTGTGCTATATTGCTTTTATAAAACGGTTTCCAAGTATAATAATATAATAATAATAATACTATAAGTCCGACTGGCATGGTATTCTGATAGAGTCAGTTGAAACACTACTGTAAGGCGGGACCGCAAGAACGTGCGGGTGATTTGATTGGATCGTTCTGGAGACTGAAGTTGACATTGGCCAATCCTGGCGCTTGCTGAGAAGCTGAGAGCTTTCTGGAAAGCCGACAGGCAGCTCGAGCGCAGCGCTGCATTCTCAGCGCTTGCTGAGAAGCTGAGTGCTTTCTGCAAAGCCCGACACCAACTAACGTTACGGGGTTAAATGCGGGGTTAACAGCCTTTTTTTTTGCAAAGAAGACATTAGCCCGCATTTATTCTTGTACAAAACATAATTTTCTGCGAAGTATTAGTAAAGTTATAAGCGAAGATCGATTCACAAGGATCTGACAGCTGTCTCCGCCATTAGTTTTTTTTGAGGTAACCAAAGGCTTTTAGTAAGAGAGTTGCCATGGCAACCAATAACCCACTCCAATAACCCATGGCCATGGGTTATTGGAGTGGGTTATTGGATTTATACAATGGCTGTGAACCAATCAGATTGCTTGATTTGAGAGAGCCGTTTTATAATGAATAATAATTACCGGTAATAGCAGATTAAGCAAACTGGGATGCCTGTGTGTAAGTCAAGCAAAGCAATCACACACCATCCATATATTCAACCCTATGATATAATACCATTACACCCACTGTCTGTCACACATTCTCTCCTTCATCTTTCCTCCAAGAGCTCGTGTGAAACCAGACCACAACAATTCAGGTAGCGCAGCATTTATGAGAATCATTTGTTAGATCCATCTTTGGTCTGTGATGATACAGTACACACACATTTTGACTGTTTTGGACCCATTTCTTTTCTACATAATTTCTGTGATTTTCAGCATATATCATATCCGGATATTATAGCTGCTTCTTCTTTTTAATGGGACATAATAAAAACAAAAGTAAAGAAATTAATTAAACTAGTGGCCTAGAATAATAGCATTATAGCACCGCATCCCCTTCTGTGAGTATCATGTGGTCAGTATCATGTGGTCAGTGTGATCGGAGGGTGGAGGACCATGAAAATCAGATGTCTTTACTATCATACAGCTAGAGCACATTGGTTATGTACAGTATGGTGTTTACTACAGCCTCAGGGAAGGGTCAGATAGGATCAGCACAGCAGCAGTGTGATGTTGATCTGGTGACTGAGGCCGGACCACAAACAGCCTACAGGCCTACTAATTAAGGCCACAACAGACTCGTCCGTCTGCCTCGAATTGGAGCCGTCTCGCCGTCTGCCGGCGCCAGCGAGCCCTACACGCTCGGACGCCACTACGCCCTCCCTCCTCCCACCCTCCCTCCTCCTGTGGGAGCTCCGTGTGAAAATGGCGGAGATTGTGTGCCAGGCAGTCTGAATGAAATTGAATGTAACGTTCCCAATTCTATGTATTCAATTCTAAAAAACGACCCTCAACATTTGGGAAGGCTAAGCCACACAACTAGTTCGTTATAATCTAACGTCATGCTTTGAAAGGCGACTTTACGACGATGAGCCAAGGCAATGTCCAGTCACAACTCTCCTGCAGCTGACGTCACGCACGTATCGTCGGCGCTGAGTCACATTTTGGAGCAGCCCCCGTCAGCCGACGGCGCCCCCTCCCCGTAGGACGGCGCTCCACCCGCCGTCATACGGGGAGGGCGGGGCGAGGCTCTGACGGACGACCATGTTTAGGCCTTTAGGCCTGCACGATATGAGGAAAATCTGCGATGTGCGATAACATTGTTCGATATAGCGATGGCGATGCGACTTGCGATAAATAAACAAATATTAAAGTATGCATATTAGCTATACAGTTCCTATGTCTTTCTGCTTTAATAATGCTAACATAGACCACAAACATAGCCTATGCCCACTGAATAAAGAAATTAAAATACACACTGACTCTAGCTGAAACTACACACAGCGTGTTTGGGCTTTGGCAGAGGGGCGGAGCGCACTGTTGCAAGGGAAAGGTGTACGCTGGATTTACAACACAAGACAAAATGATCAGATGCTGAGTGGGAATGCATGACGCATGTAAATAAAACCACTTTTCTTATTCATTGTGTTTCAGGCAGTCTTTGCGATGAGTTTATTGCGCATGTTCATATTGCGATGACGATGAAAACACGATTAATTGTGCAGCCCCACTACTAATGCCAACTTGGTTAAGTTAAGCCATCTCTTCTACATCTCCTTTCTGTAGGGATCCATGTTTTGTGCTCCTTACATCAGGTTATGCATCTTTCTGCTTTGGTCTAGGATAAAAGGAGCTTCCAGGAGGAGGCAGCCATACCATAAATAATATAAATAAATACCCCCCTATCCATTTTAAATTTGTTTTGAATGTCTCACCTTTTGTAACGGGAGGACAAGGAAGGCTCCGCCCCCACTGGCCTCTATGATGATGGCGACAAACTTGGGGTTGACGGCACAGAAGGAGCTGTCCCATGTGACCCGGGAGACGCGGATGTCATCGTAGGACTGGTCGTTCTTCACAGCCTGACCAAAGACGTGACGGAACTTGCTCTGTCGCACAACTCGCCTCAACATATCTGGAGACACAAGAGAGATGATGAGGTAGGTTAAGAACAGAGCATCAACATATCTGGACACAGAGAGATGATGAGGTAGGTTAAGAACAGAGCCTCAACATATCTGGAGACACAGAGAGATGATGAGGTAGGTAAAGAACAGAGCATCAACATATCTGGAGACACAGAGAGAGATGATGAGGTAGGTTAAGAACAGAGCCTCAACATATCTGGAGACACAGAGAGATGGTGAGGTAGGTTAAGAACAGAGCCTCAACATATCTGGAGACACAGAGAGATGGTGAGGTAGGTTAAGAACAGAGCCTCAACATATCTGGAGACACAGAGAGATGATGAGGTAGGTTAAGAACAGAGCCTCAACATATCTGGAGACACAGAGAGATGATGAGGTAGGTAAAGAACAGAGCCTCAACATATCTGGAGACACAGAGAGATGGTGAGGTAGGTTAAGAACAGAGCCTCAACATATCTGGAGACACAAGAGAGATGATGAGGTAGGTTAAGAACAGAGCCTCAACATATCTGGAGACACAGAGAGATGGTGAGGTAGGTTAAGAACAGAGCCTCAACATATCTGGAGACACAGAGAGATGATGAGGTAGGTTAAGAACAGAGCCTCAACATATCTGGAGACACAGAGAGATGATGAGGTAGGTTAAGAACAGAGCCTCAACATATCTGGAGACACAGAGAGATGATGAGGTAGGTTAAGAACAGAGCCTCAACATATCTGGAGACACAAGAGAGATGATGAGGTAGGTTAAGAACAGAGCCTCAACATATCTGGAGACACAGAGAGATGGTGAGGTAGGTTAAGAACAGAGCCTCAACATATCTGGAGACACAGAGAGATGATGAGGTAGGTTAAGAACAGAGCCTCAACATATCTGGAGACACAGAGAGATGATGAGGTAGGTTAAGAACAGAGCCTCAACATATCTGGAGACACAGAGAGATGAGGAGGTAGGTTAAGAACAGAGCCTCAACATATCTGGAGACACAGAGAGATGATGAGGTAGGTTAAGAACAGAGCCTCAACATATCTGGAGACACAGAGAGATGGTGAGGTAGGTTAAGAACAGAGCCTCAACATATCTGGAGACACAGAGAGATGATGAGGTAGGTTAAGAACAGAGCCTCAACATATCTGGAGACACAGAGAGATGATGAGGTAGGTTAAGAACAGAGCCTCAACATATCTGGAGACACAGAGAGATGGTGAGGTAGGTTAAGAACAGAGCCTCAACATATCTGGAGACACAGAGAGATGGTGAGGTAGGTTAAGAACAGAGCCTCAACATATCTGGAGACACAGAGAGATGATGAGGTAGGTTAAGAACAGAGCCTCAACATATCTGGAGACACAGAGAGATGGTGAGGTAGGTTAAGAACAGAGCCTCAACATATCTGGAGACACAGAGAGATGGTGAGGTAGATTAAGAACAGAGCCTCAACATATCTGGAGACACAGAGAGATGATGAGGTAGGTTAAGAACAGAGCCTCAACATATCTGGAGACACAGAGAGATGGTGAGGTAGGTTAAGAACAGAGCCTCAACATATCTGGAGACACAGAGAGATGGTGAGGTAGGTTAAGAACAGAGCCTCAACATATCTGGAGACACAGAGAGATGGTGAGGTAGGTTAAGAACAGAGCCTCAACATATCTGGAGACACAGAGAGATGGTGAGGTAGGTTAAGAACAGAGCCTCAACATATCTGGAGACACAGAGAGATGATGAGGTAGGTTAAGAACAGAGCCTCAACATATCTGGAGACACAGAGAGATGGTGAGGTAGGTTAAGAACAGAGCCTCAACATATCTGGAGACACAGAGAGATGATGAGGTAGGTTAAGAACAGAGCCTCAACATATCTGGAGACACAGAGAGATGATGAGGTAGGTTAAGAACAGAGCTACACACTACTACTTTGAGTGTTGTGCCTCATGTGGAACTAAATCAAATCCACCTAGTGGCAAACTGGTAAACTGTGTATGAGACATTTGTTCCAGCAGTGTTGTTGACGTCTACAGCTCGTCTGTCGTCTGTCTCAGTACACTTCACTCCACTGTTACTCATTTGAGAAAGGGCTAGGTGGTGGCTTCGCTTGCTACTTTGAACTGAAATTAAGTTATTTCAAGAAAGTAGGGCTGCCTGCAACTAACGATTATTTTCATAATCGATTATTCTGTCGATTATGTTCTCGATTAATTGATTAGTTGTTTGGTTTATAAAATGTACGAAAAATTATGAGAAATATCATTCAGTGTTTCCAAAAGCCCAAGATGACTTCCTTAAAACGTCTTGTTTTGTCCACAACACAAAGATATTCAGTTTACTGTCATAGAGGAGTGAAGAAAGAAACCAGAAAATATTCACTTTTAAGAATTTCGAATCAGAGAATTTGGACTTTTTTCTTAAAAAGTTACTCAAAACAATTAATCGATTATAAAAATAGTTAATTTTCTGTCGATCGACTAATCGAGTAATCGTTGCAGCTCTACAAGAAAGCATGTTGGGAGAGAGTTGTGATATAGACTCATCCCCTCAACACAAAAATGCCCCATTTTATTTCAAGACAAGTACACAGTTGGGAATTCTAGTATAACAGTCCTACAACTGCCAGATGTTGAGTTTACAAGAAAGCTGTTAGCGCAAGGTGGCTCCGTCTACCGCCTTTCAAGACCTCAGTCTAACCACTTATCCTAGCCTTTCTCTGTTTCCATAACATCGGATTATGAATTCCTGATTGTGTAATGAGAGCAATTAAGCACTCTGCAATCAACCTGACCTGTCTGCAGGAGACAGTTAATCAATTAAGAGTAGCAGCCAGGACAAAGACTTAGCACTGAGACGGACAGTACCAGGAAGAGTGATGTGAATGCTATGAGTTGAGGCTCATTCACAAACCAAAACAGGGGTATTCCCTAACACATTTTATGAAATGTAGAGCACACTGAGGTCTGCATTTTGTGAACTAGTGCTGCTCGTATTTTAATGTAGGCTATACTGACCTGGATTACAGACACAAAAACTGTCTTCAGGAGGACGTTTCTGTTTGTTTCATGTTTTAGGTCTAAAAACCTCGGAAAACCACTGACTGAGATCAGACAATGGGAAGAGGAGGACAGGACAATAGACACACACAACCTTGCCTACACATTATACACCACCTATGCAGGCCATTGTTGTTGTAAGGAAACACCCTTGTAGAGCTCTAGACATGAAAGAGCCGGACAGTTTAACCACGGGTTTTGGACAGCGCCTCTCTTCTGAATCAAACCTGCTTTAGACAGCGGCCTTGATGTGCAGCACAGTTCTCATCATTATAACCCCTGATTGTTAGTCCAGCATGGCTGCATCATGGTGGCTAGACGGCAGGAAAACACAGTACAGAGCTGACCAGGACAGAACAGAACACGGTGTTCCCTCACCAGCCACTACACAGCACCACACAGGAGAAGCTCCCCTCGCACACACCAGACACCGGACAAGACCAGCTGTGTCTGTGCATGCCTTAGGGGCTACTTCCCTCAACATGCTGCTGCTGACCTACTTCCTCCCTGCATCAGAGGGCAGACCCTAACCTCATAACCTTACACCATCCTCACATCACCAGCGAGAGTGACACCAGGCTCCTCCTAGTGACACTGGCAGCAGGTATTAGTGTCACCTCGAGGCAGTTTCTGTGGTTAGTCAGTGGCAAGGGGCCAGGGGCTGGACGTACTAAAGTGGGGGTGCTCCGCTCCTGCACCACCACCTGCTACAGTGCAGATTTCAGCTAAAAACAGGGTGTAAGATTATGACATATTTCCAAGTCCATTAGAATCAGAATTATTTTATTCGGCCATAGTATGTAAGGAAATTGGCATCTCAGGGCTTGTGGAGACTTGGATTATGGCAGGTGAGCAGTACTATGGAGGCCTTTATTTTGTTATTTTTTTACGTTTTTGCTCATTGCTCTCTGCTCACACTCAGCACACAGGCACAGCAGACAGTTCTACTTCCCCTAAGCGGCCGCCAGTCTCCATTTCTCCAAACTGGGACCGTGTCAGTTGCATTCTACTGCATGTAGTCCACTGACTGACTGCTGGCAAGTAGCCTACCTACCTCGCATACAACCCCCATCAACAAATCCGAACTATCCCTTTAAAACGCCAGAAAGCCCAGCGTTTCATTGTTCATGTTTAGAGTCGTTAACACGAGTTTAAAAACATTATGATGATAACTAACCTCACTAGGAGTCGGACACGTCAGTTAACGGTTAGCATAATGATGTTCCGCCGCACTACCTCAGCGGTGCTGCCCTGCCCCGGCTCGTCCCATCTGAATAGCGGGCTGACAGTAACGAAAACAAGGAGGACGGGAGAACCAGATGGTGGGCGTGTTTCTTAACAAAAAAAACTAATGTCGGGGAAAGCTAATATTTGTATGTAACGTTATGTTGTCCTAGTATGTTTACGCTAAGTTGTATGCACAGAGGAATGTGTGTGATTTGGAAATGAACTGATGAATAGCAGTTGTGCTCGCTCGATCGCTCCAGTGTGAGCTGCTGCCCAGTGGTGTTTGCTGGTGGTGGGATGCGCGGTTGAGCTAAGCTAGCTAGCGGCTAACATGTTAGCTGTAGTGTGGACCTGCCACCTATCATGACGCAAGTGCAGATTTGGTATCCAGGGTGTTAGCTTCTCTCCCATTCAGAAACCAATCCAGCGGCTAACGCTGCACACATCCCACTACTGGATCACACAATGCGAAATGTACAACACAAATACACCTTTCAGGCTTCCTTACCTCCTAAAATCTGTGTGCAAGGTTTTCTTAAAAAACACGAGGCAATCAATCACAACACATGAATGTGTAGTTTAGGCGCGCCCTTATCCTGCAGGACGTATCCCCCTTGTTTCCACACAACGCTCAGCAGCAGCAGCCCGTTCGGCCGCTATGCGCTTTCCCTCCTCCTCCTCTCTCTGCAAATGTAGTAGTAGTGTACTATTATATGAATGGACCGGAAGCAGCGTGTTAAAATCAATCGTGGGATATTTCACGATGCCAGCTGTCAAGTAGTAGGGCATCTCTCCTCTCACCTGCAGAAGACTAGCAGCAGCAGCAGCAATCGTTGATTCTCATCCTTATTGAATTCAATCCAGTACGCTGACGACTGGCTGCAGCACATGCGCAAAGGAGACAGCCCCCCTCCCCAGGACAGTGAATGGGATGGATTGAGAGGGAAGCAAGCGTTCCTTCAAGTCACCCTGATGATGTGTAGTAGGCAGACCGTTACCTCCCCCCCTTTCCCTAACATGAAGGATATAGTGGCCTGCTGGATCTAAAAGTCAAAACAGGGCTCAGTTAGATGACCATCATTCCAAGGTCACAGGAGACTGACCTTGTTTGTTTGCACACTCCTTTGTATTGGGTGCTTGTAGCCTGCCTTAGGTGATCCAGGCATTTAGACTTATTCTGCTATTGCACCCTGTAAATGTATCTGGATAAGAGCATTCTATTCTATTCTATTCTATTCTAATTAACTTGCCCGGACAGGCCACTGACTGGCAATCAACTTGCCCTGCATAAACTTTGATCAGCCCCCGGTTATGTTGATATGTTGAACCCTGCCCATTTTATTTTTCTGTTTACTTCATGTCTGGCAGTTTTTATTGTTTGTCTTCCTGGTGTTAAATCAGTAGTGTAATATTATTTACATTTATAAAATAAACATCCATGAGACACATTGATTGATTGATTTTCCCCATTAATTAAAAAAAAAAAAAAATTACAATATGAAAGCCATAGAGGTATATCAAAGCAGCTGCTGTGCAAACATAGCATGCCAGTTTGTGATATCGTGCCTCCTGCTACCAACGATGACATCGATTCAAAAGTGTCTCCCGTCTTCTCTCATTTGACGTTGAACCACTTGTGATCCCTCTTGACACCTTTTCTCACTTGGGAATTGAACCACTTCTGTTATTCTTTCCTCTCTCTTTATTGGACGTACCAGACATATCAGCCATATTACCATATGAAATAGGTTGATGGCCGGTCATATTGCACCAACTCTACCTTGGCCTTCTCTAACTTTCTTGGCTGTGTGTCACATGCATGATCGTGCCAAAACCAAATAAAATGTATGACTGTGTACCATCTGTATGTGTTTGTATGCAATTCAGAAAGTTTCCTCTCATCCTGATAGTACTTGTATGTATGTATTGTATACAGTATAATGCGTGTCAGTCCAAAGAAAGCCCTTACCTCTCTTGTCTGGTAGCTGTACTTCTGGTGGTCTCTCCACAGACTTCTTTGGGACATCAAAGGTATGTCTCATCTGGGATATTTTCAGGCTCTGGCTCCGCTGTACCACCTGCACCTGAGCCGTGGCCCCTTCGGGTTTGCACCGGCCCTGGTGTCGGGCCCCCTGGTGTTGGGCCCCCTGGTGTTGGGCCCCCTGGTGTTGGGCCCCCTGGTGTCGGGCCCCCTGGTGCATTTGGTTTCTTTCCTTGATGATTTCAGCCACAGGCTTGTAGCAACCCACCGCGCTGTCATGGTCTGCATCTTCATCACTGTCAGTTATGTCTTTACGTTCACCATACCTACAGCGCTCTTCTTCATCATCCCTTGTCCTCGAAGAGGCAGCTTTCCGTCTTTCATGTCCTGCGGTGACCTCAGGGACGTGACGCGTTTCCAAACAGCCAAATGGATTTTGGGGCTTTCTTGCTGGAGGAGGAGGAGGAGGTGCGTCTTGATTCCTGCTCCGTCTCTCGACGAAAACCTCCTGCAACATGTCCAGCTTTTTTGTCTCATCATCATCAGGAGAAAGCTTTGGGACGATACGTTCCCAATAATCAACGTTGATCATATGTCTGTACTGATTGTCCCGGTGCGATCCACTTCGTCCCGATGCCACACCCTCCCCAGAGCCCGGATCACCTGCCAGGTGTTGCGTGTTGGACAGCACGGTGTAACCGCCCCTGTCGTCCCACAGCAAACACATGTCCTGATTGGCTGAAATAGCTTTGTTGAAATCAAACGTGTGTCTCCTCTTGACCCTCTCTTCACGAGGCAGACGATCTTTGCTTCTCTTCGGTGCGTCGGACGACTTTAATTGTGCCGTTTTAAGCTTGATTAGTGGGTTTTTGGGCTTTTTGGCGACGGGTGGAGGCGGGCCTTTACTCTTGGCCTTTTCTCTCGGCACCGAGTCGTCTGCAGAAGCCCGTGAGGTGGCCGTGCCCTCTGGCACTACCTGTGTGTTCACCATGCTGGTATCGACTTGTGTTGTCATTACTGTGTCTCTCTCAGGCGGGCTGATGTTAGCGGAGCAGACAAGTTCACGTTCCCTCTTTAAACCGCTGATGTGTTTCTTCACATCGCAGTCTTCTTCAGGACAAGGCATCGGATTGCAGGGTTCAACTGAACGCGAGCGATTGTTTTGCTGCTGTGATATTTTGGCGCTCGGGGGCGGGGCCTTTGGAGGATGAGACTCGACAGCGGTGCGGACTAGCGCTCGGCTCTCCTCTTCCTCGGCACACAAACGACCCGGAAGTCCTCCTCTGGCCCTCTCAGAGACGGCGCCTGCAAACCTGCTCCGATGGGACTGACCTGCTGCTGCTCCCTCTTGTCGTGTGGTGTCGGCACTAAATTGTGATTTGTGCTTTTCCTCCTGAGTAGAACCGTGCCCTTTGTTGTGGGTGTTTTGCCCTCGCTCCTCCGTCCGTCCTCTCTCAGTTGTCAGAGCGTGGGCAGCAGCTCCAGCATGGCTGACTCCTTTTAGCTGGCACCTGCCGCCTGTCACGTCAGCCGAGTGTTGACCCGTTACCCTCTGAGAGCAGCCTGGGCCATGTGCTTCTCCACTGCTGGCCGGGACGGAATGTGTGTCCGCTTTTATTCTGCCCTTCCTGAGATCATCTCGTAGTAGAGCGTTGCAGCTCTGGAGTTGATCCGTACTCAACGCTGAAGGGTGTGGAAGCCCATCTTCACCAAAGGAGGCAGAAAGGTCTTCCTTAACTCTTTTCCTCGTAGATGTTTGAGGATTCTCTGTTTTTCCCCGGTTGCCAAATGCGGTCTTATCTTGCCCGTGAGATGATAACCAAGTCTCATCCTCGTCGAGCTCCTCAAAGTCCTCCTCATTGGCGGGGTCAGATGCGCTTGTCAGACCCCTGCTTTGTATCCTCTCAGTCAGAGTGTCAGGACTAAACTTGCTGTGGTCCATCTGTGATTTCCTCCTGTGGTCCTGCTCCTCCGTGGCAGCGTCAGTAGTCCCAGCATTGGCCATAGCCAGGTTCTCAGTGGCGCTCTCCGTCTTTACGATGTTCTCGGAGGGTTGTGTGGCCTCCCTGGGGCTCGGGACAGTTTTGGACTCCTGTGCAGTTCGTGTGACAGTCCTGCTCTCTCTGTCTCCGCCCACGCCCCCTCCCCTGGGGTTCGAAGGGAGCTCCTCCCCCTGACCGGGACAAGGTATGATTGGCTCCCCACTTTGGGGGTCCATGCGGGCAGCAGAAGCAGCCGCTAGCTCGTCGTCTGCCTGCTCGGTGGTCCGGCCGTCGTCGACACTGATCCCACCGATACTCTGAGCGGTCACATAACTGCTGTTGCTGCCGGCCCGCTCTCTGGTCTCCGTCGCGGCGTCTTGTTCGCCCCTCCCTGCCTGCTTGGTCTTTCCCACTCGCTCGGTCCAATCTGAGACGCAGAGGGACTCCCCCTCTGTGTCTCGCACCTTGTCCAGCTTCTGGCCCATTCTCAAGTTCCTTTACTGTTAGGAAAAGAGAAAGACAAGTTATAAGTTATCCTTTATTTATCCCCATGGGGAAATTCATCCTCTGAATTTGACCCATCCTCTACTAGGAACCTTCCTAGAACTAGGAGCAGTGGGCAGCCGCAGTGCAGCGCCCGGGGGCCAACTCCAGTTCTTTTGCCATTGCCTTGGTCAGGGGCACTGACAGGAGTATTAACCCTAACATACATGTCTTTGATTGTGGCAGAAAACCCACACGAACACGGGGAGAACATGCAAACTCCACACAGAAAGGACCTGGGACGGACCGGGGTTCGAACCCGGGACCTTCTTGCTGTGAGGCAACAGCGCTAACACCACTGAGCCACCATGCCGTCCCAAGTCATGTCACGACACAGCAATAACAGAATGTGAATAGCCGGCGTCCCCCATCCCAAATTTGACATGAGACCATGTGACATGTCTATCTTTAACTCATCTTTAATCTTCCTCTATTTCTGTACATTCTTCTATAGCGCTCGCTCTCACTCGCCCTGCCAGGACCTCCTCTCTCTCTATCTATCCCTTCATATTTGGTCAGAAAGGAATGTCGCGGTGGCTAAAATTAAAGTGGCTCTATAACTGCAGCCGGTGAGTCAGAGGGCCAAAGAGGAAACAGGGCGAGTGAGATAATACAGTACATCAGTCGCCAGGTGCCCAATGTCAAACAGAAAGGCTTCTATCAAAGCCACCGACGTCGTGAATCATCCTTCAGACGCTTCTAATAATGCATCTAAATCAGACCTGGGCAACTGGCCACATGCGGCCCGTTTTATTTTTATTTTTACAGTGCACCTGAACGCAACATGCAAGATACCCGCTGAATAAGTGTCCAAATGTTCATGTCATTCTGGCCAATACTCCACTTCTGTTATAACATTTCAGTCTGGAATATGGAATATCTTTCAATAATCTTTATGACTAAAAGGCTAAAAGTAATCTCATGTGTAAGAAATGACTGTTCTACATTGAAGTAAAAATGTAAATAATTAACTTGTTGGTTTTGGATTTATTTAGCTTCAAGAGTGCATTTTTGTTCGTGTGACCCTCAACACAGGCTTTGAGAATCCCGGGCCACTTACTGATACTTATGTTTAAATTAACCCACTCATATTCTGGTTTATTTAAAGAAAAACATTTTGGTCCTCTCTATCATCAAAGTTCCTGGGTTACGGCATGACAATATTTGTTCGGCCCCCGGCAACAATCTGGGTTTCTCATGCGGCCCCCCATGAAAAATAATTGCCCACCCCTGGTCTAAATAATGACACCATCAAGGCCCTTCCTCTTTTATTGTTATGTCAGTTGAATAACTCACTATGTTCTTGCAATCACGGCCCATCAGAGCCAGTCGGAGTGAGACATCATGCACTCTCAATTACTGGTAGGGAAACAAGCAGCGTGTGTCCCGTGTCCTCTGCTTCCAACTGACTGACTGTGTTTGTGTTGGTAACGGGGGGACTATAAAAGGTCGGCCGGAATACTGGATTGGAGTCACGCGGGCTTTGACTTCTGAACGGAATAGTTTGTGCGGAGCGTGATGAGGACAGAGTTTAGCCGGCAACATGATGGATAGCCGAAGACAGATTATTAGAGGAAAACAGCTCAACAGGCTTTAAAACTGGCTTGTGGACCCCGAGTATTTTTAGCTTGAAACAAAAACATTTATAAACAAGCAATTATAAAAGGTAAGATTACAGCAGCTATTGTTATTGCAAAAAAAAACATTCACAATCTAAAATGAAGAAATGACTCATAAAGAGCTCAATAATATCAACATCGTCCTTTATAGACGCTCTCTGATTTGGTGGGTTGAAAGGTGAGTGAGGAAAGGAAGGTGAGTAAACCTCTTGACCCTGCGCGCCACTGCTGATGCTATTTCAAGCCTAAGGGGCGTCGACTAACACTTGATTTTTGCCCCCAAGCTTATCTATTTAACCAACATGTTGTCCGTCACACGTCAAACAATTTCCCTTCATCTGTCATTAGACTGTAGTTCTTGTTCTCAACACTATTACAAATCCAGTGGGGTGGTGGGGAAACTTGTCTGAAGCGTTCAGGTCAGGTCACTATTAGTTCTGCTCTTCCTCCACCTGGTTACAATTTATTTTTACTGTAAAAACAACAAAAACAAAAACAACAACATCGGTATTGGTAAACAATCAATGGCCACTTCACAAATATGAAAAAGTTGAAGTATGAACAAACATCAACAGAGTGACAACTGCAGTTATCAATCTCCGTATTACAGTGATTATATATATATATATATAAATATATATATATATATACACACAGTGTATATGATGAGTTCATTTGCAAAAACAGATCCGTTGCAAATCCGTTTGGATTTTTTATCATTTTATTTTATATATTGATGTATTTATACTGTAAATAATTTATTTTTGGGAAATCTTTATTATCAATCATACTAAAACATATTCATCTGATAATTTTCACATAAATCACCTCAATAATGTTTTCTATGTGCACTCCAGAGAGTATCAAACAGATGTTTGTTCATTTTAAGAATGGCGTTTACCTGTTTTTGCAAATTAACTCTTCATATACACACACACACACACACACACACACACACACACACACACACACACACACACATAAAGCGGCTAACATTTTCAGACAGCTCTGGCTCTGGTATGGTATTGCCATACAGCAGGCATGTCCAAAGTCTGGCTCCGGGGCCAATTTTAAGTGGCCCCCGGCTTGTCTCTCAGAATATACTATTACTATATGTGGCCCTCCACACAGTATTGGTTAATCAAGCAAGTTCACCTTGCGTGTTTCCCCCCCCGTTCACCTAACGATGACAGCACTATCATACAGTTTGTAGACAAGCACCAAGTGGGAACAATGCAGGTGGAGCTAATGTTTTCAGACGGTAAACAAAATCCTTAAAGTACAATTGTATTTGTTTTTGCTTTGTTTTTTTTAATAACCCATATGATGCGAGAAGCAGCTGGCCCTCCGGTATCTTCACATGATCTAATCTGGCCCCCGTTCAAAAAGGTTTGGACGCACCTGCCCATACAGCAAGCTGATGACTTCATAGCAGTGTGTGACTATACCAAAGTCACCTTGCACCTACCTTGCAGCTTTAGTGTATCTAAAGGGGCTATTTCAGGATGGATGTGTGTGTGTGGGGATTTATAACACCAGCTAGCAGCAGAGGGGAGGCATCTGTAGTCGTGTTTCCATTACTCTCAGAAATGCGCAAAATCTATATATCGCAATAGAAAGTGGGTAATGGAAACACGTAAATTTCGAAAAACCTCCCAAATATCGCAAAAAGTTTTTGCGCTCTCATGAGGTGGTTTTTCCGACGTGTCGATATAGCAGTTTATCGCAAAAGTGTAATGGAAACACATTTTTCGCATTTGCATGTCATGTGACCCATCTTCCCCTTTGGAAACGGAGCGGAAAATGAAAGGAAAATGAGGGAGAAACGGTTCGATAAGCCGTGGCAAAACCTCCGCAGCAATTGGAAAACTTTTAAGCAACGCTACCTAGCAGAAAGACGAGTGTTGTGCAAAAGCGGAGCTGGGGAAAATAGATCATGTTTAATGACAGAAATCGCTCCATGGTGACAGGCTGCCTGTCTGTGTGCGCGCAGTTGTAGGCTACCTTTTTTCCTCTGCCTCTCGCGCTCACTGCATTCACTGCAGCCAGCAATATGTTGACACTCATTTTCTTTTGAATTGATAATCAGGCTCGTTTATATGCGTTGTAACTTCATGTTGTGATTTGCATTGAGCATGCAGGGGACGGGATTTGGGGCAGATCCCCGTGCGTAATCACTGTGGCAGCTGCTGCAACGGGGAATTTCGTTCAGGTGTGTGCGCCGTCACTCAAACTTAACTTCAATGGAAACGCCTACAAGTCGCAATTGTACATTGTCGAAATTGTAGAAATATCGCAATTATTTTGCGAAAAACTGTAATGGAAACACAGCTTGTGACAACGGCTTGTGACCCACCCTCCCCTCCCCTCTCCGTTTACCATTCTCCCCCCTCTCTCTCTCCCATGCTTCCAATATCATGACCAGTGTTGGGCAAGTTACTTTCAAAATGTAATGTATACTACATAGGGGTGTCACGATACACTAATTTCATGATACACGATATTGGGTTCACGATAACGATACGATACGATATTTTAACAATATTCTTTTTAACAAAAGTAAATAATTTTTATGTATTTATTTATCATTTATTTAACCATGTGAGTCCCGCTGAAATCGAAACCTCTTTTCAAGGGAGCCGTGGGAAAATACCGGAAAAATAGTCTTTCATTTGAAATACACAAAATACAAAACAAATGGTGTTTTTGGAAATTGTTATTATAATAACTAGAAAACAACATGGAAGATAATGCTTCTCTTGCAATAGAATGTGTCACACTGTCGCAAACTAAATGTTTGTTGCATGGTGAAAGAAAAATAAAGTATACAATCTATTTCTTAAATAACTCATGCTCAATGGTCCCTAAACTTATGTAATCTTATGTACCCCTTGAGCTGTTTTGCCATGCCAGTAGTAGTCTACCCCCTCACTCATGCGTGTTGATTCTGCTAAATTTGTTCTATTATTATTCAGGAGCAAAACATATATATATATATATATTTTACGATATCATTTTTTTCTGACGATATCGATATCGTGACGTTTCGATATCGCGATCTATCGTGCGACGAAATATCGTGACACCCCTACTACATATTACTAGTTACTTTCATTTGAAAGTAATACGTTACTTTACAATATTACTTTCTGTGTAGAGTAACTCGTTACTTATTACACTACTTTTGCACTACTTTTACCAAAACAACAGCAGCGGCAGAATGACATCGCCGCCCCGGAACCATCCCGAAAAAATAATGTCAACCGCCTTGAAGTCAGTGTAAACAATCCAAAATTCTAAATGTTATTCTTTTCCTTTGTTATTGTCATCTATAGTGGTTATTTGCATAAAAACCACACTGTTTGATTTAATAAAATGTAACTCAATTTGTAATAAGTTACTTGACAAAGTAACTGGTATAATATTACTGAAATCCTATAAGTTATATTACTGAATTACTGCTAAAAGTAATATATTACATGTAATATGTTACTTTTGTAATGAGTTACCCCCGACACTGATCATGACCCCCACCCCTCCCCTCTCCGTTTACCATTCTCCCCACTCTCTCTCTCCCATGCTTCCAATATCACGCTCCTCACAGTTATAAGAGGCTTGTGATTCTGAGTACACAAACTATTAACCAGGTCCCAAGAGAGGCACCCCCCCCCCCAACAGAAACTCTGCCAGGCTTTTAGAACATCAAGAGTATTAAGTAACATAGCTTAAATTCAAATAGCCAATACCAACATGCTGATATTCAGATGCAGAATCTAGTTTGATAGTAAACTTGTCACATGATTATAAACCAGGCCTTAGAGATATAAAATAAAAATAAAACAGGATACTGTTGCCTCAAGGTTGCAAGCTGGATGTGATGTAAATGGCTAGAATGAAATGGCTGAGCGTACTTTATGTACTATACTTTAAGCGTATATACCTTATATACAATAGTCACATTGCACTTTTGTGACTTACAGTACAGAGACTTAATTTCCCCCTGACCATTACCATTTAGTTCTTCTCCTAGCCTATCAACACTGTAAGATGTACCACGGCATACCACCAAGCACCAATAAGTGACATTTCTGTAGATATTTATCCGTAAACCATCCCAACAAATTGTTGGTGGTGTAAGAAGTTATCTGAAAGTTTATACTGAGATCACTTCCACAATGATCTGAAAGCCAGAGGGGCAGCAGTGTTGAGAAGGTACTCACTGAAGCTGATGGTCTATCTGTCTGTCTGTCTGTCCTCCTGCAGGACAATACTAGTCTTTGGGTGAGAGGTTCTGCTTCTCCTGTCAGTCACCACTCTGTGTTTCCATGTTCATGTTCCATGTTCAGCCTCATGATGTCAGGGCGACTTAATTTGAATAATTCAATAACAGTTATCTCATTTAACCAAAAGACCATGTCACATGACATGCTGTGGTGTTTAATGTGAGCGATGTCTCTGGAGCCATAATGAGCATGGCTTCAAAGGTGATAAAGAAAAAGTTAAGCTCCATTTTCATAGTTATATACGATGTGTGTGTGTATATATATATATATATATATATATATATATATATATATATGTATACATACACATACATCCTTGGCCCATGCCCAGCCTTTGTACAGTTTCGTGGTGTTACGTGTTACGTTTTGGCACCTTTCGGTGATTGGACACTCCCATTGCCACACCCCCTCTTGGCCAGTGGGTGTGGAAAGTTAATCAGTTCTAAGTGATGATCTTGAACAGGGGAAACATCTTGAAGCCAATAAAACAAACATACCTGTAAAGCCCTTTAGTTAACCCTTCCCTCCTTTTTTTCTACAAATATCCACACTCATAATTTAATATGGGGAATATATGATCCCTGGATGTAGCTCAGAAAGATGTCATTTGTCACATGAACAGAAAACCAGCTGAGGTACTATGATAACGGCTCAGAGGTTGATAACAACTGATGCTGAACTGCCCATACACAATGCACACATAATGTAATCCATATAACTAGATTATGCAGAGGAAATGGTTTATTTCCATGACAAAACATTGGACTGGACATCATTTTAACAAAATGTAAAAAAAAGTGCATTACACATTAACATTGCCAATATATACGGTACAGTGCACAAAAGTTAACAAAAACAATGTAACAAAATCTCACCCCCCAGTAAGATTTTTCATGGTCTACATTTCCCACTCATTCACTCAACACATGTCAAGCTCTGGTGCTGAGGAGAGGGGACAGTTTGTGCTCTAGCCAAGCACCAGTCAGTAGCATCCCCATCCACCTTTGTCTTTAATGTCCCTTTAATGTCCCGAATGTCTTCCACTTCTGGCTCTTAGTAGGATTGTCAGTTTGGTGGCTGCTGCCGGGAATAATAATCATTATAATAATATTATTAATAATAATAATAATAATTGTCTGCTAGGAGGAATTATTTCTTTGAGTGTAACACTCGTGTGAACTTCTTAGGCCAGGAGGCTCCACAGGACATCAAATATAAGGAAAAGCAACACGTGATAAATATATAAGAGAGCAGAAACACACAAGAGCACTAAAACAACAATGAAGAACATTAGCCAACATTTGTGTTTTCATCGAGGTATCAGAATGTTCATTTGGTGTTATTCAATAGAGCCACTATACTGAAATATAAAAAAAATACATGTATGATATTCTTTGAATGCATGAACAATCCTTTTTAGGTTATACAACTATGATCCACAAATACACAAATAAACTAGAAAAGCTAAAAGGAAGTCAAAGGAATAGTGTATCACATTTGACCCTTTTTGTCATTCAGTGTCTTTACAATCAAACACCAATGTCAGAACGACATTCATGACATGTAAGTCTCAGTAGCAACAGTGGGTTCTCCTGCTGCAACATTCATATTATAGTCACACATATAAGGAAAAGGATACTTGGCATTTAAACAAACAAACACACAAACCAGACTTTTAGTCTATTGGGACTTTATTGAAAAGCCAAACAGCGGTACAAAAGGAATGCATCAGCAGTGCAATTTAATTGGACATTCATTTCAGTAATCCAAACCAGAACATGTTGTGAGCGTCCTGAATCATCCTCTACATGTTCATAAACTCTACAAAGAGCCAAAATACCACATCCCTAAATGAATCTAGCCTACAGTAAAATCAGAGCATAACTTATTAAGCATTTCTATTCAGTATGTACAGTACAGTATCTAAAGAGAAAAAAACTCCCACATCACAACCTACTTTAAATTAAGGCACGTCAAAATGTTTAAATGACAGATAATTTTGCTGTAATTCAGCAAAACATCAAATATACAAATTTATTTGTTTTTGCATGGGAGAATACAATTCAACAAGAGCTGTAGATTTTACCAAACTGCATAAAAAACTATACCAGGAAAATATTTACATAACTGGAAAAATAAATCTCAGACTGACATCTTTTTAAGTTAATTTAAGTTAAGTTATCCTTTATTTATCCCCATGGGGAAATTCATCCTCTGCATTTGACCCATCCTCTACTAGGAACCTTCCTAGAACTATAGGAGCAGTGGGCAGCCACTGTGCAGCGCCTGGGGACCAACTCAGTTCTTTTGCCAGTACCTTGGTCAGGGGCACTGACAGGAGTATTAACCCTAACATACATGTCTTTGATGGTGGGAGAAAACCCACACGGACACGGGGAGGAGAACATGCAAACTGAAAGGACCTGGGACGGACCGGGGTTCGAACCTGGGACCTTCTTGCTGTGAGGCAACAGTGTTAACCACTGAGCCACTGTGCCGTCATAAATAAGCAGTTTGTGCGTGCGTGCGCGTGTGTGTGTATTATTGCGTTTGTATTATCAACTTGAAATTCCAGCATGGCATAATTCCAGGGAAAACCTTTCCAATATAATCACACTGTATGTTTATAACTACAACAATAACTATAGTTTTGTGTCAAATGAATATTCAAACTTAGAAATCAAAGCCCAATCAACCCATGTGTCTCACATTGCTTCCCTTAAATGTATTGCCAATTCTTTCTTAAAGCAGATTTTCCATCAGCAAAAAGTTGCTCTTTAGTGATCAGAGGTGTTAAAAACCTCAATAGCCGCCCTAATGTATTTTACCACCATGTGAGCTGACATTTTATTACAGGAACTAAATGGTGGAAATCTCATTTTACAGCAAAACGTTCTGTACGTTGTAAATCAAAGGTGTCACATTCATAAGTCCTCCTGTGGACCAGATTGGACCCTCTGGTGGACCGGTTCTGGCAACTGGGCCGCATGTTTGACACCCCTGTTTAAATGGTTTAGGAGGGTTTCCATTTTCCATTTATTTTTGATGAAGGAAATGCTTTTTCATTTTAATTTTGTCTTAAAACCCAATCAGTAATCAACTATTTAAATACGTATGATGCTCCTGTTGTTTGTCTGTATGTGCACTGGATTACTGAACTGTTTTGTCATCTGAAACTTCCCAATGATTCATGAATGATTAATAAGCCACTTATTCTCAGTTTAAAGATGGAAGGGTGAAAGTGACAGCGCCTCTTCTGGCTCCAGTGCACAATTGATCCCTAAAGAGACAGAAATAATAATGAGATAGCGTATAAAGGGAGCTGGGGCTCTGTCTGTTTGTTTGTGTTTGTTTGTTTGTTTGTTGTTTGTTTCTCTGTCTGTCCCACTAATGACATCATCAGTGATGTCATAAATTCCCTCACACACACACACACACACACACACACACACACACACACACACACACACACACACAATGTCCCAGTGATGATGTCATCAGTGATGTCATAAATTGTGACATCATCAGTGATGTCAGAGGCATTGTGACATCATCAGTGATGCACACATACACACACACACACACACACACACACACACAAGAGACAGACAGGCACACACAAAAGACAGACAGGCATACACATGCACACACAAACACACACACACACACACACTGATGACATCAGTGAGGATGTCATAATATCACATCTGTCCTTCTGACTTGCAGTGAATTGATAAAATGATAACATCCAAATAATGTTCCCTTGGATCAAATGTAAGTCAACTTTGTTCAGTTCAGATGTGAATAGTGCACAAATCACCTCTTTGTCTGCCCATAGAAAATCACTTACTGTGTGTAACTTCATCCGTTTGGCCATCAGGCGTCTGTTTTCAGTTTCTCAGTGAGCTCAGAGCCGATTTCAGAAGCTGAAGCTGAAGGTCAGAAACACACTATCATCACTTTTTTTTAATAAACAGACAATGATGGAGGAAGAAGTCCTGAAAAGTTAATTTGCATAATATCAATACCTAGAAAGCTTTCTCAACAGTAGCTATAAAATGCAGCGAGCTAGTCAAGCTATCAGTGATGTATAAGAAGAGTGCAAGTCTCATCAGATGAACATCAAGTAAAACCACATTCTACTTACAAGATGGAGGCTCTTTGTCTGAAATAAAGAGAAAAGACTAAATGACTCAAGTTGTCACAGTTGTAAATAACAGACCCCCCCCCCCCCACATTTACCACATTTTCTCCCCAATTATAGAGAGCCAAAGTGAACGTGACTTCCTGCCTTTCTCTGTGCACCAGCATCTGAAAACATATGAATGGTGGTGGACAGAGAGAGACGTTTTTCTTTTTGATCCTGTTTGAATTGTGCCACGGGGGTTTCATGTTTGTAAAAGATAACTTTACAAGTCAAGAAAGTCACAGTTTGTGGTAAAACTGTGGCACTATAAGTTATAAATCACAAAGATGACACACAAACATTGGCATAAGTGACGTCTCTCCCGTCACTCCATGTTGTTGATGGTGTGACGTGTTGTGCGACACGAGAGATGTAGTCGATTGACAAAACTAAACCTTACGTTTCAGTTTCAGGACAAACTGCCACTTTCTTGACTTGCAGAGTTATCTTTTAAATTGACAACATTTTACATGTGTACATGTGTACATGTGTACATGTGTACATGTGTACCCCGTAGCACAATTCAAACAAGATAAAAAAAGTAACGTCTCAGTAACAGTAACACTCAGTGTACAGTAAGCCACTCTGTGTAACACTCATTATAAAATGGCTCTCTCAAATCAAGCAATCTGATTGGTTCACAGCCATTGTATAAATCCCGTAACCCACTCCAATAACCCATGGCCATGGGTTATGAGTTGCCATGGCAACTCTCTTACTAAAAGGCTTTGGTTACCTCAAATGACAATGTAGAAAAAACAAATGGCGGAGACAGCTGTCAGATCCTTGTGAATCGATCTTCGCTTATAACTTTACTAATACTTCGCAGAAAATTATGTTTTGTACAAGAATAGACGCGGGCTAATGTCTTCTTTGCAAAAAAAAGGCTGTTAACCCCGCATTTAACCCCGCATTTAACCCCGTAACGTTAGTTGGTGTCGGGCTTTGCAGAAAGCTCTCAGCTTCTCAGCAAGCGCTGAGAATGCAGCGCTGCGCTCGAGCTGCGTGTCGGGCTTTGCAGAAAGCTCTCAGCTTCTCAGCAAGCGCCAGGATTGGCCAATGTCAACTTCAGTCTCCAGAACGATCCAATCAAATCACCTGCACTTCTGTCTTCTTGCTAGAGGTCCCGCCTTACAGTAGTGTTTCAACTGACTCTATCAGAATGCCATGCCAGTCGGACTTATGGTATTATTATTATTATTATATTATCATACTTGGAAACCGTTTTATAAAAGCAATATAGCACTCGAGCTGCGTGTGTTGTGGCAAATATATCCCGCTGATCAGCTGTTATCCCACGAGGCCGCAGGCATGGCTCTCATGCTATATTGCTTAAGTGTACAATAAGCCACTCTGTGTAACACTCAGTGTACAGTAAGCCACTCTGTATAACAGCATCAACTTAACACCTAAAATGTAAATGTAAAAAAATCCTTTAGCGTTCCTCACCTTTCTTCTTTTTGTAACATCTGATGGCAGCAAGGATGATGACGATCACAACAGCGAGAACAACCACTGTGACAATGATGCAGAT